>NC_088781.1:62891989-63506572 GCF_958450345.1 Calliphora vicina | reverse complement strand
GACGCATTATCCAAGCTATTTTATAGCCATTATTTAATGCTATGCCACCGATGCACAGTGGTTTCCCTTATATGAACAAGCGGTCAATAATCAATATCTCCAAAACTAAAAAAGCTAGGGTCTTCAAAATTTGTCACCTCATAGCATGCCCGAAGAACTTAAAGCTTGCAAATTTTTAAGAAAAAATATTAACAACTGTAACCACAGTAGCCCTTTGATCTTTCAAGGGTTAATTGGCTTTTAGATTTGTTTTATGAATTTTTGAAATAAAATATTTCAGTATGAAAATTCGTTTATTTTAAACAATTTAAGTAAATTTTTATTCCATTTTAATTCATTTGAATTATACACTAAAAAAAAAAACTAAATTAAAAAGTTATACAGAGTTATATAATGCAATATGAGGTATTACTAAGTAATATAAGGTAGTAAGGTAAATAAGACTATATTAATGTCTTATATATATATCGAATCATATATCGAATATTAATCAAATTTAAAACTCCTTGACTTAAACTACTTGTTTTCTTTGTTAGTAAGTTTGTCCTCCAGAAATAAATGGATCTGAACTTAAAACATGCTATTTACAAGGGGATTTTGGTATCAAAAAGTAAATTTTTCAAAAACTTAATTTCAACAATCAAATGATGCAATTTTGTAGAGAAATGTTTATAGATGAAATGTACACTTACAGTTTTAAGAAAAAAATTATTTTATTTTTAGAAAGTTGAACTAAAGTCCATGCAAGGGTGTTAAGCAAAAATTTACTTATATTTTCACGCAATTCAGTGGTATAATTTTCCTAATAATACCATTTACCTTTAACATATTTGAAAAATATAACCTTTCAACATCAATAAAAAAAAATTATGGGGAAACCATAAACCGTTAAGAAGATATGCCCAAATCTATAAGACTCTAATTATTATTGTATTTTTGATTTTCCATGGAGAAAAAAAATGTAGCCCCACTTTCCCCCAAGCTCTTTTTTTAATAAAATGGGAGTGTCTTGTTTCGATTAAAAAAAAGAATAGTTTTCGGAACAGGATGAAAACTTAACATTTTTTGTCGAATAATAAACGAAATATCCAAACAATTATTATCTATGTATGGGTTTCGTGTAAATGTATGTACCAAATTTCTAGACTTTTGCTTGGATATAAACAATTTTATCCGAAAAAATCAATTTGGATTGTATTTAATTTTTTTTTTTTTAATTTAGTCCATATAATTCTCGGTGCCAAATTTCAATGCTCTACGACCACCCCTTATAATTTTTGCTCAAAAATGTATTGCATTTGGATTGCATGGGCGGTATGCGGTGGACATGGCCGATTTTAATAAGACTTAGCATACGTTCTTCTTTTGTTTCAGAAAATATACATATGTACCAAATTTCTAGACCTTTACTTGAATAGGGAAAATTTTATGCGAACAAATCTATTTGGATTGTATGGGCAGTGGGCGTTGGGCGTGGTCGATTTTGATAAAATTTTATTTGTTTCTTAGTTTGGTCCATATAATTATCTGTGCCAAATTTCAGCACTCTACAACCACTCCTTATAATTTTTGCAAAAAAATTTATGAAGCCATCCCTCTGTGGGGTGGGTTAGTATATTACAGATTACACGCCCATCCGCAAATTTCCGCAACTAACTTCAGCACTTTTATTATCTTAAGAATCAGATTAATACAATGAAAAAGAAACCTATGGGGGAATCTTGGGGGAACTCAACTAAAACTTTAAGTAAACATAATGAAGTTTTACAAAAAAGTAACAAACATATAGGTTAACTAAAACATTAATTTCACAAGAATTACAACACAAGTTAGTTTTTATTATTTTCTAAAGATAAAATATATACCTTTAACTTCAAAATCCATTGAAAATAATTTAATTTTGTAGACTACAGCAATTGCAAGACCGAATTGAAGTGCACTTTTGCTTTGAATTATTTTTCCAGCGTTCAGCTGCGCTTTGCAAATGAATATTTGCTCATGCTTTCAATTTTATTTTTAAAAAGTCCCGTTAGATTTCCAGTAAAAACCGGTTTGCCATTAAAAATATTGGATATTTAAGAGACAATTATTTTGCATTTTGTCTAAATATTTTGTGAACGTTTTATTTATTTTTGGCCTATGGGCGGAACCACTGTGCGATGGAGGGCACTTTGATAAATACTAGTTATTAGTAAACTAATAACAATCATAAACTGATGTTGTTGATTGGGATCAAACCCAGGCGGCAAATACTATATCATGCTTAATGATACAACGCTTTAACAAATTAACACTGATCGACACTTTTTAGTACATTATTAAGAAATTCACTGTTGCATCACTTGGCACTGAGTAGGGTTTTATAGCTGAAACAAAAATTCGACTTTTCGACCTCTCGACTTTTTCCGTTTTTTAAAAAGTCGACTTTTCGAACTTTTGACTTTTGGTAATTTATGAAAAGTCGACTTTTTGAACGTTCGACTTTTTAGTTAATCGAATTTTTTCGACTATTTTCGACTTTCCGTTTTACCATTTTTGTAAAAAATACATGGTTTCTACATTTATATATATGTAATGTTTAGCAATAAAAATTAAATTAATCAAGGCGATAATAGTTAGAAGAATGTTGTACGAATTTTGTGTAGGAAAAAGCATTATTTTATAAACATTTATTTATTATTTACATATATTACTACAAAAAATGCAAGTGTACAAAATTGCAATAGTTTTAGTATAATGTTGCAATTAAATATTTGTTTTTAACAATTTAAAAAGTCGAATTTTATTGACTATTCGACTTTTATCGACTATTTTCGACTTTTATCGACTATTCGACTTTTTAGATAACATAATCGATTATTCGACTTTTTTCCGACCAAAAAGTCGATTTCGACTTTTTTCAGGAAAAAGTCGATTGTTTGATTGTTCGAACTCTAGTACTTATAGAACCCTAGTACTAAGTAGATTTGAGGAGATTTCCCCAAAATCTAGTCGTGAAGTTGATTTAATTTTGTATGGGAAATCTCGTCAAAATAACTAGATTTGGCTCGAAATCTCATATGTTCTAGATTTCGCTTTGGTGTAAATGCACTATTAGAGTTTTTGACTTGACTATAAACCACCTTTACACAAGGACAACTCCTCACACAAGCCAGTATGTGGGGCTGTAATAAACATAAATTGTGTATTTATCACAGAGCCCTATTTCTGCACATTAACTCTTTCGAAATAATGCGCCAACTTAGAATATGTGATATAAATTTCATTTTGCCATTCACCGGTACATAGTGGGTTAAACGGTCTAATAACAATGTAGTTTTTTCATTCGCATTTCCAAAATTCCACAACAAACAGCATTACTGTCTGTGCTTTGTATATGTGTCAATTTTAATCTTATTTCAGTAATTATTTCAAAAAACTTCACATTATTTCTTACAATTTTAGAAATTATGAAGGTCTAATTTGTATGGTTCATTGTATGTGAGTGCTTTTTACTATTAGAACCATAACAAAAATGTTGCATGCTTAGGCATGCTTAATTAATTTAATACACTTGTTTCAAAATAAAAATGAAAAGAAAATGAGAGAAAAAGATAAACAAAAAAAGAAACAAGAATGATGCTTATGAAAATGAAATGAAATTAAAATGCAATTTTCAATTAAAAATCCTCTTTATTTTTCTGCCTTTTTTCTACCGTCTTTTAACATTGTAACGAAGGACAAAAAATAATTATTTTACTGGTTTGTTGTTGTTTTTTATTTTTTCAATTTATAGTCCAGGGGCAGAGAAAAAATGTGGCATTTAAATGTATGTATATTAGTAATTAAGAAGTAATTACTAAAATTAAAATAGAAAAGTAATTTTATTTTTAATTAATTTATAAGCCATCACTATGTATTTTATCTATAAATAAAAAAAGTAGAAGTAAATGCATATAGATTAAATAATTGTGCCATTAAATAAAAACGTTAATTAAACAAATTATAAGAAATTAATTATATAAGCAGGAATTCCTTATAATGAAAAACCAAATCTAGTTAATGTTACAGAAACTACTATATTACTGCAATAAAAATATCCAAATCCAAAGAAGCAATCTTAAATTAAATTTTAGAAAATAGGACAAGAAAGGTTTTTCTAATATACAATTTTTACAAATATTTAACTAAAAACTAAAATTCCTTGAAATCCAACAATTTAAAATCCCAACGCTAACTTATAATCCTCATTTAGTGTTTATTATTTATTTATTTTTATTGGCAGGATAGTATGTACACCACGGGTGTTCTTGAGACATTAGAAGTGCTCATGGTCACACCATTCATCAAATACCGTCGGTAGGTCAATATCACAGTGGTTGGAGAATTCTCTCAATGTATTAATTACGAACTTGTATTGTTCACAAAAAAAATACAAAATTCGTAGCTTCACATTGCTTCGATTAAAGAGTATCAAACTAGCACTCCCGAACAGCGCAAAATAGCTGGGGGTTATTCTGGACAGTAAACTGTCCTGGAAACCTATGTCAACCAGACATTTCGAATTTAGCAACCACACGAGAAGGCTTGGATTGCCCTACTATGACTTTTGTAGAAGCTGTCATAATGAAGATGATGTATTAATTATTCACAACTTTCTCTGTCACTGCCAAACATTACGTTTCTAGGACATCGTTCCTTTGGCAGTGTTTTCGAACTATCGGATATGAAGTTGAAAAGAATGCCTTTATAAGGAATATTAATTGGTTACCTTAAGCAATTATATCCTCCTCTAATTTCTGAATATTTACTAGGGTATTCAAATTATTCGATTTTTCTCTTGTCGAATAATTTGAATAATATATTTTACTTGTTCGAATAATTCGATAACACGTTTAAAATTAATCGAATTATTCAAATAATTTATTTTTTTTTTAAAAAAAGTAAAGAATGAAGTTGTGATGAATATTTTATTTGACTGGCAAACATTTCAGTTTCCGCTTTGGAGCTATGCTTTAAAAAATTTGAGCTAGTTAGAAATGATCCTGAATTCAAGTACAATATAAACTTTTTTTATGTCTTTCATTAATTCGAGTTTTAAAATGAGTAACTAATTCTTTAGTAAATTAATTATTCCCTTTTTCTAAATTATTTATAATAAATTGTATTATACTAAGGTTTCCAAAAAACCGAAGAATTTTAAAACCGAAATTTTTATTTGTAAAATTTTTAATTTTTCTAAAATCATTCAATTCTAAATCATTCAGAATTGTTTTTACTGAATAACAAATATTTTATTCCGTATCTTTTATTTTCATTGGTTCAAGTCCTAAATTAAAAATTTTGGATGACTTGTTTTCAGAATTGTATCTTGTTGCAGTAATATTTATATATTTATAGAAGAAGCCACTCATCGATAGTGATCGAAAGACTCCCTTTATTTTTAGTTATTTGTTGAATTTCAGAAACAATACAATTTTTGTAGTCATTATTACTTATTTAAATTAGGAATTATGAACAATTTTAAACAATTTAATAAATTTAAATATATATGAACATTTATTCGTTCTATTCGATTATTCTACATACAATTGTTAGAATTATTCGTTATTCGAAAATGGCCATTTTTAAATTGTTCGAATAATTATTCGTAAGAAATTATTTGATTAATCGAACGATCATCGAATGAATACCCTAGTATTTACTATGTCTTACTTTCCTCTTCTCTTTTCATCTCTACCTCTGTCTCCATTCTATTCCATTTTCATGCAACAAAAGGGAGCAAATGAATTGACCCAAGTGAGCTGTACTTCGAGATGACTACCTAACCTAGCGTTTATTAGAATCAATGTTGGCAACAGATAACGTTACAAATACAGATACCAATTAAATACCGTTTAAAATTAATTTAAACACCTTTACCGATACCGATATAATAATAAAATTAACACCGTTACATAGCGACATTTTTTATATTTCAATATTTAATATTTTTGGAATATTTTTCTTAAATTTTCACAATTGAATTTTTAGATGATGTAGTAAAATTTTTACATTGGGAAGTTTCGAAAAATTGGACGACCTTAATGTATTTAGGCCGAAGATTAAAGTATTTATTCAATTGACATTTTATACTCAATAAATTTGTTAAACCACTTCTAACAATTTTAATCTTTTAATAAACTCTCTTAAACAATTTGCTGATATTTTATTACTTATATTTTATACCCAACATAAAAAAACATGGGGGTATATTGATGTTGTCATTAATTTGTAACACATCGTAATATTAATCGCAGATCTACAAAAGTATATATATTCTGGGTCCTTATGCAATATCACAATCTAGCTACGTCCGTCTGTCTGTCCGTCAGTCAGTTGAAAATACGATTGGGCCCAAACGAAAGCTTTCTGATGATAAGGTTTGTTTGGAATTGAAAATGGACAACAACGATCAATGATTTTACCTAGCCCCTATACAAAAGTCCCCCGGGGATACTGTTTCAGCATTCATAAATATTTTATTTATACGACAATCCAGATAAAATGTTGCACAAATAAGTTCTGAGTGCTCTGTTATTATACTGATAAGTGTGGCAAAAATAGGGCAATATTTGTCCCTAGTCCTCATACAACATTCATAATTACCATATAATAATTAATACAGCGATGAAATTAGACATAAACAAGATTTATATGAACCTAAGTCTTGCTTCCAACTTTTAAGAGGATCGATTCATAATATATATAATGATATTAACATCATTAATCACTCTATCAAATTCTGTTCAGTTCGGACCATAACTGGTTCAAGTCCCCATAGAAGGGCAAAACTCCATATTCGGCACAACCGAATATAATACTCTTACTGTTTAATTGATATTTAATAAAATGTTTAATTTAAATGAAGCAACTACATAAATAGTTCCATGTTACAGTTAAACATAAAAGCAGGGACCGAAAATAATTATTTTTGAAATTTCTAAGGAAAATTTTTTATAAAATAACATGTATTCTTGATTTTTTTTTTGTCACAAATATTTGTTATTTTCTGATTTTTATTTTTTTTTGTCAAAAATATTTGTCGGACTATGATTTTTATTTTACTGGAAAAAAAAAATTCATAGTCTGGCAAATATTTCTGACAAAAAAATAAAATTTCAGAGTCTGACAAAAAAATATAAATATCAGAAAATAACAAATACGAACAACGTATAAAACAATTTTAAAACTGTTTATCGTTTCCTTAATATAGAAAGGCCCTAACTCGGCCCTAAATCTATACTTAAAAAAACACGAGTTAGGGCCTTTCTATATTAAGGAAATGTTTTTTTTAAGTCTAGATTTTTTGGCTAAATATGATATCTGAGCGGATCATCTATCGAAATAAATGAAAATCTAGGCTTACAAAAAAAACACGAGTTAGGGCCTTTCTATATTAAGGTAACGTTATGGATATGTGGTTTAAAAAAATATAAATCCTTAATATTTTTTAAAGTGTATGAAAATATTTACCTTTTACTGTATTTATTCAAATATACTAACATTCATGTGAAAAGCAATACTAACGCATGCAGCATGAATAAACCACTTTATTTTGGGAACAACATGAAAAAATTTCAAATTTATAACAAATTCCAAAATTTTAATATTAAAATTCTACTCGTAAAATTATTACATTTCATTTTAATTCCTACGCATACCAACACATACATGCTATTGTATATATTCTTGCAAAGGCTTTATGTTGAAATACATACAAGGATAATACATATGTATGTGTGAGTATAAGTGAATATTTGTGTTTATAACACAGTCATATCATAATTAATCCCCAACCATGTTTTAAGTAAAATAAACAAAATGTGGCTTTTATATGTTACAACTACATTCATATCTAACAAACATTTTAACACACACACAAACACACACATACCTCAAATTCATATGCACAAACATCCCATTCACTCTAGTATTATGAACATTTGCAAATGTGAGATTAAATGAGGAAAAGGAAAGAGGAAATAGAGCAACACAAACCAAACTAGGCTGATTGTGTGAGTTAAGCCTGTCATATAAATTTCATAATATGGCGTAATGAAATTGCATTCATATACTCGAACTTCAGTGTATGGGTGTATATTAGGCTGGTTCTTATATTGGACGTTTTCGATTATCCAAAAATCAAAAATTGCTCCCATCTAAAAACAATTTTAGACATTAAGGGCATCGAAAATCCAAAAAGTGCTACATAAGGGTAATCTATTATTCGACATTTATTATTCGAAATGCCTATAACTCTTATTTGTAAGAGATAAATAGCACACCCAAGCGCTTTCCAAAAATATAAAAATCTTTAAAATCGAATGGGAAACAACAAAATTTACATATCGAAGATACCCTACTTAGAGCCCACATAGTGCCCCTGGGGAATTTGTATTGTGCATTTTAATAACTAAAACTCGAATACTCCATGGCTATGACCACGTCAAATTCTATCCCAATCGGACAAGCCGTTTAGAAAGGACAGATTTATTTCCAAAAAATTTTGATTCTACCCCACTGTGCAATGTCTGTCAGTTGAAAGTACGATAGACCTGAGTGATGAAATTTTCTCTATATTCTCTGTTGATCAAAAATGAATTGAAAATTAGCCAAGTTGGTCCAACAAAAAAATAGAACAAAATGTTCGTTCATCTGACGTTTAAAAACAATTAAACGACAGGGCCTACACGAGGAGAGATTTTGTCAAATTAGTTATTGCTAATAGCTAACGTCTGCATCCCAAAAATAAACACAATTATTTATCCTCTTAACACCGATTGAGAGAATAGACTTAACCCCTTGTGGACCAAGGCTTTAAATCGTTGAAAAAGTTTTATTTTTTTATGAAATATTGAAAATATGGACTTCAAGAAGTTATTTACAAAATTTTAACTTTGTGGAGGACCTGTAAGGTACCGAAAGGGACCTGTAAGGATCCGAAAGGGACCCGTAAGGATCCGAAAGTGTTCTGGTACCGTTGGGTCAGCATCAGCCAAAAGATATAAACACTCATAGATTTTTGTTTACATTTTATTAATATATTTATTAGTTATGTAACTTTTATAAAATTTTCAATTACAAGTCTATTTTATGGTGTTTTACGAAACAGTATTTTTTGTCATTACAACATAAATTAACACCACAATGAGAACATGAAATATTTCACCTTTATTCAGGGTAAGCAAGTTTTGCCAATAGATAAAAAAAATATATTATTCGAAAGATGATAGTGTACTTCAAAGTACTTTTGGGCAAAAAGGGTCAAAATATGTTATGTTTTCATTTTGTAAGCTTACTTATAAGTACCGTCGCACAGTGGTATGAGAATAAAAAAAGAGGGAAATAAATCTTGAACTTCTAAACCCTTACGCCGTTTTGAATGGAATTTCACATGCGCAAAGAGGAAGTGTAGTTGAGTTTAAGTTTTGAATTTGGACCTCATGACCCCACCAGGAGCGGGACCAGGGGTTCCCAAAGTAGGACACCTCGGGTATGTTCAATTTTTAAAATGATCCTATTTCTTCGTTTGTGTTCCGATTTAAAAAAAATTACACATACAGAATCTCCTCATCGAGCACTACATAAAATCTCGTCTCGTAGCTATCAATTATCTCTTACACTCAACTACACTTCCTCTTTGCGCATGTGAAATTTCATTCAAATCAGCGTAAGGGTTTAGAAGTTACAGATTTATTTCCCTCTTTTTTTATTCTCATACCACTGTGCGTCGGTCGACATAGGGTTAATATGTAGTTTTTTACATTCTGGTGTATAAATAAATCGGTTAAATCTATAAATAAATAGAGTTTTTTTAAGCCCGATAGAAATTACGAAAAATTGTCAAACGAACTGTTATACTGCGCTCAATTTGAATAGATTGACGCTTGAACAACGCTACCAAATTATCCAAATTTATTTTGAAAATCAGTCATCAATTCAAGCAACTTATAGAAGACTGTTTCAGAATCGAAATTTTTTGGAAATAAATATGGCATTTCTAAACGGCTGGTTCGATCAGAAAAAATTTGACGTGACCGTAGCCAAGGAGTATTCGAGTTTAAGTTATTAAAATGGATCCTACTAATTCTCCAGGGGCGGCGTTATGGGGGCTCAAAGTAGGGTACCTTCGAATTTTAAACACGTGCCATTTTTTTGTTTCCCATCCTATTTCAAAGATTTTTGGAAAGCGTTCGGCTAGGTCTTGAAAAAACATGCTTGCATGCGCTATTTATCTCTTCCAATTTTTGAGTTATAGGCATTTTAAAATTTGGCCATATCTTGGCCCGCTATTTTAAAAATATAGGGCGTAATTTTGAATCGAATGGACTCGATTTTTTTTTGTTAGTTAATCAGCTAAATTACAAATTATATACAAAAGATTTGAGGTCAATATCTCTTATGGATCCAAAAATAAACGATTTTCAATTTAAATATTAAAAAAATAGTAGATTTTTGCTGTTTTTTGGGTGAAAAGGTGACTTAACTCTATTTTATTATAAAAAACTTTCTTTAAGAACATATAACAATTTTATGTTTTTCTGTAAGATATCTTAACGGAGAATATTTTGGTATAAAAACATGTCCCACTTTTAAAATATGTCGCCCCTACGTCTTTCGGAATTTGACCTATTTTTTATCAAAATTTCTAATTTGGGCCACATGTTCTAAAATCCCAAAGCTGCGGTGAGAAAACCGAAAGCAGCTTTGGAAACCTTGGTGTGTTGTCTATTTATCGCCAAAGTATTTTCCGACCCCCGAAGGAAATGTGCACCCTATAGGCAAAATTGTAAAAATACCATTTTTGGGATTTTCGCTCGAATTTTTAGGAATTGCCGGATTCGCTTTGACCTTTTGACAAGTTTTTTTACACCTTGTTATTTAGAACGACAAACTTAAAAAACATTGAAAATTTCATTGAGTTTCGTTAATAAATAAAGATTTTATTACATATTACATATTTATTGAGTTTCTAAAACTAAAATTTATATCAAAATTTTAATAGGATTGCAAATATTAGGAACAATTTGATCCACATTTTTTCCGAGCTATTTTTTTTGTGTTTAGATAAGTTAATTTTTGGTGTTACATGCCACTTTAAAACTCCGTCCTTCAATTCAATATTGCACTTTTTCAAACTAAAAAAGTTTGTATAAATTTTCTTTATATTTTATTTAACACAAGTCGTAGGTTCTGAATCAGTCACATTAAGAAAATTTATAAAAATTTTTTAGTATGAAAAAGTGCAATATTTCAAATTTGTGTTGGGTATATAAGATTCGTCGCAATCAGTTACATATTTTAAAACCTGAAAATCGCGACTTTCTAGAAACCCACTGAATTTAAAATACATTTTAACATTTTTTATACTAAACTGATGTGGCTGGTTTTCTACTTAGGACAGATAACTATAAACACCTGATTAATTTAGGGTTCGTGTTTTTGATATAAGACGAACATAATGAATAATCCTCAGCAGTAGAGGTAACATTTGTCCCTCTTCGAACCAATTTTGAAAAGAAAATTCCAACTTTACGTTATTTTTTTGCAGCTGTCTAATACTTATAAATACAATTTTCAAACAAAGATTTTCATATATAACAGCCGTGTTGGTGTTAGAGTTGAGTATTCATAGGAGTATAACTAAATTAAGGCTTTTAAAATTTGTTATACTATTATATATTTATGTACATATGTATGTATGCTGAAAATATGTATGATTATACATACATATAGCCAAAATTTATACTATAGCACATTCATATATAATGTTGTCATTTAATGTGCTAAAATTATAGAGAATTTATTTAAGCATTATTTTCCCAGGATATTTTATAAACGTGCGTTAGACAAAATTTTTAATATTAAAACTCATAAACTAAGTGAGTAATTAAGAGAAAAAAACCAAATAAACCCCAAACCAACAGAAATAATAAATAACCCTACAAACAACAAATATTTTTGTTAAATAGCAATAATGTTTTTTATTTTTATTTTAATTTTAATTTTCAGTATTTCTTTTTTTCTAACAATATAATTAGAAAAGTAATGAGGATTTTTTTGTTCTATAATAAACTTACAATTGCAATTTTTTCCTTTTTTTTAACAAATAATACGGTAAAACATGTTTAATTATATGAAACATAAATAACATTTGCCAAAAATGAGAAAATGTTTTTTTTTGTTAAAAAGGTCTTCTATTTTCATTATTTTTTCTTTCTTTTATTTAAAAGTGTTTATTGTTTATAATTTGCCTCTTATAAGTCTTAGAGAATAAGATTTCTGAAAGATAACGCCGAAATTTAAGCACACTCTTCAAAGTATATTGTGAAAATTTTTGTAATTTCTGTAGTATATTCCGATCAAATCCGAATCAATATTTTAGTTAATTTAACGATCACTGTCTATCTGAGAGTTATTGTTAACCTTGTTGTCAAACTACAATCTTCGATCTAAACGAATACGTACACAAACGTGCCATATTGCCACACAAAATAATGGAGGAGCTATTTTCAGTTCGGTTAATCACTTGATAATCAAGGTCTCCTGATTTGTCTGCACTAGACTTCTAACTCTGCCTTTTTTTAGTCTATGTGAACTAGCCACATAACCTTGAAGATTTTATAGAGAATGCGAGAACTGAAATACGAAACCGTCTCGCCTGAAGATCTCACCAGAACTGTTGATAAATATGGCTAACCTTCGCCTTACAAAAGGTTTTTATGGACATCGTTTTCCAATACCCAACGTCGTGGTACTACACTTCTATGCATATTCTTATGGGCAATGAATCATGGATTGTCACATAATTCGAAGTATGTAATTATTATTACAGTTACAGAGGTTAAAATAAGTTTTCATTTATGAGCGTTGTTATCATGTTTGTGCAATATTTTAAAGAGCAAAACTATTTTCTTACTGAGTAAAAATGTCTCCTTAATCGGAGCAAAATTGATCAGGTTATTAAAGAGGTCAACCAGGTGAGTATTGGTAAGGCGAAGATTACAAAGAGTTCAAATGGTCATCGTCAATGGAGACGCTCTCTCTACTGAAAATATTATCTTTAAAAACATAGATCTCCAAATTGTTTATGTATTTAATATGCACTAGGGTATTCAATCGATTAACCGTTAATCGGTTAACCGATTAATTTTGGATGGTTAACTGTTCGAATAATTTGTGTCGATTAAGCGAAATATATTTTTTCCACTTTATATAGAAATATAATTATAAAAACACAAATTTTATTTCTTAACTCGTGAAGTAAGGAATTTAGAAATTACATTTTTTCTAGAATGTTCTGTGATGAACTTTGTCCTAATGAGTGGGAGGACGACATAGTAGTAGACGAAACTGAAGACATTACTGAAACGAGTCTTTTATCAGAACTTAATAAAACTATTGAAGTATTCAAAACCTAAAATATCCAAAAAGGATTCCAATGGTGTGATGGATAATTTTATATGCTTAGAAAAAAACTAAAAAGAACTGAGAAATTGGATATTCTTTATCATGCCTTACTTTCGATTTCTCCAACATCTACAGTCAGTGAGAGAGTTTTTTCAAGTCAAGTTTTATTACAACTAAAAAAAATTCATTTAAAAGGAAAGGAAAGCAAGATCTCATTCAAATTCTTAAAAACCCACATGTGTATATATTAATTTGTTTTGTTGAATTGTTATGTTTTTGTTCTTTTTATTAACAAAGTTTTATAATTTTTATAAATACACAATATTCGTGTTTTTCTTTTCAATTTAAATTAAAATAGAAATTATTCGGTTAATCGAATAATTTAAAATTAACCGATTATTAAGCGATTAAATATAAACCCCGATTAATTATTTGCACGATTAACCGATTAAGCCAGAAACCCGATTAATTGAATACCCTAATATGTACTATAATTGCATTGAATTGTAAATCATGTAGAAATTATTTAAAAATGGGGTATACTTTTAGGCATTTATGAAAATAGTAATTAGCATTTACAAATTCGAAACATCGGAAAATAGTTGTAATAAATCTATATCTTCTAATCTACTAGTCCGATTGCAAAATGATGTACAAACGAATCGTACTAAACGTGAACAGCCTGTTAGAACACAAGGTGATATACAGTTGCCCAATTCACAATTGGTGTTGTAGCGTTGTATCGTTGTAAGTTGTAATTTTTTTTATTAATGTTTTGTTTTTGTTTCGAAAAATTTGTTTGAAAAATATTTACGACATACAACACTACAACACTACAACATCAATTGTGAATTGGGCAAGTGTGTCAAAGTCGACCACCTCTGGCGTGAAAAACATTGAAGAGTTCATATGTTGTGCAAATATGGGCTAATTTCAACGAAATCGAATTGTTTTATAACGCAAATAGAAAACTAAGGAAAATTCTATTTAAATTTTGTTTTTGTTACAATTTTTGTTACAATAACAAAACACATGTAAAATTTAAACTCAAAGTACATGCTTGTCAGCACATACAATTTTGTGAAAATGAGAGAATTCACATAATTGTGAATAAATTCGAATGGAATCCATAAATTTTTACGATCGATATCTCATTTTGTTCTTATTACATCTGGCTTTGTGATACTGTAATAAATCTAAACAATTTCTGCCGTTTTCGACAGTAAACAAATATATGTCTGTGACAACCATTCATATGGTGAAGGACTTATCATATTATGGTGCTCTCGGCTTAAGGCTTATCATAATCTGAGAACAACATATTATGATAAAATTATTCATCATAAATATGGTTGCCACAAACATATATTTGTTTACTGTAACCATATATATGGTTGATACAATCATGTGAATCGTAAATTAACCATATTATGGTTACCACGTAATCATGTAAATGGTTAATGTGACTGTAATATTTGTAAAAATCTTGTAACACTATTTAATGGTTACAGTAACCATGCCCAATTATATTTTTTCTCTGCGTGTAGTTTTGAAAAGTAATCTAATGGTGCCATAACCATAAACAGCAGTTTTTGATGTTTCCATTTGTTTATTTTATGAATTATGAAAAGAAACAAAAGAAAAATATAAATTGAAACTCACCAAACAATTCAGAAACTATGAAAAATAAAAGTCAAATGAAAAAAAAACAAAAAAATATGTTAATTTATCAATCAGCTGTTTATGGTTATGGCAGAAAACCAAAATTCAGTTGATATCTACGGTTACGGTTATGGCTATGGTGTTATGGCATGTCACCAATAATCAAATACAGTGTTGCCCATAAGCTTGGTTCGAACAGCTGTTTTATATGGTTATGGCTATGGTACGTCTAATTGAACCTTAAGTCGAAATTTTGAAATACATATATTGTCTCAAAAATGTTTAACCAAATTGTAATAATTTAAGATATTTAGTTCGTAAGATGGAGTGTTAATACATGAACAAATCGGTCTTAAAGGGAATTTGTCTTTTTGGTAATCCATATAATCTAGGAGCTGTTGCTGGATTCGTTTTGAATTTGTTTTTCTCTAAAGGGGTAATTATTTTTAATTTGAAAAGTTTATTAGTAGGATAAATATTCAACATATTGATATGTTGTGGCATTCCGGAGTGGTGAAATATTGGAATTATAAGACATAAACTTTGTTATAAATCTAACCTCAAGCTCAATTAACTATAACTAAAATTAATAAATAAAAGGTCAGAAAATTATACAACAATTTTACAAAATAAAGTCAAATATTGCATATATTGAATTTCCAACAATAGATGTCAAAATATTATTTTTCTTTTTTTTAAAAAAAAAAACAAACAAAAACTGCGAAGCTTTTTGCTTGTCTGCAGAAACACCCAGAGTCTCTTGATAGTCCAGAACTATATCGTCTAGTCTATCGGGGCACCTATTTTAATTATTGATGGGTATTAAAATTCGTCACAGCTGAAGAACCTCGTATTTTTACTGTTGTCTGTTTTCAAGCGGAATAACAAACTTGGTACACCCATCATTTCATAGTATAGCTTATAAAAATGTTTAAAATACTAAAGGAAAAAATAAATAGTCGTTTTTTTCTTATTTATTTCTCATAATAAAGACCCTTTTTTCGTACTGGTATTTTTGTTTTGTCTATTTATCTTTACAAAACAATAACCATAACCGCTTCCCCTTTTTTTCATATACTTATTACAAAATAAAAGAAATGCTGACTTTTTAACAAAAAATTGCCTTTTATTTTTTGTTTTCATAAAAAATTTACAAAATTCTCATTAAAATTTTAGAACGTTTTAACTGGCGTTCTTTTTTTATATCTTATTAACAAAAACATTGAATGAAGAAAAAACACATACTTTTTTTCGTTGGGTACAAATAAAAAGTCCTGACTTTTTAAATTAATACAACATGCAATTGTAAAAACAAACAAAAAGGAATAATTGGAAGTTTTATTGTATGAAAAGGAGATGGGAGACATTATTGTTAAATGAGAACTCAGAGGGTTCAAATTAACTGAAGATGGATGGCGGTCAAATTATTGTGGAGCTGAGTTTTTTAAACTATATATTGCTTCTACAGAAATCAATATTTTTAGATATTTCTATTGCATTTACAAAATCTTCTAGTAAGTTTTTTAAAATTTACGGAAGTAGAAAAAAAATTTAAATCACTCAAGCTGTAGTAGTTGTTTTTTAATTTTGGTAATATTTTAACCATTGATATGGATTTGAATTAAATGTGCCTAAACAAATTTAAAATTCGATTGCGGTGATAGCAACTAAGCCATTGAAGTGTTACTTTGCTAAATTCCTAATTCAATCTATGCATCTATGTACGTATGAGTGATAATTATTTCCCATTAAATTAATATCACTCATACTCCCTTGTTTTAATTAAAAAGTCTTCATACAATTTTTACTTAAATCTTAAAAGCATTTCATAGTTGGTGCTATTTCTTTATTTTCCACTCATTATTTCGTTATTTTAACATTTTAATAATATAAAAATTAAGATTTAAATCTTTCGGCATTTTCCCTGTAATTTACAGTCGTCTTAAAATGTCATTCTAAAAAGAAACGCAGAAAGGAAAAATTAAAAAAAGGAATTAAAAACAGGCATTTTTGTGTAACTTCCATAAAAAAAATTTCAGTATGTAAAATATTTGTCTTACTATTGTTGTTTTTTTTTATTTATTTCATTTCATTGTTATTCATATAAAAGAAAATGTAAATGTAATTAAGCGTTTATAATGCAGCACGCTTAACAAATAAATAGACGAACGGACAGACAAAGAGACTGAAAGATAAATAAACAGACAAACAAATTCTAATTTGAAACACACAATTGTCATTTCTCACTTCTGGTGGTGTGAGACAGTTACTGAAGCAGTAGACCAAAGAATGTAGAACGCAAAAAATATGTCTTTGACAATACAAAAAAAAATTAAAAAAAAACAAGTAAAAGTAAAGAAAAAATATATTTTTAATTGTGTTTTTATAGTGTAAGTCATTTTGATTTTTTTCTAACATGGTAAATAAAAAGAAAGTACCCGAAATAGCATTAACAATGTAATTCGTTTATTTGTATTTCCCTTATTGATTTGTATAAATCTAGTTCTACATCTATATATGGGCAATTCCACGAGAATGACTACCATGACCGAAAACCCAAAAATCCTTGAAACTTTTTTTCAAGATGATTTCAATAGGAGAAAACACTAAAATATTACTATGTGTAAGTATTGAGAGCTTATTACAACATATTATTGGCAAAAATATTAGTTTAAACTGACTATATTTAATTTTTTAATTTAATTGACATGTTTTAGGCTAAAATTGCTGTTAAAATTAAGCTCCGAATTAGCATATAGTATGAAATGAATTTGACTCTGATTGTTTATTTGCTGTTATAAAATTGTTTATTGGAACTGAATGTATATTTTCCATTCAGTTTTTTATTTTATATTTACAGAATATACATACACAGAGAAAACAGATTCGTAATCACAACCGAATTTGTCGCCAATCGAATTTGGTCGGTTGCATGTACTATCATATAAATTGGTTGTAATTTCCGAATATTTCGATCACTAACAACATATTTTTAGAACACAAAACTGTATTTGTGACCGAATTTTCAGTTAAAATCATCGAATTTTAGTACAAATATGATACACGTAACCATTTAAAAAAAATAATTCGGTGATAAAGACCGTAAATATTAGTATTATGGACCAATAAAAATAAATGTATTTGTAATCATTTTCATAGAATTTTATTATTTATTTTATGTTTTTATTTGCATATAATATAAAAAACAAATTTCTAAGACATCCAAGACATGAGAACTGATGCTTATTGCATTTTTGATCGCATTTGATGTTGGAATGGATTTTTTGAGAGAATTCATTTTATTTCTTGATGGTTGGACCGATATTGTCAATGGCACTCTACTTCATTTACATATATATTGCTATATTAACAATCTGCACCGCAGTCTTACAGACATAAGTGCGAAAGTTGTCGTAGACAATTGCTGTCCTGTCTGAAATAAAAGAAAGATGTTTCTAATATACAACATATTTTGTACGCAGAAATGGAACAAAACTTACATAAATAGTCCTAGGCAATTAGGAAATTAAATTTAATCCAGTTCCTTCTCCATTCACCGTAACAGAAGCAGCTTTGTCACACGTACGCATAAAGTGGGGAATATTTCATGATTCAAAGCTAAAACACTTTTAGTTTTTGGGTTTTTGCATTTTTCCGATTATCATGAAGAAAAATTAATAAACAATTTGATAAACTGATCATGCTTGCCAAAAATATTTATAATATAAAACTTACCCTCTTATGATGCTGATGTAGATCAGCAGAATTCTGTATATTAACGCAATTTATTTTATATTTAAGTTGCTAAAAATATTGTTTCAGAATTATTAGAAATTTATAAACAAATATATGTAGTTTATTTCAAATTTTTATTTAAATGTGAAAATAATTTTTTCTAAAATGTCAAAACTAATCTACCATTTTTTCGATTGCTATCACCGAATTTAATTTTCTTTTTTCACAACCGATTTTTAGATATCATCATAATAGTAAAGCGATTACTGTAACTGAATATATAGTTTTATTAAAAAGCATGATGATGATAATATTTATTACGATTGCAATCATCAACATTTAGTTTAGAAAACTATTATTCAGAATTGAATTCGTTTGTCTATTCCGAATCTGTTTATTATTTTCGATGAATGTATAAATTGGTTAATACAACTGATTTTACAATAATAGCACTACTAATTCCATTGTGATTATGTTTTTATAGTCTTAAATACATAATATCTGGAGAGTTCATCAAATATTAATAATATCAATTAAAGTTCGGTATATATAACTACATTTTCATAATTGCAACCAATTGTTAACCAATCTGTTTTCTGTGTGTATGTATATTGTTTTATTATAAGAGAAAAATCTGTCACGTACGGTATGTCACGTACGATATTAAATTTTATTTATTATAAAATTATCCAAAGATTGCTTTTATTTAAATATGACGGCTTGTAAAGGAAAAATATTTCGTTTAGTGAAAGAAATTAAAAGAAAACATAACGCCTCTCACGATTCGCACATTTCTATATGTACCTCAAAATGACTTCCGTTTTATGTCACGTACGATATACCCTTATTTCGCTCGATATTTTGGACAACAATGTTTCGAAAGAACTTTTTATTATTTTCAAATATAGTACCCTTCAAATATAGTTCCAAATCCAAATCTAGGCGGACAAAATTAAAAAAATCGGTATCTTCAGAATTTGGAAAAACGAAGTTTTTTCGGAAGTTCAAAAAATTTTGAATCATATTTTCTTTAATTTTTTTTTAATATTTTACTGCTTTACTAAATTTCATATATCTCAATTGTTTTACCATATAGAAATTCATACTTCAAAACTAGATAAACATTGATATATGCTTTTATTAAGTGTATCTCCTATATTTATGGGCCTCTCTATTTTAAAGTCATAGTCCTTTAAACTTGGGTCTCAAATATACTGATAGTTTTTTTTCTAAGAATATTATATAGCTTGCCAAAAAAAGACCGTCGAAGCCCGTCCAATGCCTATATACATCATTTATTTTTTTTTAATTTTTACGGAATGGAATTTTTAGAAATATTTTTTTTATTATCGATTTTTATATATCTAATCCCAACTGTAACTTGTCCCAATAGTAAATACAGATCTTTTTAAAAATTTAGTTTCAGAAACACGTAAAAAGTATTTTTTTTAATTTTTTTTATTAAGTATTTTTATATATCTAGACCCTACTGTAACTTGAAAAAAAGTTTATATTGATCTTTGGAATCGGAGACACCAATTCTATATAAAAAGAGCACCAAATAATTTTGTCCACCTAGATTTTGATTTGAAACCACAGTGCTATGAATTGAACATAAAGACCTAATTATTTTCAGATACTCTTATTTTTGCAAAATCTATTCCGCACTATAGGCGTACAAATGTCACGTACGATGATATGGATTTAAAACTATTAGTCAGATTTTATAATTTTTGATCTCATATTAATGAAATTCATTTCTCATCAAAGTAGGCTAAAAAAGGAAAATCATATATGTATTGTGTATATTTGAAGGGGAACTATAAGAAGTACACTTCTTTAGTACGTGGGTAAACTTATACACCACATTTTTCATGTCAAATGGCAACACTTCACGTAAAGTGAGCTGCGACATACCATTTTTCTCCATTTTGTTCGTCTAAGATCCCTGAAGGGTTCCAGTTTGGGCGCAACAAAGTCCAATGAAAAGGTGATGCGACTGTGGTCAAAAAATTTAAATACCTCTTTTGGTAATGTCGCGCTGCGCCAACCTTTTCGTCTCTGTTTGAGAAATTATAAATTTGAGTTCATTATTTGTTCATTCTAATCTTGTCATCCGTAGACAGAACAAATCTCGAAGCGTCAAATACACAAACCTTATTTTTGTTAATCCGTCTTGGATTGGATGGTGCAGTTTCCCAATTCTTCCTCACAGTGGTGTAGATTTATCTGCACCTCTAGATACTTCTTTGGTCAGTATCGAGTACCGAGACCCTTAAGAATTCGAAGACATTTTTATTTCCACAATTGACTATCTTGACGCCCTCAGTCCAATCAGCTCCTTTGAGGAATACTTCCTCTGAATTGCCTCTTTAAATGGCGATATCATCTAAGAACATAGCTTTAACCAACTGACATAGATCGGTGATCTTCCCATCAGTATCACTCTAATCGATGAAAGCTGCCTCAAAATGTCCATTCCAAAGGATTAATTGATGCGGACGGCTGATCGTCCCCAGATCTAGCTCTCTTAATGATCGCCTT
This sequence comes from Calliphora vicina, assembly GCF_958450345.1. Lineage (NCBI taxonomy): Eukaryota > Metazoa > Arthropoda > Insecta > Diptera > Calliphoridae > Calliphora > Calliphora vicina. The sequence goes on along the minus strand of NC_088781.1, from coordinate 63,485,200 downwards.
TTGGGAGCCTATAAGATCGCTAGCAGGAGTTGAAACCCAAGTCATCACCGATACCGGAATCTTCAGTACTGTAGATGTGGAATGCTGTACACAACCAGCTTTACTTTACTGAGGACCACAACAAGCTTTACATTATTTAGCCGGAAGTTTCCATGCTCTCTTAACCTTGATACCTGTGAAGATGACGGTGATGTCCTTCTGCCATCCACAGCACTTACAGAAACTCTGAACGCTTCAGCAGTTGGAACTCCACAATCCTTATTTTCACCTGAGCGACATGCTGGTGGCATCCGAGAGAAGTTGAAATTGTAAGAAATAACAAATTTTAATCAAATATAAAATTAAAATTTTTAATGAATGACGAATATGACCATCACGTCTGTTCATGACTAACCCCATTCTGGACGTTCAATTTTGGGCCGGCCACTTTTTCGAGCATTGCTGACCGTATGTCAGGAATAACACGAACAATGTTTGCTTATAAGGCGCCAATTGTTGCTGGTTTATCAGTATAAACCAGGGACTTCAAGTAGCCCCACAGCAAATAATCGAGAGGTGTGAAATCACTCGACCTTGGAGGCCAATTGACAGGTTCATTTCTCGAAATCGCCAAATATTGATTTCAATAAATCGATGCTTGCAGTTTCCATATTGCACCGATCAATGTCATCCATATTTTCAAACAAAAAATCATTGAACATGGAGCGGAATGATCTCCATTGACCGTAACGCGAGCTCCGGCTTCATTTTTGAAGAAATAAGGTCCGATGATGCCGACAGCATGTAAACTGCTCCAAACGGTGCATATTCCGCATGTAATAGGTTCTGCTGTGCATTGGTCTCACTCACGAAATTTGCATAATTAAGTAGTGGTGTTCAGGCGTCAATCTATTTATGATCTTTTGCCAGAGTATACTGATTATAAATGTCGAAAGTTCTATCGGGCATAAAAAATAAACTTTATTTCTTCTTCATTATTTTTTGTATCACTGTATTATGAGATACTGCTGAATATCTATGACTGATAAAACTGTAAAAATTTTCCCGTGTTCACTCTTTCATTAAACATGCCTTTAAACTGTGTAACTTTGTTGTTTTTACTGATTTTTTTTCAAACACTAAGAATTGTTTTAATATTATTGTTCCTTTTGAGTATTTAAGATAACATCTGAATTTATGTTCAACTAAGTTGTTAAGAAAAAAATACAGAAAATGTGGGGTGGCAAACAATAACTGTGGAAAAATGCCTGGCAGTATTTAAACGCATTTTAAAAGGGGATTAGTCTTGAAGAAATATTATCATGTAGAGCTAAAATTGCTACAGGCTTGCAACGTTTTTTCATAAATTAAACTAAAAATATAAATATAATATTGCTGTTGCTAATATTAGAATAACTTGATATGTAAATATATTTTTATTTATTTACAAGCTATTTAGAACGTTTATTTTTAAAACAAAACATATAATTTATTTATTTTCTCCCCAGATTTATGTTTATATTTTTACTTTAAGTCACATTCCTATAAAACACCCTCTGCCAACGCATTTAAATTAAAATAAATTATTCCTGGATGTGTATAAAATCGAAGTAAGATTGTTTATTACAAGCAAATATATTTTGTTCCTGCTCTCCAGCACCGATACTGCTTATGAATTTATTCTGCCCCCACTGATGTCCTGCCAAGTTTTGCTGATGTTGTTGTTCTTGTTGAAGTCTACATAAATAGCAAAAGAAGACTACTACCACGTCCATATAATGTTATTTTTTTTTTTGCTTCTTTCGTTAATGTTATTGTCCTCTGTTTTTAGGTTTTTTTCTTCCATTTTTTCTTTTGGCTCATTATCTATTCACTGCACAAATTCTATTAATTATCGTTACACACTTTCCGATTGCCAATCAAATATTTGTCCTTTTGTATTTGTGTTTATTTATTTAATACCATTTTAGAGAGAGGGAGAGTAGAGGAGAAAAACGAAAGCAAAATATCCTAAGAAAAATCTACGTATCTAAACGAATTTTTGATTAGCATTTAATTATACACGTTACACATTCTTGAGCACAATATACAGAATATAATGGTCACGTTATAATGAGAAAATATCGAAACTGTTTCATAAATAGATTTAGTCAAGTATTTACACAAGATTCGTTCGTATTAATTAAGAACTCCCCAAATTTGTCACAATAAGATTATTTCTTGCGGTAGTTCTTTTTTTATTGGCGTTATTTAGTAATTTTAACATTTCCTTAATAACAGATTAAAATGGCTACCGAATATACTTTCCTTTATGAGCAAATGAATTTCCATTTAATATGTAAGTATATAAAAATAATTCGATATACTTAGTACTTATTACTTTTTTTTAATATATCGCACGTTTTGCTTTTAATTTATAAATTTAAATTCAATTTTTGCACATTTTCATATTAAGCTGCAATATTCTTTATTATTTTTACCACATTACTATTTGCTGTTATTTTTGTTTGGTTGTTTTCCTAAATAAAATATTTACTATTACTTTACGCCACAACTAAATTACAAATACATTTTCATTGTTTAATGCATCTTCTCCTCGAGTGAACCCTTCTCTATGCAAATAACATAATTAATACCTTATATGTTATGTAACATGTGTTTAAATACTAATAACACAGGTCAAAGGCTTCACTAACCACTATATAGGTTTGATACATCATGGTTACCTAAGTACAAAAATGGTAAAATATTTGAATTCTGTATATGGGGATTACACGTCAAGTGAACCAACTATTAAAATCGATGTCTTCCGATCGGGATGAAATTTGCACCTAGGTTTGACCTTTGGATTGTAATTCAGACACAATTTTTCAACAACTTCAAAGAACTCTCGGAGTTAGAAAAAAATGGCCATTTTGAAAAAAAAAAAATCAAAAAAGTTTTTGATTTTTTTTTTAATATTTTTTTTCGAAAGATTGAAGAAATAGCTATGAAAAATTGTGAATTTTTTTAGATGTTACTCCACATAATTTATGATAACTCAAAAAGTGTTAGTCCGATATTATTGAAATAAACTTAGAAAAGTTCAAATTTACATAACCTCTACTCTGTTTAAGTAAAATTTTGTGAAAATGAGCAAATTCACTTAATTGTGAGTAAATTCGAAAAGAATCCGTCGATATTTATGATCGATATCTCATTTTGATCCTATTACATGTAGCTTTGCGATAAAGCAATAAATCTGAACAATTTCCGCCGTTTTAGATTTTTCATGATATTTTAAAACAAACTAAATTTCTATTTTCACGTAAAAAATATATATTTTTTGCTTCAATTTATTATAGCTCCGAAACTACTGAGGCGATTGAAATGCAATATACATTATATTCCTATAAACGCACACTACTTTTTTTAAAAAAAAAGTAGTGTGGCCACTGCAGCATTATTAATAATGTGTGGATGATCCTTTGTTACGGATTGTTTCAAAAATACGGTCTGGCATTGATTCCACTAATTTTTTAAGCAGATCGGAATCAATTTCCTCCCAGACTTGTTTAATTTTTAGTTTCAGCTCTGTCACAGTCATTATGCTTTCATTCTGGGCATTATTTGCATAAACTTTACGGGCCATGTATCCCCACAAGTTCTCCATCGGGGTTAAGTCCGGACTACAAGCCGGCCAGTCCAACAGAGGAATGCTATGTTCATTAAACCACGATTTCGATTGCTTAGAAACTTGGATTGCAGCATTATCTTGTTGGAATATGCAATCTTCATCCATTTTTTCATCTAATAGTTTGTTATAAATCGCACTATTTATTTTTGTCGGAACAAAACATATTTTCGACTTGCCAACTGCAGAAAACGCTGTCCAAACCATAACACTGCCACCACCGAAATTACGTTTTGACATCCGAATATCGTTTGATCCCAAATCGTGCCAATAGCATGAGTATGAGTCAGGACCGTCTAAATTAAATTTTTTTTCGTCAGAGAAAATTACTTTTTTCCACTCATCTGTCCATTTCATATATTTTCTTGCGAATTTTAGACGATTTTCTTTATAGTGTTTTTTAGCATTGGTTTACATTTCGGTTTTTTCCATTTTATGTTTTCATCGTTTCGTAAAATGTGTGCAACGTGTTTGGAAGTCACTGGAAGATTCAATTTATTCTTTATTTGTGTGGAATTCAATTTGCTGCGGGTTGCTTCTTGTTTTATTAGATTAAGTTGTGTTCTTGTTAGTTTTGTATTTCCCTTTCTAGGTTTGCGAACTCCATAATTCAGGTCATTTTCAAGAGACCTTTTCGTTTTATCATTGACAAAATTGCATGAAATCATCTGTAACATATTCAAATAAAATAGCAAAACATTTTTGAAAAATATCAACATTTTGGTCCATAACTCTGGTTATACTTCACTGTTTTTCCCCATTTATAATACCACATATTTCTGATTAGAAGCCTTATCATGCCAACAACAGACAGACCGACTGACATAGCTTGAATAAATTGTTAAGTAATAGCATTATCAATTTAAATTTAACGGCTGGTTGCAAAATTCATCAAGTTTGAAGCAGCTTTAAATAATTGTGGAATACAACATTCGAGCTTTTCCGTTAGATAATGCTGGAAACTTCTAGAATATGGCGTTGTCCTATAAATAATGTAGCAAAAGCATCAACCGAGCTTAGTTTATTGTTCATCTTGATTGAGTCAACATCAAGCGGATAAATAATTTAGGTGCGTTCAAAAACCGAAATTTAAGTGTGTTTATTACTGTAAATCATAAAAGTGTAGTTCTATAAAAACAAAGAACGATTATTAAAACCGTTGTTGTGCAGATTTAAATAAATAAAGAATACAATTTGTAAACTATTTGGATTTCTTATTTATTTGTAACTTAAAAAGAATCTGGCTAATTTAAAGGAAATAATCCACGGTTTTTAAAAGGTAACAATTTATACCTTCTTGGTTCTACGACCAATTTTTCGATACGTAAACCCAATATGTATACTTTTTAATGGTGTCAACTAGTCAGAGTACTATATTCGGTTGTGCAGACTCCATCTAAATATAACTGAGGTGCTTAAAGCTCAGGGATTCAAGTGACTTATGTTTAATAATGAGAAAAATGAGGTTAAAGTTAATTCACAATAAAAAATGTTAGTTGCTATCTGGAATATTCCTTTTTAAATATTAGAGATCCTGAGATATATATTAATCAAACACTATAAAAAATACCTTTTACATATAGAAATACCTAAAAATTGTCTTTGAAGTTAGGTAAGTCGCCTTTGTGCTTTATTTTTATACCCTTCACATTCGTGAGAAGGGTATATATATGTTTGTTATCCCGTTTTTAATTTCCACAATATAATTTTCCGACACTATAAAGTACATATATTCTGGATCCTTAAAGATAGCGGAGTCATTTAAGCCATGTCCGTCTGTCTGTATGTCTGTCTGTTGAAATCAATTTTCTGAAGACCCCAGATATCTGCGGGATCCAAATCTTCAATAATTCTGCCAGACATGCTTTCGAGAAGTTTCCTATGAGGAAAAAACCAGGACAACCTCGATTTTTTACCTATATCTGGATTACTAAGTCATTAATATAGACAATATGGATATCTAATGATATATTTCAGAGACCTTTGCAACAACGTATATAAGACCATAGTAAATTGGACCTACAATGGGTCAAAATCGAAAAAAAATATTTTTAACCAGAATTTTTTTTTCACCAAAAATTTAAAAAAAAACAAGTAAGAGTGCTATATTCGGCTGTGCCGAATCTTATATACCCTTCACCAAATTATACTTCAAACTTTTAAATATTTTTAGGTAAACAAAATTTAAATTTTTTTTCCATTTTTTTAATTTTTTGGAAAAAAATTTTTTTCGATTGTTATTTTAATTTTTTTTTTTTTTAAATTTAAAATTTTTTTTTTTTTAAATTTAAAAAAAAAAAATTTTTTCAAATTTTTTTTTCAAATTTTTTTTTAAATTTAAAAAAATTGTTTTTTTAAAATTTTTTTTTAAATTTTAAAAAAAATATTTTTTTGTTTTTTCAATTTTTTTTTTTTTTTAAATTCGGGTTAAAATTTTTTTCCCGATTTTGACCCATTGTAGGTCCAACTTAATATGGTCTTATATACGTAGTTGCAAATGTCTTTGAAATATCTATCATTAGATATCCATATTGTCTATATTAATGTCTTAGTAATCCAGATATAGGTAAAAAATAGGTCAAAAATCGAGGTTGTCTTGGTTTTTTCCTCATATCTCAGCCATTTGTGGACCAATTTTGCTGATTTTAAATAGCAAAATTCTCGAAAGCATGTCTGACAGAATTATTGAAGATTTGGATCCCGAAGATATCTGGGGTCTTCAGAAAACTGATTTCAACAGACAGACAGACGGACAGACAGACAGACAGACAGACAGACAGACAGACAGACAGACAGACAGACAGACAGACAGACAGACAGACAGACAGACAGACAGACAGACAGACAGACAGACAGACAGACAGACAGACAGACAGACAGACAGACAGACAGACAGACAGACAGACAGACAGACAGACAGACAGACAGACAGACAGACAGACAGACAGACAGACAGACAGACAGACAGACAGACAGACAGACAGACAGACAGACAGACAGACAGACAGACAGACAGACAGACAGACAGACAGACAGACAGACAGACAGACAGACAGACAGACAGACAGACAGACAGACAGACAGACAGACAGACAGACAGACAGACAGACAGACAGACAGACAGACAGACAGACAGACAGACAGACAGACAGACAGACAGACAGACAGACAGACAGACAGACAGACAGACAGACAGACAGACAGACAGACAGACAGACAGACAGACAGACAGACAGACAGACAGACAGACAGACAGACAGACAGACAGACAGACAGACAGACAGACAGACAGACAGACAGACAGACAGACAGACAGACAGACAGACAGACAGACAGACAGACAGACAGACAGACAGACAGACAGACAGACAGACAGACAGACAGACAGACAGACAGACAGACAGACAGACAGACAGACAGACAGACAGACAGACAGACAGACAGACAGACAGACAGACAGACAGACAGACAGACAGACAGACAGACAGACAGACAGACAGACAGACAGACAGACAGACAGACAGACAGACAGACAGACAGACAGACAGACAGACAGACAGACAGACAGACAGACAGACAGACAGACAGACAGACAGACAGACAGACAGACAGACAGACAGACAGACAGACAGACAGACAGACAGACAGACAGACAGACAGACAGACAGACAGACAGACAGACAGACAGACAGACAGACGGACATGGCTTAATCGACTCCGCTATCTATAAGGATCCAGAATATATATACTTTATAGGGTCGGAAATGAAAAATGTAGAAATTACAAACGGAATGACAAACTTATATATACCCTTCTCACGAAGCTGAAGGGTATAATAACAATTGGAAAAAAAAATTTTCCAAAAAATTAAAAAAACAACTTTGGAAAAAAAAATAAATTTTGTTTACCTAAAAATATTTAAAATTTGTATTTGGAAGTATAATTTGGTGAAAGGTATATAAGATATAGCTTTCTTCCTTGTTTTTTTAAAATTTATTTATACCTATTAAGAAAACCACATAGACTAAAGTTTTTAAATAACATTTTGTTAAGAAAAGTTTTTATGGTTCTTTGTTAATTTTTTTAGTCGTCATAATCAGATTCCATGACATCATCGGGCTCATCTTCATCCTCACCATGACTTTTGATTCTTTCCGGAATTTTTTCCGTTCTATCGTGAGGAAGTCTTTTAAACCATTCATGGTAAATTGGTGGAACATAGCAAAGAGTATCCTGTAGTTTCTTGAATCTTTCGAACTTTATTTGTTTGACGCTGTTTTTTGGAGGAAATTGTCGAGCTATCATGTTTACAGACAATCAACAATTATAAATATAATCTATTGCATTATTTTATTTTACTTTATCTTTTTTGGCAAATAATCCACAAAGTGCACTAATGTGATGGAATTACTCCCTAGATTTCAGCTCAGCACTTATCTGAATTCACTCACTCAGTCCATGTGAAAAATTAATTTTAATATTTGCTTAGAGCACTTAGGGTTTAAGTGCTCATGCACCCAAGCTCCAAGCGAAATAGGTATTTCAATGACAAGTCCTAGAATTGGTCGCCATATCTCGCTAACGGATGAGAATCCCACATTCAACTCTTGTGCTATGACTCCATATATTAACTTAATTTTAGAAAAAAGGCACTTGAACCCCTTGTGCTTTAAGCCCCTCAATTATAATTATAGAAACTACATTGGTAAGCTGATACCTAGTAACACTTATGTTTGTGTTAACCCATTAGCTTATGACAATTGATATAATTATCATTAGCTTAGTATGCAAAGATGCTAAAAACGTCTTAAAATCCTTGGTTTTAAATATTTTTGAAATCTGTTATGTAATGCAGTTTTATTTAGTTTGATATATAATAACAATTTAGAAGAAGTGTGTTGATGACTTACAAGTCCGTTTTTGAGACTTAATATATTTTTTATTATTTAGCTCATTTTCTTATAGCATTTTTTCTTTATTTTTTTAACTTTATTATTTGATTTAAATACCGTTTCTCTCAAAAGGCCATGAATAAAAATTTTCATTTCAGTAGTTGATAATAACCAAATCGTAAATTTATAAACCAATCGCATTTAGATAAATATATTCAATCTAATTTGACTGAGGAATTTTGTAATTTTGATAAAAATGGACTTAGCACTTTAGCATTACCATAAAACGGATTTAGCACTTTAGCATACCACAATATAAAAACGAAAACAGTGTATATTTATTTTACTTATACCAATGTTTTTATTCAAAATCTCAATTTTCATAAAAAGTGGACATTTGCGCACTAAGCTAACGATATATTGAATTTTAGAATTCTGTTCCAGACTGATAAATAACTTCGATACCCACCGAAAAAATATAAAAATAAAGAATACAATTAAATTTAGTAAATTGGTCATTTTAAAAAAATCTTCAATATTTTAATGAATACATAAAACATTTATGCAACGGTATCCATACATCTTATTAAAATTTCATTATTTTCAAAAAAAAAAGTTTTGTGTCATTGACGTAAACGAAAAGATGACATAAAGAAATGACAACAACTCTTTTGTCTCGAGTTAGAGACAATAAGGCAAATACAACCCAACTCTTGCAAAACATCATTAGGAAGAAGAAAAAATTAAAACGTTTCATTCAGGCCTTAGTGTAAAACGAGTATAATTTGGGAAAAATAAGCTGACATAAATGTTCAAAGTGTGTACGAGCAAGTTCTTATGGCAAGAAAATAAATGAAAAGAAGATACATTTTACATGACATGGCAATAATAAAAGCATCAACAAAAATCTTGTCTACTCACACCAACACTGAACCAACTTTCTTTCGTATGTCATGAACTGACCAATCAACCAGTCAGCCAGCCATCCTGCCAACCATTCCAGTTCAAATTCCAATTCATGGTTTATGGATATGTTTTTGTAAAAAAGGATACACAATTCAAATACATTTGTGTTGTGTTTGTGTTTCTCTATATTTGTATTTGTATTTGTACTCGTATTTGTATTGTGTTGGGTATTAAAATGATGATAAACAAAGAGAAATATTTATGCGTTTTGTAAAATGAAGCATATACGAGTACAATTTTCACATTTTTTTTTTTTGCTGTTCTGCTGACCAGTTTGTTGTCCAGTCCAGTCCAATTTTTGAAAGTTACAACCAGATGAACATTAAAAACAACCTTGTGTTACATCCTCGTACGAGTGAATATAAACAACATTTTCCATTTTCCATGTGTTTGTATTTGAATGTTTAGAAAAGTACAATAAAAACTGTTTTTTTCTGCAGTCTAAAAGACCAACTGAATGAAAAAAGTTGTATGTATGTATAACAAATTTGTTAAAATTTATTTTATTTAGAATTCTATACCAAAAGGATTTTATATGGATTTTAAAATCCCCCTTTGGTAGATTTTTTGTTTTGTTTTTGCTAAGTAGGCATGGGGAAGTATGCGATCGTGGGTGGCTACTTATTTTATTATAAATAAAATAAGTAGATAAACAAATTGTTATTAATTATTCTCAATTTGAATTTAACGGTCTGTATCGGCTGCTTGCAACTTTTATCATGTTTATAAATATTTCTGCTTGTCAATAATGTTGATAACACGCTGTTATTAACATTGTTTATGGGTATGACAGCATTAACTGTTAGAGCTGCTAATATAACAATAAAGATGCTTAAAGCTCTAGGTGAGCATTGTGGAAATGGAATATTCTGGTTTTGCCAGTTAGATGATTCATGAAACTACCTGTATATATAAATAGTAACAGTGAGCTACAGAGGAGTCAGTTCGAGTTAACATCAACTGTATTACCTGTGAATTCTTGTATGTAAAATTAATGTGTAAATTTAAATAAATAAAGAGTTGTTAAAATTTTTAAACTACATACTACGAAATAATACCTTCTCGTTAAACTGAAAAATTCATTATATCGAACAATGTATGTAGTTTTATAAAATTTCAGAAAAATTTTAATCATACTCAATACTATTTACAAATTTGTCCATGGAATGCATCTATCTGTCCGACAAATTTGGTGAAACCTTCTTCATTTGTCATTTATACCGTAAAACACTTCAATTAAAAAGGTATGAATTTGTAAATGTTAAAAAAACGGAAGGAATGACGATTTTTCCTTACTCTTAAACCTTTAAAAAACGGTGGTTTATTTCTTTTAAATAAACCGGATATATTTAATTGCAAATATAAGCCGTTTAGTAGTTTAAAATTTGTAACAACTCTTTATTCAAGTATACACAACAACAGTTTAAATAGTCACTATGTGTTTTTAATACACACACTTAAATTACACTTTACAAGGCAGTTGATATTAAACTTGTGATAAACTCACTAACTACTGCAACCGCAATCAATATTTACACACACTGCCATCTTCATTCGAGTAGCCTAGATTGTTCCTAACTGTCAAAACTAGTATTGAATTCTAAAGTTTTCGATGTTAATGTTAGCAGCTTAAACATTTAGTGTTGCCACTTACAAACAATGATAATAACTGCTTACTATCGCTATTGCAAATTCGTTATATGTATAAGGTTGCTTGTGTAAATATTTGTTCATTAGTTTTATCCAATTTTCGTTATATCGGTATGTGATAAGCCGAGCTTTGCCCGTTTTCCTTTAAGTTTTGACGACAGACCTCACTAACCGCTCAAGAGCGTTGTGGGGTCACAAAATATGGGCCTTAGACATGCTATATTTTTAACCCTTTTATATAATTTTGTGGTTTATCCAAAATCAATATTCTACAGTGGTTTAGACAATTTTTATGTTGAAAATAATTCGGTAGCTCGTGAATTGGAAATTAATGATATTATTTCTCTTCTAGAAACATAACTTATTTAAGCTCGTGGTGCCCTGATAGACTAGACGATAGTATGCTGGACTATCAGTCTGGGGGTTGCAGGTTTGATTACCGCCAAAAACTCTGGGTGTATCTGCAGACAAGCAAAATGCTCGGCAGATTGTGTTTTTTTTTTTTTTAAATATGCCTCTGAAAAAAAAATTAACTTAAATGCTAGTAAACAATTTCTATAATTTAAGGAAACTCGACCAATTTTTAAGAAAAATTTTTAGATTTATCTAAAGATTTCTCAAAATACGAAGATCGGTTTATAAAAACAATATTATTTTTGAAAAGCCCTTTATATATTTAAAATAAACTAAAAGTTAATAAGATACACACGGCAAAATCGACAAACACGTTTCCATAATTCCCAAAAAAATTATAAAATGAGAAAGTTAAGATTTTAGCCCATTTGGTTCGAGGCTTCTATGACATACACGAAACATATTGGGATATATAAAATCATTTTCTGTTGGCAAATTTCGAAATTTCGACATAAAATTTTTAAATTTGAAAGGATCTTTAAAGGACCCCTTAGAAACTATTTCATAATCAAAACATTGTACTTTTGTAAACATATTTTTCTATGGTGGATATATGTAGTTTTTTGTCTAAATATCGAAAAAAATTCATTGTGACATATTAAAGAACAAACCTTAAGGGCACTGCTACACGTTCAATATATATTGACCGTGATCCAGTATCGCAATATTTATTCAGCATGCAGTATTGATGGATCGCAGAATAGCTCAATATTCATAAATCCAGATCGCGAACCAAATATCACAATATATATTGAACGTGTAGCAGTGCCCTTAAATTTTTTACGTCGGTAATCCTTTTGTTAGCAAATATAATGGAAAAATCCAATATACGATTTAGGATAAGCTATAAATAAATAAAAAGGGCCTTATTTTCTATTTATATTATTATACTGTTAATTATTAAATTTGTCCTTAGTCCCCATAAAAGGTTCCTCTTAGGAAATGACTTGAACATTCATAATTGTCTTAGAACAACATTGTCCAAAAAAATTAAGACTTTTTGATTGAAACAGAATATTCGAATCATAAATAAATTTTGGGCGATTTTTCAAAAAAATTTGAGACCCAAGGTGGTGTGTAATTTTGCTAATTAAGCGTAAAGATCATTATTTACAACTTTGGTATCTTTGGAGACACCAACTGAAATTTTCCGACAAACATTTTCGTAGAATATTTTAATCCTTAAATGTTCTTTTTGAAAGGACTTTTTTATTTTCCCAAGAAAAGTATCAAATTGACCCCTAAAGAGAGGAGCTAGAGTATTCCACAAAAATGATTCCCATAAAATTCCACAATATAACTCTGACAATAACAACTCTCTCGGACATTAACTTACAACATTTTTTTTCATTTAGTATAATGCTCCGATCAAACAATTAAAACTTTGATCAAATGTAAAAAAACGAAGACCTGCTGGACTATAATTTTATTCTACAAAAATAATCTATTCAACATGCCCTTTCACAATTTAAGGATCTCTATCCTGTTCGAAAAATGCTGTTGGACAGTGTAATTAATGTTTTATTTTCACATTTTGATGTCATCACATTTTGATGACAGTTGACAATAACTCGCGAACTCTGCGAATACTTCCCTTCGCTTTAATCTAACAAAGAACTATTGAGGGGATTTATAAAAAAAATTTTACATTTTACCACTTTAATATTTAATAATATGAATTGTTGATATTGTTGTAGTTGACCATTTTGTTTGCTTAAAATGTTTTGTATTGAGATTTTCGAAAAACGTTTCCGAAAATATACACGAACACAAACACATGGCAGTAACCAATATAAAAGTATTTGTTTATAATGTTATATACTACATTCAACCAAACATCTAATCTCACATATGAGTGTATAAAAAAAAAAGTTTACATAAAATAGCTTTGATTTTATTTGTTTATAGGAAATTGAATTGGGAATAATTTAGAATATAACAAAATTGTCCATTTTGGCATGTGAAATACAAAACAAAAAATGTAATGCAGAAAAACAACCAACAACTTACAAACAAATACACTCATACTACAGCAAACAAATCATACAACAAAAAATTTTATAAAAAAAAAAAAAAATTCAAATACAAATACTATTTACTAAACAAAGTTTATTTTAAATAAATTTTTGAGTGGTCATTTTAATATCAAAACTACTACTACTGCTACTTATACACACACTACCGAACTCACTTACCCAAGTACAACAAATAAATAAATGAATAGACATTTTTAATATTTTATTAACTAAAGTAAATAAATATAAATTTTATTAAAAGCTTCAAAACTCACTCGTCCAAACGAAATCGAAATTTGAAACTTTTATAGAAATTGTTCAGTTCAGTTTAATATTCTCTTTTATTTTATTGCACAACTCACTCATCTTCCTGTTTCCGGTTAACGGGGAAAAATGTAGCCAACCCTAATCGCTTGACTGCTTATGACGTCAAGAAAAACATTATTCTTATTCTTCTCTGCTCGTATGTTCTTAAAAGTATTGAAATTTTGTAAAGAAAAAATAAATGTTTTATACAATAAATTGCAATATAAAATGACCAAGCAATTTTTATGAAAAACGATATTTATTTATTTATTTATTCCAAAAAGGCAAAGAAAATTTGTCCAAAGTAGAAGAAAAAAAAAGAAATGATACACGTTTTCAGTAACCATGTTTCATATGGAAACATGAATCAATAACAAGTTGAGAATGAACAAACAAATAAACAAAAATTGCAAAAAAATAAAAAAAATGTATGGAGAAAATACTCTGGGGAGTCTATAACTAAAATCGTTTTTCGAAACATGTCTTACTTGACCAATAAACATGAGTAAAAGGACATATCCACTTACATACATACATAAATATATACGGACATAATGTTACCCTGCTTCACTCACCTCTCACACCGTCAAATGTTAGTCGTACACCGACTAGATAAACTCATGGCATGACAAAATTTTTATTTAAGTAAAAGTAAAAAGGCAAAAAATAAAACTAAAGTCCTTGCAAAAAAAATTAACATGTAAGAACAAGTCAATAAAAACTGCAAGTTTTTCAAAAAAGATTTTCTTTGCTTTTATGATGTAGTAGTTGGAAAATTCTTAGAAGGGTGTTTAAGAATTTTTTAATATGCTTTGCAAGTTTTTTTTTCTAAAGTTTTTGCCTTTTTTATGAGAAAATGACACATTCATATTGTCGAAAAAGTAATATTGTTAAGCAGGTCTGTGCAAACTTATATACTGAGAGGGCATTGTTATTTTAATATTCAAATATATCAGTGACGAATGTACTTATAAATGAGGCTAATCTCAACACAAACAAAACATAAAGACTGAATTTATTATCCATAAGTATGTAGCGCTCAACATCAGTGATCGGTAGTCATAACCACCAGAGCCGAACAAGATCGACTGCATGAACCATGAAAAATATTAAGTGAGAAACGAATTAAAGTGCATCAAAAAGACAATCAGAAAATTAATATTTTGCATCATACCAGAACATTTTCTAATGTTTACATTGTGCCGACCACTGAACACTGGTTTTTTCCCGTTTGTATACATTTGTTATACTCTCAAGATGACCTGCCAAGTTTCATATGATTTGGGGCAGTATTTCATATAGCTGCTATATAGTCTGCTAACCGATCTGGCCGACATTTTGACGTTTCCACTAAAAATATAATTCTTAAATTTTTATTTTTTCGAAAACGTGTGGATTCGGACAAAAAGGATTAGTTTCTTATTAATCTTTGGTTAATAACTTCTGACTTACAACTTTTTGCAACGCTTTGCCATGCAAAAGTACTGATCCACGAAACACAACTACACTTGTTAAGCTCATTCTAAAAATACATATAAACAAATCACGGTACAATTGGACAAAAACACATAACAACGTCACAAACATTGGTAAACTATAGTTTTTTACATACTAGGACAAACGTTTTCCATATTAATCCTTTTCACTTTTGTGTAAACTTTCGCCAGAACAAACAATCAAATTTGCAAAATTTTCCCCTCCAATTTCACACAAAACGTGTGGTACATAATAAGCTTTCTTTAATAGCGCCCAAACAGAACAGTATTGGTCCACATGTTAAAGTTAATTATTTTTTGTCTAACTAGGGTGTTGAAAAATTAAAAATCACCAAAATTTTAAAATATTTAAACAAAAAAAAATTACTTTATGCCAAAAAAAACCATTGTGCACTGCACCAACTTTAACTTTAATATAGACATAAATCACAATACCTGATTTCATGGTGATCGGTCCATAATTGGTCATACATAGTTCCCATATAAGGCCCACTTCCGAAAA
This sequence comes from Calliphora vicina, assembly GCF_958450345.1. NCBI lineage: Eukaryota > Metazoa > Arthropoda > Insecta > Diptera > Calliphoridae > Calliphora > Calliphora vicina. The sequence continues at coordinate 63,469,307 of NC_088781.1, read as the reverse complement.
TCACTCAAAAATATAAATTATTGAAATTTTAAAAGAAAAATGTTTTTGATCTTTTACTTAGTGTGGGGTATTATATGGTCGGGTTTGACCGACCATACTTTCTTACTTGTTTTTTACTCACAAAGATATGTCACGTATAATTTCTCATCAGACTGTACATATTCAAAATAGTGTTTATAAACCGGATAACCGGTTAACCGAAAAACCGGTTTTTCTTTGAAATCTCGGTTTTTTGCGAACCGGTTAATTTAAAATGTTGATTTTCGGTTAACCGGTTCATCCGGTTTTTATCACTCGGTTAACCGGTTTTTAAAATTTGGGACTTAAATTAATAAATCTAATGTTTTTGTACACTTTTTATATTCATTGTGTACACATTATATCAAACATTCGGTCTGATTTGAAACCTATACTGCTGATTTACAATACAAACATCTTTAGATTAATATTTTTAAGAATTACAATTATTCTAAATAGTAGAGGATGATGAGTTTACTGAAATACTTTTTCAGAATAAATTGCACATATTGAAACTATTAAAAATTAAATTCCGCATAATTCTTAAAGTTAAACTAAATTTTAATAATGATTCATTATAAATTTTGTGATGATTTTACGAAACGTTAAATTGAATTTGATGTACATACCTTCTTTCAATAAATTTGACTTCAGTCGTGTGTTTTGTTCTTAAAATTTTAATTTATTATTCATTTCGTTAGCTTAGTGTACAAAGTCCTTTTCAGAAATATTGAAATCCATGATTTGAAATCTGATAATGGAGTTTTATTAGTTATTTGGTATGATTTATAATAACAAATAATCACAGCTAAGAAGAAGCGCGTTTGCATCTTATAGGTCCTTTTTTGGGACTTGTAACATTTTCTGTTTCATATCAAAAATTCGAGGTGATAATAAATTTCAAAATTATCAAATATTTAATTAATTTTACATTTTTTGGTTGAAATTTAATGAAAACAACAAGTATTATATATTTAGTAACATATTTACACTCAATTCCATTTGACTGAGATAATAATTTTGAAATTTTTACAAAATAAAATGGACTTAGCACTTTTGCATATTTATAGTTATATAATATTAACTATTCCCGACTACTAAAAACTAAAAATTTCAAAGTTGTGTATACTTTATTGGACATTTTATGTTTTCTACATATATATGACGGTTAACCGGTTCAACCGGTTTTTTCGATGTCGGTTAACCGAAAAACCGGTTTTCTAAAAAAGGCCAATTTTCGGTTAACCGACAAACCGGTTTTTTAAAAAGTCGGTTTTTTATAAACACTAATTCAAAATATTATCTTAAACATATTTTTGGAGTAAGCCTCGTTATAAAACGGAAATTAAGTAATGCATTTATCTTATAGCCTTCAAAAATACATTATTATTTCTCTAAAAAGTGGAGTTCTTATTGTCAGAGTCACAATATAACTCTCTCAGACATTAACTTAAAACATTTTTTTAATATAGTATAATGCACCCTGCGATAAAAAAAACTCAGACCTGCTGACTATAAGTTCATTCTACAAAAATTGTCTACCCAACATGCGCTATCAGAATTATAGAGTCGCTATTCTGTTCCAATCAAAAATTCTTAATTTGTTGGACAGTGTTATTAACTTTACCCTGGTTTGTATCGAATTTTAGAGCATCGATCGATGGCGGCTTATTGTCATTGATCTACGACTTCAGAAAACCCCCAATAAGAAAAGTTATTGCGGGGTCAAATCCCCTTTCCTTCAAATCCGTTATGCTAAATGTTCATTGTTTCATTCGATGTTTTCACGAAGCATCGTCATGCTGAAACCACATAGCGTTCAATTCTGTTCAAAAGAAATTGATTGAAATTAATTCGTAATGCTCGACGCACAGTGGTGCAGAAAAAAAGAGGGAAATAAATCTGTGAATGAAATTTGACATGCGCAAGTAGGAAGTGTTGTGGAGTTTAATTTTTGAACTTGGACCTCATGAGCCCACCAGGGACGTGGCCAGGTGTCGCCAAAGTAAGAGACCTCGGGTATGTTCAATTTTAAAAAACGATCCTCTTTCTTCGTTTGTGTTTCGAAACAAATTACATATGTATATTAGAGTGTCCCTTAGAATTCATTTTTTTGAAATGTTGAAACGGTACCCCCTGAAAACTTTCGTAATGACCTAAAATACCACTAAAAAATGTTAGTTTGTTCTAAGAAGGGCAACCCCTTAGCACCTCAAAACTAAATCGAAAGTCGGCTCTTTCGATTTAGTTTTGAGGTGCATTTACAAGGGGAAAAAATGCATTTTTTCAGTTTTTTAAAAAATTTTGCTATTAAGTAATTACTTTTGCAATTTAATTTAAAAGAATCGAAATTTGTACGTAATTGTCGTTCTAACGAGATATAAATGCCAAAAATTGGTTAAAAAATGTTAAAGTTATTAAAAAATCGCCAGGCCATTAACGTGTCTCAGGCCACTAGAACAAGAAATGTGTTGCATATGTAACATTTATGTCTTACCATTATCATAACATAAATATAAGAATATGGCATCACTATCTCTAAGATATAATGTGTATGTAATAATTGTAATATGGCATCACCATGTAAGATAAAATAATAAAATAGACACAGTCATTAACTAACACAACATGGTGTCAGAAGTGGAGACTACAAAAAGTTAAAAAAAAAAGTAAAGAAATTGAGTTTTTAAAAAAACAAAATGTCGGTTGAACAAAGTTCATCTTCAGCACAAATGAACTCAACTCCAGAAGGCGGTCAATTTTTTGCAACCACGGTGCAGCCCATAAATTTAAAGGCCACAAATCTGGCAAAAGAATGGAAGCAGTGGTATACTAAATTCAGGATTTTCATGACGGCGACTAATCTAGAGATGCAAGCAGATCGACGAAAAGTGGCTCTACTACTACATCATCTAGGCAGTGAATCGTTGGAAATTTTTAATTCATTCAATGAAGATCTGGATGTCATTTCGTATTCACAATTGGTCGAAAAATTTGAGTGCTACTTTACCCCAAAGGTGAATATTGCAATGGAGCGACACCGATTTTTTACATGCAAACAAAATAACGATCAAACAATTGATGAATATGTAACAACATTAAAAAATTTAAGTTTAAATTGTGAATTTGGTGCCTTGCGAGAGGATTTGGTCAGAGACATTTTTACTTGCGGATTGTCTCCTAAAATGGCGAATATACGCGAAAGATTACTGGCAGAAGGGGGTATTTCGTTGGATAAGGCTGTTGGCATTGCTAAATCCACAACTATGGCAAAAGAAAATGCAATAAAACTTGAAGTAACCGATGACGATGAACCAGTTATAAATGTGTTAAGGCGAAAACCCTTTAAATCATCTTCCTACAGCAAAAAAAGGATGTACAGTGCAGTCGATGTGGTCAAACACATAAGACCAAATGTCCAGCAGAAGGAGCAAAGTGCCACAATTGTGGGAAAAATGGCCGTTATGTGCTAAAATGTGCTTTTCTAAAAAGCGTTTTGTTAAAAATGTCACCGTTGAACAAGATGACGACTATGAAGGCGGCGGGGACGAAGAAGAAGATTTATTTATTGGCGCCATTTCTAAAAAAACAATGAAAACATCGGAGGAATGGAATATAGAGGTTTTTATCGAAAATAACAAAATGGTATGTCAGATAGATACTGGGGCGCAGGCCAACATAATATCAAATGAAACTTTTTGTAATTTAAAATTGAAGGATTTATTAAACAAAACAAACGTTAATATTTTTACATTTAGTGGCGAAAAGTTGCCCGTTTTAGGCACTATCAATTTAAAAGTTGTTTATGCAAATTATATTTATGTATATATTAAAGTTTTTTATAGTAGACATTAAGTGTAAAAATATTATCGGTTTTAATTCGGCTATTGAAATGGATTTAATTAAAAATGTAAATATTTTATCATTAAATAGTATTATTCAAAAGTATTCAGATGTGTTTGGTGGTCTTGGTCTTTTACATAGTGAATGTAATCTTGAAGTAAAAAAGGATGTTGATCCTGTTGTTGATCCACCCAGAAAAATTCCATTTAAATTACACGATAAATTGAAATTAGAATTAAATAGAATGGAAAATTTAAATGTGATTGAAAGAGTCTGTGAACCAACAGAGTGGGTAAATTCAATTGTTCTGGTTTCGAAACCTAATGGAAATCTCAGAATTTGCTTAGATCCTAGAAATTTAAATAAGGCCATTTTGAGGCCACATTTTCCGTTTCCTAACATTGAAGACTGTAAAGCAAAACTTAATGGTTCAAGATTTTTTTCGTCGCTTGATGCTAACAGTGGGTTTTGGATGATTCCATTGAACGAACAATCGTCAAGGTTATGTACTTTTAATACTCCTTTTGGACGTTATAGATTTTTGAGATTACCATTTGGAATTAATGCTGCACCGGAAATTTTTCATGGTGAAATGGTCAGGTTGTTTGGGGATATTCCCGGGCTAATAATTTATATAGATGATTTCTTGATTTACTCTTCAAACAGGGAGGAACATTTGAGAGTTCTGGAGACAGTTTTTCAAAGGGCAAGGGAAGTTGGTATAAAGTTTAATGAGGATAAATGCAAGATTTTACGGACTGAGATAAAGTTTTTAGGGCACGTATTTAGTAATTTTGGGATTAAACCGGATGATGAGAAGATAAAATCTATTATTGATATGCCTAGACCAAAGTGTGTGAAGGAATTGCAACGATTTTTGGGTATGATAAATTATTTAGGATCATTCATAGAGAATTTGGCTTCGAAGAACAAGAACTTGAGAGAACTGTTAAGGAATGATATTGATTGGCATTGGTCGGAGAAACACGAGAATGAATTTGATAATCTAAAAACGGAAATAACAAAGTCACCTGTACTGACATATTTTGACCCAAATAGGGATTTGATACTGTCTGTAGATGCTTCTAAATTTGCACTTGGGGCAACAATTATGCATGACAAACATCCAATTGCATACGCGTCAGTTTCGTTAACGGCATCTCAACAGAATTATGCACAAATAGAAAAAGAATTATTTGCAATTTTGTTTGGATGTGTGAAATTTCATCAATATGTTTATGGATCGAAAATTTTAGTTGAGACAGATCATAAACCGTTAGTCAATTTGTTTGACAAACCTCTATATAAAATCCCGGCAAGACTTCAAAGATTTATGCTTCGTTTACAATTATATAATCTTTCAGTTAAATACAAGCCTGGAAAAGAATTACTAATAGCTGACACTTTGTCGAGGGCACAATTAACTGAGACGTCATTAACGGAAATAGATAGGGAAATTTCGCTTCATTGTAACTTATTGGCAAGTTGCTTGGAAATACCTTTTGCGAAAATTGACGTTCTTAGGGAACATACAAATAATGATGCAACGTTTGCAAAGATTTGTGAACATGTTAGGAACGGCTGGCCACGAAACAGAAAACTTATTGAACCGGATGTAATGCCTTACATTAAAATAAAAGATGAAATTTCGATTTTAGATGACATTTTATTAAAAAATCATCAGATTCTAATTCCGAAGAGTTTACGTAGCTCAATTTTATCGAAGATTCATGAGGGACATATGGGCATACAGAGATGCAAAGATTTGGCTCGGCAGTCGATTTACTGGCCAAATCTTTATAATGATATAGAGAATGTTGTTTCAAATTGTGAAATTTGTATGCGACATCAAAGTTCGAAGCCTAAATCGGAAATGATTCCCCATGAAATCGTGCTTATGCCATGGTTTAAGCTAGGCTGCGACTTATTTGAATTTAATAAGAAAACATATTTGCTTGTTGTTGATTATTATTCTAAATACATTGAGATAGAGTTATTAAATTCTGGCTATAATAGTTCTCAGGTCATAGTGAGATTGAAATCTATATTTGCTAGACATGGAATTCCATGCACGTTATTAACGGATAATGGTCCACCGTTTAGTTCTAAGGAATTTAATGATTTTTGCAAAAATTGGGAAATTGAGCATTACACATCTAGTCCATATTTGCCAAGATCCAACGGGTTAGCTGAACGTTCAGTTCAGACAATTAAGAAAATGTTGTTGAAATCTCAGGAAAGTCATTCAGATCCATATATAGCGTTGCTCCAATATAGAACAACACCGAAGGGAAATTTGCCAAGTCCAGCAGAACTGCTGATGTCAAGGTCTTTGAGAACAAAGATTCCATCTATGACAAAAAATTTTGAACCAAAAGTTATTAATAATAATGAATATAAAGAGAAATTGAATTCAAACATTCAGAAATATACTGATTATTATAACAAAACATCAAAAAGAATAAGTCCTGTGCAAGAAGGAGATTCTATTATGTTCAAGAAAACACCTACAAGTTGTTGGTTTCAAGGCCAAGTTATAGATACATGTAAAGAACCAAGGTCATTTATTGTAAAGGATAACAATGGTATTCTTTACAGAAGAAGTCAAGATCATATAAAGAAAACACCAGAAGATAATAAACTTCAAAATATTGATAATAATGAGTTACAAGAAGATAACCAAATACATACTGAAGTACCAGTCATTGCAGATAATGATGGTAACAGCTATATAACGAGAAAAGGTAGAGTTATAAGGCAACCTAGAAAATTGAATTTATAAACTTAATTTTTAAATTGTATTTTTTACTATTCATTAACTGTATACACTTATTGTATTTATTTAAATTTACCTTTAAGAGGGAAGATGTTGCATATGTAACATTTATGTCTTACCATTATCATAACATAAATATAAGAATATGGCATCACTATCTCTAAGATATAATGTGTATGTAATAATTGTAATATGGCATCACCATGTAAGATAAAATAATAAAATAGACACAGTCATTAACTAACACAACAAAATGTAGGAACAAAAATAACATATTTTGAGAAATATTAAAACAAAAGTTTATTCTTACTTAAAATATATCCATATTTACTTGTATATGAGTGTTTATCTTCATAGGATACAGTTAACCTATTCGCAGGTATAACCAAAAAATATATTTTTTTTAACGGCAGTTTCAAAACTCCAATTTCAAAATTTTAAAAATTTTGTTAAAGTAATTTCAGAATTATTTGATCATCACATGGGTATTTATTTACAACATAATAGGGAATAGAACTGTGAAAAATGTATGTCAATATCTCCTACCTGCGATATAAATTTTGCGATTTTCGAGAAAAACTAATTTTTTGACCATATTTTGCTGAATGAGCCCAATTTCCTTACTGTTATTAATTTCAAGTAAAATCTGTTCAGAATATTATAGTCCAGGTAATTATAAATAATGCCTGAAAGTTTTCCTAAAATCGGAAAACGTTAACCCTTAAATCGTAAAGGTCAAAAGTCAAATTTTTCAATATTTGGAATTTCTAATGGAAAGATAGCGAAATATTATACATTTTTTGGCCGATTTTGATGAAACTTACGAAAAATATAACATGAATTCTAGTACATATTTACAATAACAGTGCAAAAATGGATTTTAACCTTTAAGAGCACTTGGGGTAAAAATTACTGTGTTTTTCGTGATTTTAAAAGTTCAGGGTCATTTGGACCACAAGTGCTCTTAAGGGTTAATTTACACTTTTGTACTGTTATTGTAAATACTAGACTTCATGTTATATTTTTCTTAAGTAAGGAAATACCCACCTACTAAACCCTTTTACCCACCCTACTCCAGTTTTATTTTTATATATTTATATATCAAATAAAGAAAGAATTGTTTAAAAATCATGACTGAGTCCAAAGTTACATGCGTTTGAATTTAAAACATTTTTAAAAGCGATTTTTCGCTATTTTTTTGGTAAAAAGTACTTTTATTCTCTTTAAGTTATTTAAAAAATTTCTTAACGGATGTATAAAGAATTTATACTTTTTGAAAAGCTAACTTAACATCAAATATTTTAAATGGAAAAAAATTTTAAATTTTTAAAACCTTGGGGACCAACTTTAAGGAAAAAATTCTCAAATCGCATACTCGATATCAAAATATAGTAACGCATTTTAGATGTCCCAATATGTTCTTAATTATTTTGCAAATGGTTTCGATAACTCCGCCCCTGGTATGGATATTATAGCCAAAAAACTAAAAAATCCCATTTTTGAGATTTTTCAACACTTTTTTGGGAATTACGGGATACTTAATTACAAATTTTAAAATTTCTTTTTTGTTTTTCCATTCAAATATAAAAAATATATAAGTGTAAAATTTCAATAAAAAATTTTCATAAATAAAATTTTTATTTCTTCGCAAAAACTCAATAAAAAGCATTTTTTGTCATATTTTTCCAAAAAGTATTCCATGATTTTTTTAGTTGTCTAAAGTTATGTATATTTTTGAAAAATAGACAAAATCCACTATCGATTGACATATAACTTGTCTACCTTATCGTGCATGAAGATCGTACCTTGTACAAATATGGACAGATTTCAATGAATTTTAATTTGTTATACAGAAAATGAAGACAATCCTTTTATTTGTCTAAGTTATTTCTTATAAATAGTCTTCAATTAGGGACTTTCGAACTTTGGCAGTTTATAGCGGCCATACCATTTAAGCAACATTTATCGAATTGACTGTCATTTATTCAGTTTGGTTAAAACTACATGGAAGAATATAATAATCAACAACACGTACAAATTAGAAAATTGTTCAATGATATACTCGCTTCGCTATTCGAGTATTTGCAGTATGGTAGATTTAGAATTTCCCTTCACAGGTTCAGTAAACAATGATACGATGACGAAACGCAAGATCTACTGAAAACATCACCGGTGTCCGTGAGAGTGTGCAGGAGAATCCGAGGCAGTCGATTTCGCCTCACTCACAAGATCTAGGTCTTTTGCAGACCTCAAGTTGGCGAACCAATTCATGTAGTAGCAACACAAATATAATTGTACCTCCCTGACTTTCAAGCAAAAATCCCAAATCATGTTTTTAACAAAAAAAGTGTTTCCTGTTTTGTTGTTTCTTAACAGTCACTTTGACATTGTCCATCTTCCAGCAGCAACTATGTACAAAAAATCAATTTAATTTTTACATGTTTTTCAATTTTTTTCTTCTATAGCATAACCTAAGGGTGATTATATTTTGTCACACACTTCTCTTTACAATACGATTAAATAAAGGTATCCACACAGCTATGTATGTTTGTATGAATGAATGTATTTTATGATATTGACCGACCATATGTTAACTTTTATCATTTAGTTTTCATAAGTTTTCCTTTTAATAATGTTTGAGTAACTTTTAACTATAAATGTTTTAGAACAAGTGCAAGAAAAAGTTTTCTTGTAAAATGTCCTTTCTGTTTGTTTTCCCATCTTCTGATATTCCCAATGGAAAAACCATTAAAATCATATTTACATTTTTTAACACATACACATATGTACATTGGCCCCAAAAAAATGTGAAAATAAAACTTAAATTCATTCCAAGATACCGTTTCTCAAAATGTTGTTCTGAGTTCACATTTAGTTTTTTTTTAAATTTTTTGCATATTTCTCTTAAAAACCTTAAAAATAAACTTTTTATCCATTGATCTAGTTCACCAAATACTGACGCCAGTACAAACATTTTGAGAAATTATCCCCTCAAACAAACTAACCTTTCATAACCATACAAACAGGGCCACCCTAATGTACATTCATTTTGGGTTTCATTCTAAGAATTCTGGCAGAGTTTTAAAGTAATAATTGAATTTTGAATGATGTTTCGAAATACTATTTGTTAGTCTCATATAAAAAAACAAGCAAGAGTATAATATTCGGCTGTGCCGAATTTTATATACCAATCTGCGTTTTGTATAAAAAAATTTATCTGGTTCTCCCGATTTGGTTAGTTTTATATTTTCTACTAGCTAAAACCCGGTGTGCTTCGCTACCCGTACCGTAAAGATTTACAATATATTTAGTCTATCTAAAATTAGTTTCTGTTCATGTGAAAAACATGGATTTTCTAGATTTAGTCCGCAAACTTGCTGACACTGACGTTGAGCTTTATCAATTATCATTGCAAATACTAAGAAAATAGGAAACTGCCATCGAGTAAAATCAAATGGCATTTCCGAAGTTATAATTCCCAGTTATAAAGGTGGCTTCGATTAGATTGTTCATTAATTGCCTTACTGTAAGTCGAGTGTCATTACAAATACGCAAACAATCATACAAACAAACAAACACACATTGACTTTTATATATATATAAGGGTTTCAATACAATATATATGGGGCATTTCATGTCAAGTGAACCAACTTTTGAAATCGATGTCTTCCGATCGGGATGAAATTTGCACCAAGGTTAGCTCTATTGGATAGTAACTCAGACACAATTTTTCAACAACATCGGTCGAGAACTCTCTGAGTTATAGGGGGTAAAATTTTGACAATTTGGTCAAACAGGGGTTTTTTCTTATCCATGTAACTTATTACCTATTGTTCTTAGCAAAATGTGTCCCAAATAGTATAGATAGCTATTTCTTCGATCTTTCGAAAAAAAATATTTAAAAAAAAAAATAAAAAATTTTTAATATTTTTTTTCCGAAATCAAAAACTTTTTTGACTTTTTTTTAAAATACGTCCTTTTTTTTTTTTTTTTTTTTCTTCTTAAAATAAAGTTTAGATATTTTCCTTGAACACCTACTTGGTCGCTTAGTGGGATGCGAGTGGGATATCTATCAAAATAAATATTTTGTAACTCAAAACATAAAATTTTTGACTTTTTTTGCAAAATCAAAAACTTTGTTGACTTTTTTTTCAAAATGGACCCTTTTTTTGATCTTTTTTTTTAGGTCAAACAAAAGCTTAGATATTATCCTTGAAGACCCCTTTGGTCGCTTAGTGGGATGCGAGTGGGATATCTATCAAAATAAATATTTTTTAACTCAAGACTTACAATTTTTGACTTTTTTTTTTTGCAAATACGATTTTTTTTCCAAATGGGCCCTTTTTTTAAAATTTTTTTTTGTAGTCAAAAGAAAGCTTAGGTCCATTCCTTTAAGATATTTTTAGTCCCTTAGTGGGATGCGAGTGGGATATCTATCAAAATAAATATTTTGTAACGCAAGACATACAATTTTTTAATTTTTTTTTGCAAAATCAAAATTTTTTTCCAATATGGGCCCTTTTTTAATTTTTTCCTTTAAGATATTTTTAGTCCCTTAGTGGGATGCGAGTGGGATATCTATCAAAATAAATGTTTTAACACAAAAATTGTATGTCTTGAGTTACAAAACATTTATTTTGATATATATCCCACTCGCATCCCACTAAGCGATCAAAACCATCTTAAAGGAATAGGCCTAAGCTTTCTTTATAGCAAAAAAAAAATTACAAAAAGGGCCCATTTTAAAAAAAAGTCAAAAAAGTTTTTGATTTTGCCAAAAAATCAAAAATTGTATATCTTGAGTTACAAAATATTTATTTTGATAGATATCCCACTCGTATCCCACTAAGGGACCTAAAATATCTTAAAGGAATGGACCTAAGCTTTCTTTTGACTAAAAAAAAATTTTTAAAAAATAATTGAATGTCTTGAGTTACAACATTTTTATTTTAATAGATATCCTACTCACATCTTCCTAAGTGACAAAATAGGTCTTAAAGGAAAAGACCTAAGCTTTCTTTTGAGCAAAAAAAAATTTTTAAAAAAAAGTCCCATATTGGAAAAAAATTTCGATTTTGCAAAAAAAAATTAAAAAATTGTTACAAAATATTTATTTTGATAGATATCCCACTCGCATCCCACTAAGGGACTAAAAATATCTTAAAGGAATGGACCTAGGCTTTCTTTTGAGCAAAAAAAAAAATTAAAAAAGGGCCCATATTGGAAAAAAATTTTGATTTTGCAAAAAAAAATTAAAAAATTGTATGTCTTGCGTTACAAAATATTTATTTTGATAGATATCCCACTCGCATCCCACTAAGGGACTAAAAATATCTTAAAGGAATGGACCTAAGCTTTCTTTTGACTACAAAAAAAATTTTAAAAAAAGGGCCCATTTGGAAAAAAAATCGTATTTGCAAAAAAAAAAGTCAAAAATTGTAAGTCTTGAGTTAAAAAATATTTATTTTGATAGATATCCCACTCGCATCCCACTAAGCGACCAAAAGGGTCTTCAAGGATAATATCTAAGCTTTTGTTTGACCTAAAAAAAAAGATTAAAAAAGGGTCCATTTTGAAAAAAAAAAGTCAACAAAGTTTTTGATTTTGCAAAAAAAGTCAAAAATTTTATGTTTTGAGTTACAAAATATTTATTTTGATAGATATCCCACTCGCATCCCACTAAGCGACCAAGTAGGTGTTCAAGGAAAATATCTAAACTTTATTTTAAGAAAAAAAAAAAAAAAAAAAAGGACGTATTTTAAAAAAAAGTCAAAAAAGTTTTTGATTTCGGAAAAAAAATATTAAAATTTTTTTTTTTTTTTTTTTAAATATTTTTTTTCGAAAGATCGAAGAAATAGCTATCTATACTATTTGGGACACATTTTGCTAAGAACAATAGGTAATAAGTTACATGGATAAGAAAAAACCCCTGTTTGACCAAATTGTCAAAATTTTACCCCCTATAACTCAGAGAGTTCTCGACCGATGTTGTTGAAAAATTGTGTCTGAGTTACTATCCAATAGAGCTAACCTTGGTGCAAATTTCATCCCGATCGGAAGACATCGATTTCAAAAGTTGGTTCACTTGACATGAAATGCCCCATATATATAAGGGTTTCAAATGTATACATACAAATTTTAACATTTACTTAATATTTTTGGTAGTCCGCGCATTTCTGTACTAAATATTAATATTGATAGCTGCTATAGCTGTCCCTATATATAATTTTTCATCACATCTATGGGAGGTGCCACGCCCACTATTGTTATTTGGCCCATTTTTGGCCTAAATAAGTAGTTCATACAAAATTTGAACGCTTTACATACTACAATTATACAGATAGATATGAATTTTAGTATTTAGATTGTTTGGGAAGTGCCACGCCCACTATTTCAGTCCGCCCATTCTTGTCCTAAATATTAAAATTGATGGTAGAATATCCGTACAAAATGTATGGATTCTATCTCTTATTGTATCCCATATATAAGATTTTTTAAATAATCATCATATAGGAGGTGCCACGCCCTCTGTGGCTACTACTCCCATTTTGCCGTAAATATTTAAACAAACAGTGGAATTGCTCATGCAAAATTTGAGGACTATAGCTATTATAGTTTCCTAAATATTTGATTTTAAAAATTAACTTTGTATGGGAGGTACCACGCCCACTTAAAATTTCAAAACAAAAAGTAGCCTATAGCTCCTTCCAGACATACATAAATATACTGTAAAAATTTCAAGCAAATCGGTTCAGCCGTTTAGCCGTCTATAGATCCCAAACTAATAATAATAAACATACATACATACAGACACACATTCACTTTTATATATATGGGGGATTTCATGTCAAGTGAACCAACTTTTGAAATCGATGTCTTCCGATCGGGATGAAATTTGCACCAAGGTTAGCTCTATTGGATAGTAACTCAGACACAATTTTTCAACAACATCGGTCGAGAACTCTCTGAGTTATAGGGGGTAAAATTTTGACAATTTGGTCAAACAGGGGTTTTTTCTTATCCATGTAACTTATTACCTATTGTTCTTAGCAAAATGTGTTCCAAATAGTATAGATAGCTATTTCTTCGATCTTTCGAAAAAAAATATTTAAAAAAAAAAATAAAAAATTTTTAATATTTTTTTTCCGAAATCAAAAACTTTTTTGACTTTTTTTTAAAATACGCTATTTTTTTTTATTTTTTTTTTTTTTCTTAAAATAAAGTTTAGATATTTTCCTTGAACACCTACTTGGTCGCTTAGTGGGATGCGAGTGGGATATCTATCAAAATAAATATTTTGTAACTCAAAACATAAAATTTTTGACTTTTTTTGCAAAATCAAAAACTTTGTTGACTTTTTTTTTTCAAAATGGACCCTTTTTTAATCTTTTTTTTTAGGTCAAACAAAAGCTTAGATATTATCCTTGAAGACCCTTTTGGTCGCTTAGTGGGATGCGAGTGGGATATCTATCAAAATAAATATTTTTTAACTCAAGACTTACAATTTTTGACTTTTTTTTTTGCAAATACGATTTTTTTTCCAAATGGGCCTTTTTTTTAAAATTTTTTTTGTAGTCAAAAGAAAGCTTAGGTCCATTCCTTTAAGATATTTTTAGTCCCTTAGTGGGATGCGAGTAGGATATCTATCAAAATAAATATTTTGTAACGCAAGACATACAATTTTTTAATTTTTTTTTGCAAAATCAAAATTTTTTTCCAATATGGGCCATTTTTTAATTTTTTTTTTTTGCTCAAAAGAAAGCCTAGGTCCATTCCTTTAAGATATTTTTAGTCCCTTAGTGGGATGCGAGTGGGATATCTATCAAAATAAATGTTTTAACACAAAAATTGTATGCCTTGAGTTACAAAACATTTATTTTGATATATATCCCACTCGCATCCCACTAAGCGATCAAAACCATCTTAAAGGAATAGGCCTAAGCTTTCTTTATAGCAAAAAAAAAAATTACAAAAAGGGCCCATTTTAAAAAAAAGTCAAAAAAGTTTTTGATTTTGCCAAAAAATCAAAAATTGTATATCTTGAGTTACAAAATATTTATTTTGATAGATATCCCACTCGTATCCCACTAAGGGACCTAAAATATCTTAAAGGAATGGACCTAAGCTTTCTTTTGACTAAAAAAAAATTTTTAAAAAAGGGCCCATTTTGAAAAAAAATTCGAATTTGCAAAAAAAAAGTCAATAATTGAATGTCTTGAGTTACAACATTTTTATTTTAATAGATATCCTACTCACATCTTCCTAAGTGACAAAATAGGTCTTAAAGGAAAAGACCTAAGCTTTCTTTTGAGCAAAAAAAATTTTTAAAAAAAAGTCCCATATTGGAAAAAAATTTCGATTTTGCAAAAAAAAATTAAAAAATTGTATGTCTTGCGTTACAAAATATTTATTTTGATAGATATCCCACTAGCATCCCACTAAGGGACTAAAAATATCTTAAAGGAATGGACCTAGGCTTTCTTTTGAGCAAAAAAAAAAAATTAAAAAAGGGCCCATATTGGAAAAAAATTTTGATTTTGCAAAAAAAAATTCAAAAATTGTATGTCTTGCGTTACAAAATATTTATTTTGATAGATATCCTACTCGCATCCCACTAAGGGACTAAAAATATCTTAAAGGAATGGACCTAAGCTTTCTTTTGACTACAAAAAAAATTTTAAAAAAAGGGCCCATTTGGAAAAAAAATCGTATTTGCAAAAAAAAAAGTCAAAAATTGTAAGTCTTGAGTTAAAAAATATTTATTTTGATAGATATCCCACTCGCATCCCACTAAGCGACCAAAAGGGTCTTCAAGGATAATATCTAAGCTTTTGTTTGACCTAAAAAAAAAGATTAAAAAAGGGTCCATTTTGAAAAAAAAAAGTCAACAAAGTTTTTGATTTTGCAAAAAAAGTCAAAAATTTTATGTTTTGAGTTACAAAATATTTATTTTGATAGATATCCCACTCGCATCCCACTAAGCGACCAAGTAGGTGTTCAAGGAAAATATCTAAACTTTATTTTAAGAAAAAAAAAAAAATAAAAAAAAATAGCGTATTTTAAAAAAAAGTCAAAAAAGTTTTTGATTTCGGAAAAAAAATATTAAAAATTTTTTATTTTTTTTTTTAAATATTTTTTTTCGAAAGATCGAAGAAATAGCTATCTATACTATTTGGAACACATTTTGCTAAGAACAATAGGTAATAAGTTACATGGATAAGAAAAAACCCCTGTTTGACCAAATTGTAAAAATTTTACCCCCTATAACTCAGAGAGTTCTCGACCGATGTTGTTGAAAAATTGTGTCTGAGTTACTATCCAATAGAGCTAACCTTGGTGCAAATTTCATCCCGATCGGAAGACATCGATTTCAAAAGTTGGTTCACTTGACATGAAATCCCCCATATAGATTACTATAAAATATCTGTCACAAATTTGACATTGCTAGAGGATAATGTATTTTCCAGATGTGAGCCCTATGTAGAAGCTATGACCAATTGTTGACCGATTTTCAACAAATTTGGTACGGCAATTATTATAGGACAATAGAAACAAAACCCTGTAGAATCAAATTTTTGTTAAAATGGGTGGTTCGATTTAGCAATCGATAGTGGGCCATCGATTTTTCGATAGATTTTGGCATGAGGGAAAATATTTCCACTACGACACACAGAGGGATGGCTTTATACATTTTTTGGCAAAAATTGTAAGGAGTGGTTGCAGAGCGCTGAAATTTGGCACAGAGAATTATATGGACCAAACTAAGAAAAAAAGTAAAATTTTATCAAAATCGACCACGCCCAACGCCCAACAGTTCAAATGGAATTTGGTACATATATTTTCTGAAACAAAACAAGAACGTATGCCGAGTTTCAATAAAATCGGCCATGCCCACTGCATACCGACTATGCAATCCAAATGCAATACATTTTTGTATACAAATTGTAAGGAATGGTCGTAGAGCATTGAAATTTGGCACCGAGAATTATATGGACTAAATTAAAAAAAGAAAAATCGACCACGCCCAACGCCCACTGCTCATACAATCCAAATAGATTTTTTCGCATAAAATTTTTCCTATCCAAGCAAAAGTCTAGAAATTTGGTACAAAAGAAGAACGCATGCCGAGTTTCAATAAAATCGGCCATGACCACCGCCCACGAAACCCATACATAGATTAGAATTTTTTTGATATTTCGTTTATTATTCGACAAAAAATTTTAAGTTTTCATCCTGTTCCGATAACTTCCGAAACCTATTTTTTCTTTTAATCGAAACAAGACACTCCCAACTTTCATTTTATTAAAGAAACAGCTTGGGGGAAAGTGGGGCTACAATTTTTTTTCTCCATGGAAAATCAAAAATAAAATAATTTTTAGAGACTTATAGATTTGGGCATATCTTCTTAACGGTTTATGATAGCCCCATAATTTTTGTTTGTATTTATGGAGAAATGTTATATTTTTAAAATATGTTAAATGTAAATTGTATTATTATTAAAATTATACATATATAAACCACTGAATTGCGTGAAAATATAAGTAAATTTTTGCTAACAACCTTGCATGGACTTTACTTAAATTTTTTAAAAATAAAATAAAATTTTTCTTAATATAAGTGTACATTTCTCTACAAAACTGCATCATTTGATTTTTAAAATTGAGTGTTTGAAAAATTGACTTTTTGACACAAAAATCCCTCTGTGCGACATATCAAAAAAATAATTTCAAAGGCGTCCAAATTTCAGAAAAAGTAAAAAAATTTACTTTTCTCAACTTTTATTTTTAAGTTTTTTTTAGTAGGTAGGCTGATTTATTTTTTTTAAATATTAACCCATTTCGCTCCGCTGTTCGATTTTTTGAATAGAAAAAATAAAATTTTAAAAACTTTAAATAAAAGTAATAAACATTTTACCTTTTTTACTAAAAAAAAATTAAAAATAAAAGTAATTTTTTTTTAATTTTTCTGAAATTTGGGCGCCTGAAAAATTATTTTTTTGATATGTCGTAGTGGAAATTTTTTTTCTCATGCCAATAATATCCAAAAAATTTTACAAATCGGCCCACCCAATTGTGTATAATGGATTTTAACCTGTCATACGTCATAACACTTTGCAAACTATGGACTGATCGTCAGAGCAACCAATAGTATGCATTTTGAATACAACTGATCTGTATTCGGAAGTGGACCTTATACGCCGATCTTCATCAAATTAAGCGAGACGATTCTTGTATACATGAAAATTATTAACGTCGAATTTAAAACTGATTATGATATTTGTAAGAGATTTATGTATATTTAAATGATTTTGGAAGTAGACCTAATATGGAGGCTATGATATGGAACGCTATACACAAAATACAGGAGTTTGATTTTTGCATACATATTACTTATCTGTAAAAAATTTTGGAAGGAAATCAATATTTATAAGATATATATCTAGGTTAATATATTGCTAGTTATATATGGGAGTTAGTATGTCTAATTATGAAATAATCATCACAAAATGCCTATATAGATGAGGATTATTTATGTCGAATTTTGACGTGACAACGAAATTGATAAGCAATTTATGTACATTTAAGTGTTTTTGGGAAGTGGTCCTTATGTGGATGCTATGACCGATCTTGAAAAAATTATTTATATGGAATATCATCCTGATAACGATATTTATAAGTGGTTTATGCGTATTTAAATGATTTAAGGAAGTGGACTATATATAGGGGCTTTGGTCAAATATGGACCGAACCAAACAAAATTGAGTTTTCTGATTTATTTTTACATTGGACTTCTGTTTGTTGAATTTTGGGTAGGTACTGCTGTTATAGAGGCATTTATGTACCACAGATCCACATTCAATTATATCAACTATACAAAAAACAAACCTCAATGTCAGTATTAATATATGCACTATTTTATAACTTCTAAACTGATCAAAATAAAATAAAATTTTGTGGATAATTTATATTGAATGTATCTGGATTACATTGACATAAATTGTAGGTGAAAAACTACAATAAAATGCACTGAGACCTCATAACTTAACACCTCCTTTTTTCCTCTCCATACAATTTTCTATCAAATTTGATTTCTTTTCTTCATTATAAAGACAACATTGTCTTCATAATCTACGACATCTTAATTTTAATTCATAAACTTGTCTTTTTCATTTATTCAACAATTTCAGCACTCTTATCTGGATAAGAAAAGACTGAAACGAAGAATAAAAAAACACTTCCATTAAATTATGTACTTCATGTGAAAATTTTAATTTCAAACTTCTTAACACCCTCCTACCATTCGCCCATTTCTCTCTCCCACCTCTAACTCATGTTGCCTCTTAAATCCTCAATTATACATACATTTTATCATAATAAAGATTTCATTTGAATGACTGAGTGAGCGACTGACTGTCTGGCTGACACCAACCAACTGACAAAGAACAAACACAAATGACTGAGTGAATGAATGAAAGCCAACAACCCTTTTTCTGCCTTTAACTTCTTAATGTAGTAGACTTTTGTTCATTTCATTGCAAACAAACAAAAAAGAAATAATTATAAGAACAATTTTCCATACAATTTTCCATAAAGCAATGAGGAAAAACAAATAAATTTCAATTTTGATTAAGGAGTGTGATAAAGTTATAGAAGACTTCTTCTATTTCGAAGACGACAGCCACCTTTTCCTTTGCAATTGTTGATGCCTTTGACATGGCGCAATGATGGGAACAATAATGATGATGTAGATGAATGACATTTTTCCTATGGTTTCCTACCTTGAAATTATCATTTTAACTCATTTTCCTTCTTTTGATGGCGTAAATTGTGGGTGTTAAAAAGACCATCAGTTCTTTATATTGACAAAAGTCTGGCAAAGTAACTTCAAGTTGCTACTTACTTTTTTAATCTGTTTTTTAATTTGAATATAATATAATATTTAGGCATTCATTCATGTTTGTCTTTTTAAGACAGTTTAAATATTAATCAACTAAAGTTGCTGGAGTAATTTCAGTTCAAAGTAAAAAGAGAGTTTTATAATTATGGTGCAATGTAAAGGCAATGGTTTCGTTTCGACGGAAAATAATAAGAAGTTTTAAATGTTTTCCATTACTCCAATAAACGTTTAATGGAAGCAAATATGCAATAGATTACTTTAAATAAAAGCTACCAAGAATAACTTTAATTACTATGTAATGAGATAAAATGCTAAATTCTGACACTTAAATACTTACCACAACAGCTTATAAATATGCCATTACTTTAATATCACTAAAACTAGTTACAAGTAATGACTAAAATAACTCATTGATAGTTAAGACTCGCAGATGCAGAATATGTTCATGTAAATGAGAAAAAAAATAAGCAGTTTTATAAAATACTAGCTGTCTCGGTAAACGTTGTTCTGCCATAACTCACACAAAGTTTGAAGTCTCCCACTATAATAGTACTCCAGATATGCAATAATAAATTTGTATTTCGTATGGGAGGTGCCACTCCTATTGTACCTATTTATTGTGAATCTAAACCAAAAATTTCATCGAAATCGGCCCAGCCGTTAAGGAGCCGTTAAAGATAATAAATTAGTCATTATACGATTACTTCTAAGTAATGCAGATGATATGTTGTAGTCATTGAAAAGTAAGTTATTGAGTGCTTGCAAGTGATTACCAAGTTTTCTTTCCACTTTTGGAATAAATACCCCGGTCATCACCCTTCATTCTTTCCGAATGTACCCTTATTTCAGGCTAAATATAAAGATTGTAATAATCGCAGCTATCGATTGCTGGCATAACGCCTGGAATATTCTATCCGGTACTGAACATTTATATAGCTTCAAATATGCTACTGCTCTCGAAATTTCCTCGATTACAATGGCACTCTGCCCCAATAGATAGATAGTCGATAGTGTGCTGAGCTATTAAACTGAGGATTGCGGGTTCGATTCCCACCAGAGACTCTGGGTGTAACTGCAGACAAGCAAAACGCTTCGCAGTTTGTGTTTGTTTAAAAAAAAATTCACTTAATTATATCTACTACCAGGAAAGTGTGTTCCATAAGAAGTAATAATGTTTCGAAAATCGGGTTTCGGTATTCAGGGAAAAAAGAATAACTAAATCTGGGTATTACATTTGATTGTAAAATTTCACATTTGAAAAGTTTGGGTTTCTTTGGAATGAATAATGAAGTTTTGGCGGAATATTATATTTGGTTCAGCTTTGGCCTGAAAAAACCGGTTTCGGGAAGACTGTTTAATTACTTTAAAATCGTTCAAAAATATATTATATAAACAAGAAAGAAAGTATAGTTGGCCAAGCCCGTACAATACGTATATGATTATAAACAGTTTTATATTAAAATGTATATGGGAGATACGTCTAATTATGGATTGATCACCATTAAGAAGGGTTAAATTTTTTATACCAACATTTTTAAGAAATCTATACTCTTTATAATCATTATCGGAAATGGGTCTTATATGGAAGCTATGACTAATTCTGGACAGATGTATGTAACTTATTTATGTTGAATTTTATTTGTGTACTAACATATTTCATAGATTTATTTTCATTAATGAAATTTTCGAAATTGGTCCTTATATTGGAGCTATAAGAAATTGTGTACCAATTGCTACTAAATTTAGTAATCTTATATAAAACTTATTTGTGCTGAATTTGGTTTGGATATCTGTATAATTAAGATATTTGTGAGAGCTCAACTATTTCCAGATAGGGAAGTTTTATTGGGGGCTATGAGAAATAATGGACTGATTTAAACCAAATTCAATAAGCTTCAGCTAAATTTTGTCGAATTATCTTTGAAAATACGACCTGAAGTTTGATTAGAAGGTTTACATAGACGGACGGACGACATCGCTTAATAGATTCAAAAAGTGAGCAGATTAGTATACTTTAAGGTGAGTATTGGGACAATTTTTTGCACATTAAAAACATGAGCACTAACCCAATATACCGTCCCCACTATGGTGGTGTAGGGGTATAAAAAGATTAAATATTTGCTATATAATTTAAAGTTTTTAGTTTAAAGTGATTTAGTACAGAAAAACCCTATTCATAAAATATATATTCTTAAAAGTATTAAAAACATTTTGTAAATTTTATTAGTTACCATAAATTTAATTTTAATACACCTTCTTTAGACACCGATAAAATGACACCACTTAACAAAAAAAAATAAATCCTTTATTTATTCAAAAATCCAAAAGAAAACAGAAAAAGGAAACTAAAAATAACTAACACTTCTACAACCCTTTTTAATCTTTATGTGTATTCACACCAACACTCATACACTTGTCCTTATTTTTTATAATTCACATGGTCAAACAACATTGTTTTCAAAATAGTATTAATACGGATTTTCTTTATTTTTTTTTTATTTTCTACTGCTACTCTTCCATAATAGAATATCGGATATTTTTCATTCCATTCTTTATTCTCGTTACTCATTTCAGTTTTATTCTATTTTTTTTTATTTTTCTAGAAAACTTTTAGTTTTGCACATTTTTTATTTACTTAAGACTTCCGTTGGAAGAAAAAGTGAGATTTATTATACGCGATGTATTCTAACGTACATATGTATACAAAATATTTCTAACACTTAATATATTTGAAAATCTTGTGTGTGTTTGAGTGTGCATGTGATCACACATATGTTCGCATGTGTATGCGTAGACAAACATACACAATCATCAATAGGAAAAGTTAGAAAAAAATATAAATAAAATCCAACAACTATGAAAAACGTGACCTCTGAATTTGTATTTAATACAAGTCTCTCAGATATACATATATACAATACATTCACATATACATAAATACAAATGAAAATCTAAAAGAAACATGAACAACTTGAGATAACAAAGGTGCAATGTACGATGGTCGAATTTTAAATTAATATTTGGAAACCATTTACTTTTTAAAAATGCTTTAAGCTTTATCTACACATATAAATATTTTATGAAATCAATAATTGATTTTTTTACACCATTCATCTTAAATTATTTTACTAGAGTAACTTCGGGTATTGTGGACTATGCGTCTAATGTGGACCAGTGTCTTTTTTGAGAAACTACTGAAGGTATTATAAAACTGATTTGTCGTACATTTTACAATTTGTTTGAAACGACAATTGCACATTTGCTGTCGTGAGTAATTGATAATGTTGGCTTTTTATTCTTATATTCAAATTAATGCGCCTGCTCAACATTTTTTTCGGCTCAAGTAAGAAACAAAATTTGGTACAGTTACTTGGTAGAATTTAATGTTTGGTTGTTTTATATAGTTAAAGTGGACACTTAGTTTTGAATATATTTGGTAAGAATTTAAGCACATTTAGATTATTAGGTAAAAATAATTTTTTACCACTGTAACCCAAGTTCGTGTAATGTGGACCACTTAAATTACTTGATTATGTACTACTGGTCCATATTACCCGACAATACCTATGTACTTTGTAAGCAATCTATCTAAGCCAAAATCGCGATAGTTTGTATTTGTATTAATAAATATATACAGCCATAGTCGTATCTATTTACACACACTGAAAATTTAAGTATTCTTCGAAATAAAACAACATTTTGGTACTTTAAAGATACATTTGAAGAAAAAAATGTTCATTACTACAATCCTTAAATGGTGTAGATCACGTTCGATAAAAAATATTACGAAGAAAGGTCCTAGTTATTGCTTAAATTCGCAAAAGTAGACCTAACCTTCAGTTTTCAAAAATATTTACACAAATTTATTCTTTTTCAAAAGTATTTACACATTCCTTAAAAGCGACTAAAACCTCTATAGTCTTGGAAAAAACGTCATGGTTTTTGCTAGTCAGTTTTTGTTATTAGTTAAATTCAAATGTTCTTAAAAAAAGTCTATAAAAAGCATTCAAAATGGTGAAAATAAGGGAAATTCCCCTCGAGATGCGAACTGAAATTGTAACCAAATTTAGAATGGGTGTATCGGCGTTGGAATTAGAAAAAGAGTATGGAATATGTCGGAAAACAGTATATAATTTAGTAAAAAAGAAAAATACATACGGAAGTCTTCAAAATAGAAGTAGAAGTGGTCGAAAAATGAGAACAAACAAAGAGGAAGATTGTTCAATTGTGAAAGTATTCGCTGAAAATCCAGATGCAAGTCCAATTAAAGTTGCTGAGGAGTCAGAAAACATTATTGGAAAACATATAAGTGACAGTACAATACGAAGAAGATTAAAGAATTATGATATAAGGACTTATGTTGTCCGAAAAATAATAGATATATCTCCCAAAAACAAAATAAAACGTCTAGAGTTTGCTAAGGAGTATATCCATAAGCCAAAGGAGTTTTGGCAAAATGTATTATGGACAGACGAATCTTCTTTCCAATTTGAAGGTTCATTTGGAAGAACATATATGCATCTTTCAAAGGGATCAAGGCAAAAAGCATTGCAACCTTTTAATAGATTTGGTGGTGGCTCGGTAATGTTTTGGGGATGTGTCTCTTATAATGGATATGGGGATCTAATACCAATTAAAGAGACACTAAACCAATCGGGATACCTGGATATATTAAATGACCATGTGTTTCCATCCGCACGAAGACTGTTTGCTAGTGAAAATTGGATTCTTCAGCATGATAATGCTCCATGCCACAAAGCATGGTTACCAACTACCTTTTTAAATAGGGTTGGACAAGATGTTCTTCCGTGGCCACCACAGAGTCCTGACCTAAATATAATTGAGAATGTCTGGGCAGCCATAAAAAGGAGGAGAACATTGAAAAATGGCCGTAAACGAGAGGAAACAATTGAAGAAGTGAAATGTATATGGAATAGCCTGGAAATTGACTTTGTGCGAAAATTAGTTGATTCAATTCCAGATAGACTACAAGCTGTTATAGACGCGGATGGAAATTTATCTGGTTATTAAAAAAAAACGTTACTTTTTTGTTGTTTTATCTTATTTTTAATGATGTGTAAATAATTTTGAAAGGAAATAAATATGAGTAAATAATTTTGAAAACTAATGGTATGAACTTCTTTTTCGATTTGAACCACTAATTGGTAGATTTATTTATAAAATTTCTTAGCTATCATTATCTATAAAGTCTATGGATTGTGATAGAAATCTTTTTTTTTCCAATTTTATTTACAAGGCCGCAAAATTTTGATTTTATCCTAGCTTACTTAATTTTTTTAGTGTGTGTAAATATATACGACTATGGCTGTATTGAAATTAAATTTTTTAATCATTCATGATTAGCTGGTTCATGAATTTTATGTATTAAATACTAATCCACATTACCCTCATATAGTGGTCTATATTACCCTCCAATTTTTTTAATGCTGGTTTCTGGGTTCCTTACAATATTTTCACATAAATTTTTTATCCTTTGACGGAAAATATTTCCAACTGCAAAAACAATAAGAGAATACATTAACTAATTTATTGCTTCACAACTTTTTTAATATCCATATATATTGTGGCCAAAATTTAGTTACTCTATATATTTTTTCTTTACTTGGACCATAAAGGAACAAAAGAGGGCAAAATTTGTACCAGCCATAATACCAGCAAAGTAAATAGTTATTTTCGAATATCTGCAGAATTAAAATTGTGACTATCTTCAAACTTTACACGAATCAATTTCTTATCACTGTTTGAAGTTTAACTAAAAATGAGACGGATCGGAACAGGGGGTGTGACACCTCTCATACAAAGTAAATAGTTTTTTTCAAATATATGCTGAACTGTAATTGTGGAAGTCTTGAAATTTAGTCCGAATAGCAACCTTATCATTTTACATGGTTTTGTTGAAAATGGATGGTATTAAATTATTGGGCGTGTCACCTACCATACAAAGTAAATAGTTATTTTCGAATATCTGGAGAACTGTAAATGTGAAAGGCTTCAAACTTCATATGAGTTAATTTCTTATCAGTGCAAGAAGTTAATAAAAAAATGCGAAGGATCGGAACTCGGGGTGAGTCACCTCCCATACAAAGTAATTAGTTATTTCTAAATATCTTGAGATCTATAATTACGAGATTCTTCCAACTTTGTCCGAATAGCTCTCTTATCATTTTACATAGAATAGCTGAAAATGGGCGGGAGTGGATTAGTGGGCGTGAAACTTCCCATGCAAAGTATATAGTATTTTCGAATATCTGCAGAACTATTATTGCGACAGCCTTCAAACTTTATACGAATCAATTTCTTATCAGTACATATAGTTTATCCAAAAATGGAATGGATGGGAACAAGGGGTGTGGCACCTCCCACACAAAGTATATACATAGTTATTTTCAAATATATGGGATTTTGAGAACTATGGTTGGTTGGTTTACGTGGTAGTTCACTACGTGCGAACAATCAAGTAGAGTCGAAGGGACCCCGTTTTGATAAGACCACACCATTCGTCAGATGTAATGTCGTTTACATCATAATGTAACTAGAATGTGTACAAAAAAGTCGTGCGTGGTAGACCCAACCTGTAGCTGTGAGATATCTCAGTAGGTCATTGAGCTTTGACCCGGCTACCTCACCAAGGTTGTTCAATGTATAGTTGCCCATGAATTTATATATCTTGACACTCAGGGCTGGGCATTCGTAGAGAAGGTGGAAAATCGTTTCCTCTTTTTCCCTATCCTTACAACTACGACAATGGTCGTTAAAAGGGAGTCCCAGGCGATTAGCGTGCTTGCCTAACGTCCAGTGTCCCGTTAATACTGCCAGCAACCTTGAGAACTATAATTACGAGTAGCTTTCTTATCAGTTTTACAGAATATGCTCAGGATTAGATTACTGGCACATCCCATAACAAGTAAATAGTTAATTTCGAATATATAGAGAACTATAATTGTAAAAATATTTAAACTTTTTACGAATTAATTTCTTATTACTGTACGGAGGTTAGGTGAAAATATGAAGAATTGGCTTAGTGGGCGTGGCACCTCCCATACAAAGTAAATAGTATTTCGAATATTTGGATAACTATAGCTACAAAAGTCTTTAAACTTTACATGATTCAGTTTCTTATCAGTGAATGAGGTTTAACCAAAAATGGGAGTGATCGAACAGGGGGAGAGTCACCTACCAAAAAAGTAAATAGTTATTTCTAAACATCTTGAGAACTATAATTGCAAAATTCTTCAAACTTTGTATGAATTAATTTCTCATCACTGTACGGAGTTTAGCTAAACATGGCTGGGATAGGAACGGTGGGTGCGGGTTATTAATAGTGGACATGGAACTTAACATACAAAATGATTAGATATTATCGAATACCTGTTGAAATGTATTCGAGAAAGTCTTAAAACTTTTATGGATTTATTTCGTTACCATAGTACATAGTTGGCTGAAAATGTGCTGGATTGTATTAGTTATTTTCGAATATTTGGAGAACAATAATTGTTAAAGTCTCGAAGATTGGTACCACTGTACGAAGTTTAGCAAAAAATGGCCGAGATTGGATCAGAGGGTGTAGGACCTACATTACAAAGAAAATTGTAATTTCTTATATTTTTAGGATGTTTGGCTTATTGGGAATCACCTCTTACATATAAAGAAAATAGTTGTAATTGAATATCTGGAGAATTCTAATAGTTAAAGTGATGGTAACAAAAAAATGAGTTTTTTTGTTACCATTGTAGATAAAATATATAAATATTCGAATATCAATTGAATGTAGTTGTAAGAGTCTTTAAACTTTGTGTAAATTACGTTGATGATAGTGTCCTGTTATGCCAGAAATTAAGAAGGGACGTGCCCCCTCCAATACAAAGTAAATATTTATTATCGAATACCTGGAGAACTCTAATATTGCAATTCTTAATATTTCACATGTTATTTTTTTATTACCTCGACGCACAGAAAAAACTATTTCTTAAACCGTTTCAATTCAAATATTTGTCACATATTGAACTGGTTTCAATTATTTTATAATTAAATCAAGTATTCATTTGCTCAAAAACTAAATTTCTTGATATTTTCTATTGAATTTTGAGTTTTGAATTTGATTATTTTGACAATTGAATATACAATATTCGTTATTGGTTGAATTTCAAATACAAAAATTATTGAATAGATAATTTTTGTAAGCGCACCGGGTCAAGCTAGTAAAGAAATAAAAATCAATTAAAAAATTATTGATTTTTTGTTTTGTGATAATATGTTTTCGACTTTTTAATTTTTTTCAGTACATGCTTTCGTGTTCTTTAAAAATATAAATACTGGGCCAAATATTTTCTCAAACTAAAATTACAATTCTCTATATATATAGAACATTTTAAATAAACGCAACTGAATTCCAAAGAAAAATATTCAGATATATTTGACTGAACACAAACTGACTTAGACAAAACAATCCACATAAAATATATTTATATGCTCTTATTATTAAAATGCAAAATAAATAAATGTTAGTAATTGTTGTGATAAAATCACCCAACAAAATAAATTCATTAAAATTAGTCATTAAAATTTCATGATAACCAAGAAAAAACTATTATTAATTGCTAAACAGAGCAAAAGAAATAGGAAAATTACAACAAACACATTATACTTAGAATATAATAAACAACAAAATAGAAAAAAACGAAACAAATAAATAAACTAATATAAAATTGCTTTTAATGTTTTATTATAACTTTCCTTAACTTTTACACACACATATAGAAAAAAAGAGGTCCTTATTTATATAAAAGTTTTTTTTTTCTCTGTAAATGTGTTTGTTTAAGTTTTTATATACAGTTTCGTACACATAAATATCAAATATGTATGTTTGTATGTATGAATGTATATAATATATATTATGAACGCAGGATATAAAGAAAATACATAAATTGAATTTCATAAACGTATGTATTTATTGTATACTTTTTATGTTCATTATTTATTATGGAGAGAAGAAGAAGAGAAATATAAAAATATATAAAAACACATAAAGAGGATCCCTTGGAAAAAATAAAATAAATAAATAAATGAAATAAAGATAAACTATAACTTTGTATCATCTTTTTCTAAAACATGTGTGCAAAATAAAAAAATACCATTGAGTACAAATGTATACGAAGTATATGGGTAAAAACACAATTATGTGTTTCCACAGTTTTTATAACCTATACAACCATATTGGGAAGGGTATGATGCTTGTAACGCCCTAAAATATTATTATGACACCCAGCTTAGAGTATGCCGATCGACTCAGAATCAATTTCTCATCCGCCCATCTAACTTTGCGCCATACATGTTTTATTTTCTGGCCAAAGACGAAGCATATATGGGGACTGGTAAAAATCGGGACAATTTGTTCAACTAGTCCCCATACCACGGCCATAAATACTTACCTTATATAGATACCACACACATTATTCCACAAATAAGTTTTCTATACAAATAAATCACACCTAATAATGTTGTGCGAAGCAATTTATAATTGACAAAGCTCCCATTGAAATCCATTTCCGAAAATTACTTTAACGTTAAAAAAACAAAATCACCAAAATATTGGCACCTTATAACTTTCTACGTAATGATGATTGAGTAGAGCATACAATATTACGCCACCATGTTGAATAGTTCGTTTAAACAACGCTAAATCCAAAAGTTGAAATTTGTTGTAAAATTAAAAAAAAAAAAAAAACTTATTCGTTTCAATATTTTTTTTTTATATTTTTCAACTTTAGGAAACTATAACTAATAATTAGGGTGATCGATTCTTCGACATTTTTTAGAAGCCGGTTTTCGGTTTCTCCAAATAATTGCAATTTTCGGTTTTTTAATTATAACCGGTTAACCGGCTTTTTTTGGCAAAATATTAAAACGCCTAGAAATAAGAAGAAATAAAGTTTTATTTATTCGAATAATAGTTATTAAAACAAAAACAGTTCATGGAAAAACAAAACACAACAAAAACAAAAATCTTATAATTATGATAAAGAATATACATGTAACAACAACTAATAACAAAAAAAGCGTTTTTTAAAATGCTTTTTAATCTTTTAACCCTCACAAGGTCAAATTTGGCCCATTTTGAAATTAAAATTTATTTTTTTTAGAAGTGAGTGGTTGATATTTGATGATTTAATTTCAAATGTCAACAACTACGTTAGGTTTTTAGAAAAACAAATTGGCAAGAAAAATTGTCTACAAAATTGTTTGCACTTAAGGTCTTTGGGTCATATTTGACCTAGAGCAAAAATCTTAAATTTTTGTTACGCACAATTAAGTTAAATGTTTTCAAAGCTTTGGTAGCACTAATATATATCTGTCTCTTTTCATCATACTTGTATGAAAACTGGTCTTCGCTGGGTAAATACCAAACTATATTTTTCTTATCCTTCATAAGGTCTTCGGTTCAAAATGGGTCAAATTTTGAAATTAAAATTGAATTTTCTCTAAAATGAGTGATTGATATTTTTGATATTTTATGACTTTTATTTAATTTCAAATGTCAACAACTGTTAAAAAATTGGCAAACAAAGTATCTATTTGGGTCAAATTTGACCCGAAGTCAACGTTAGTAAATTTGAAGACCTTATGATGGCTAAAATAATATCTTAGGTATAAAATACAGTTTAAAAGTTTTGGATTATTTCACTTTTTATAACCTTCGCCATGAGTGGCATTCCGTTTGTAATTTCCCGGACTTTTTCCTTTCCCGGGAGGAAATTAAAAAATCCTTTCAATTCCGTTAATTCCCGGGAATTGTTTAATAATAAATTAATCCAAAAACCAGTCATTTTTTTCGAATAAATTGTGTTTTTAAGTACTAAATTGAAATTTCTGAAAAAGAATTAGAAAATTCTGAAATATAATTAGACATTTCTGAAATTCAATTATAAATGGTGTAGAACTTAAAAAATACATGGATATAATAAAATAATTGAATTAGCAACAAATTTGGCCATCACAAAGAATCTGAATATTGTAACTTCCAAAAGAAAACGTATAAAGAAATTCCCTAAAATTCCCGACAAACATTTCACGAAAATTTACAAAAAAATATTACCGGGTATACCCGGGAAATTTTTCCCGCGTACGAACCCTATTTGCGACCCTACAAAGTATATATATTCTGGATTATTATATCGGAATCAACTTTCCGTAGCCCCCAAATAACTTACATACACGATTCATATATCAATATATTGGGAATTCTTCCGGCTCGGTTGCTATCTGGTTGCTAACCGGGACAACCTCAATTTTCGCCCTATTTTTTATCTACATATATACTAAGTCATTAATATAGACAATATGGATATCTAATGATAGATACTTTAAAGTATATAGCAATGATCTATATAAGGCTATAGTAAGTTGGACCTATAATGGGTCAAAATCGGGAAACATATTTTTGAACCCGAATTTTTTTTTCAAAAATTATTTTTGCAAAAAAAAATTTAAAAACTATTTTAAAAAAAAAAATAATTTTGTTTAAATAAAAATTAAAAAAAAAAAATATTTTTATGTATTATTTGGTGAAGATTCGGCACTTGTTTTCTTTTGTTTTTATAAAGCTAGACATTGAAAATGATCTTTTACTCAGTGTACTTGTAGGACATATAGTTAACAAAGCATTGAGTAAGTTTCCAGATCGCTTGTGACATATGCTAAATATAAAAAGTCCTCTAAAATATTTGGAGTATTTGTTTTAAAAAAGCTTTTTTGGATTTTGAATATCTTTTAAAGTTTTAAACTCATAGATATAGATTTTAAAAGAAAAGTGTTTTTGCCCATATACTTACATACATATTTATATATACTAGATATGTATATAAATATATACCTTATAATATTATATATGTAGATACAATATAATCGTGCATGTATGTACAGTGGGGAGCGCAAATGAGTACATGTTTCTATTGTGTGCAATTCTTATAGAATAAAAATAAAACTAATAAAGCAAATCCAAAATTTTTTTCTGTCATTTATTTTATGTTTAATATATAACAAAATGAATTACAATTCAAACAAAAAACATCCAGTTCTAAATAAAAAAAACAGACAAAACTAAAATAACTCGCATGTACTCAATTTTGCACCCCACAATAACCTTAGGGATGAATTGAATTTTTTAAAAAAAATTTCAAAATCCTTTATTACGTAAATAAAATTTTACACGCATTGGCATATTTTCTATAAATTTTTCATTAACTTTTTTTGAAATTCTCTCTCTCTCTCGTGCTCAATCCGCTGTTAAAGCTCGTACAAATTGGTAGGAGTTAATCGGTATTGTTTCAACCGCCAATTCACGATTCACTAAAAATTCTCAATAGGATTGAACTCAAGACATTGAGCTGATAACTGCATTAATAAGAAATTTTTCTAGGAACACCATTCTTTACGATTTTTGACGTGTGTATTGGGTCACCATCCTATTGAAAAATTACTTCTTCTGCGGGATAGGCGTTATAATCTACAAAGTCAAAAGACGAATGTGAAAAAGACAAAGATGATTATGTATTGAGGTCGGTATATCGAACTGGACACTATTTCGGTAAAAATTTTGCTCACTAAACCATTTTTCAAAGTTTTTGATGAGTGCTTTAATTCGCCGTCCTGCTGTAAAATAACTTGTTCGACATGATTGGCGCTCTTATCTACAAAATCGGAATGGCAAGTCTATAAATACGGTATGATTAGTCTTCAATATACGCAGATAGTCTTCTTAACTCATTATTTCACCGATTTTTTCAAAATTGGTGACACAGTAAGGAAACAGTAAAACACGGTAATGATATGGGGTTGCTTTATATGGTGCCACCTTGGACCAATGCAAAGAATCAATGAAATAATGGGAAAAGAAAACCATCTGCGTATTTTGCAGACTCACCATACCGATTTTGTAGTCTCATCATCACGTTTTTGTATATAAAAGAGGAAATCCTGCAGAAGAAGTAATTTTTCATAGGATGGTGACCCAATGCACACGTCAAAAATTGTAAAGAATGGTGTTCCTAGAAAAATTTCTTATTAATGCAGTTATCAGCTCAATGTCTTGAGGTCAATCCTATTGAGAATTTTTAGTAAATCGTGAATTGGCGGTTGAAACAATACCTATTAACTCCTACCAATTTGTACGATCTTTAACAGCGGATTGAGCACGAGAGAGAGAGTATTCCAAAAAAAGTTAATGAAAAATTTATATAAAATATGCCAATGCGTGTAAAATTTTATTTAAGTAATAAAGGATTTTTAAAATTTTTTTAAAAAAATGCAATTCTTCCCTAAAATTATTGTGGGGTGCAAAATTGAGTACATGCGAGTTATTTTAGTTGTGTCTGTTTTTTTATTTAGAACTGGATGTTTTTTGTTTTGAATTGTAATTAATTTTGTTACATATTAGACATAAAATAAATGACAGAAAAAATTTTTGGATTTGCTTTATTAGTTTTATTTTTATTCCATAAGAAGTGCACAAAATAGAAACATGTACTCATTTGAGCTCCCCACTGTATATATCATCAGCGTAAGTTTGTGTGTCTGTTGTAGAGGAATAGTGTGGGAGTAGAGTTTTGGTCAGCATGATTTTTATTGTTATTGTTTTGTCCTTTTTATGATAAGAATATAACTTGCTCCATCTGCACATTCATACACTCCCATACTCTTAGATGTATAAGTATATGTACGAAATATTTATTGGGTGAACAAGTTATTTCAAGTTAGGCTGGATGTAAACCCTGCTAAAACGAAACTGTTTCTAATTATTAGGCGATAAAACCAAAATATCGATAGACCAACTCACTCGCTGAATACCTGGGACTGCTATTGGATAGTAAACATAATTGGTATCTAATGCCTTAATACACGGGGCTAATTCTCGCCATTCGAATACTTATTCGAAAGTGTGAGTTTTTTATTTTTTAGATTCTCTTATTCGATATCGAATAATTTGTATAGAAATTAATAATGTTAGAATTCGATAACGATCGAGTTTTTATTCCAAAGTTTAGAAGCATTCGAAATTTATTTCCAAACCAAAACGATCTTTCTTCTATTTTTTGTGATAAAGATACTATAGATCGAAATGGATCTAAGACATGCACATTACGGAGAAATTCATCAACATATTCAAGGTGTCTCTAGATCACAGGGTAGCGTTGGATGTTGTATTTTTTAGTCCAGTTTTATGTGAGACTGTCTGTTAGACTACCAGATCACTGTAGTATAATTCAGGAATGGTAGGGAATATATATAATAGAGAGATTTATACAAACTTATAACCTGTTTCACAATATCGATTGAAAGATTTCGTTCGCATTCTAAGCAGAAGAAATATTTTATATTTATATGAACGAATAAGTTAGCATGCGAACGAAATCTTTCATTCGATATTGTGAAATAAATTATTAAGTAGTAAGAAAGTAGTCTATCATGGCTCTAGAAATCATGGACCAATTCTTTCCATTTTCAACGGAGATTATCTTTTTATCAAAATAACATGATATATTTAACCCTCTAACCCGCAAGAGTGCCTCAAGGCATGCATTACAAAACACTGATTATCTCAAAATGTAATTATAATTTTTTTTTTTAATTTAACTGTGACTTTAGCTACAGACTTGTTAACATTTCCCTCGAAGGTCGAAATGCATTCTGACTTTTAGTTTTTGTTCTGTCAGCTGTTTTGTGAGTGATGTCATAATTTTAGCAAGTGAAATTTTGTATGTTATTTTTTTTAAATCAAAGTTTTAGTCTCCCTATCTATTCGAAAAAATTTTTTTAGTTGTTTTTCATTCGTTTTTCAATAAAATCGTATCATAATTATTGTTTTTTACACCTAAACTGGCAACAAGTTTGCGGGTTAAAAAAAATAGCAAAACATCTCTGAAAAATAGTAGCCATATTGATCAACAAACAATATTTGGGGAAAGTTTCATCTCCCTACGCCACTCCTACGAAGCCATATCCTTCCCAAAATAGACAGACGGACGCTACATATCGATATGCTACAAACTCAGCCCATGTTTTTGATAGTGGGTATAGAAATAAGTTGGCCAAGGAGGTATTATATTACATTTCATCTTCTGCATATTTCAATAAACTCAGTTTTGGAAAACAAAAATTTGTATTTTCATATTTTAATTTTATTTATAGAAGATCTGTATTTTAGTGTTAAAGATATTTTCGAAATTGCAGAAATAGCAGTTATTTCGGTATCAATTTCCAAATCAATTTCTTGTAAGAAATAACTCGTTTCCCACAACTAATAACCAGTTCATTGCAAAAAGCTGGAAAACCTTGTAGTGAAAATACAAACTCACAAACTTTCTGAGTGGTTAAAAGCAGAGAGGAAAAAATGTAAACGGAAAAATTGTAACTTCAAATCCAACAAAATTGAACAATAACATAACCACACGTCGATGTATACATACAAACATATTTATACACTTACAAGATACGTATGTATGTACCTTTTTTAATATTAAAGGAAATATAACGTTATAATTGTGGGTGGTTGTGGGTCAAATGTTCCAATTTATAAAGAATACCCTGACTGTGTGTTTGTTTAACAGTCTTCAATGTTGTTTTAGCGTATGGATGTACGTACACAAGCGTATGTTGGTCTTATTCCCCATTTATACACCCCTGCTTGCTATTTAATATTTTCCTGCTTTTTTTCGTTGTTTTTTTTATTTTCCTTCTTCTTCATAATATTTTCACCCTCATCGTATCTGTGTTGTGTTTGTATTAGTACGCATAGGTGTGTGTGTTTGA
Organism: Calliphora vicina; assembly: GCF_958450345.1. Taxonomy (NCBI): domain Eukaryota; kingdom Metazoa; phylum Arthropoda; class Insecta; order Diptera; family Calliphoridae; genus Calliphora; species Calliphora vicina. The sequence continues at coordinate 63,433,948 of NC_088781.1, read as the reverse complement.
ATCTTTCCTCTGTTTCCTTCCGTTCGCATTTTTCCCTTGTGTTCTAAAATCGTTAGTATTGAGCTTTTCTTTTCATACTCATACAACATTATTACCGTTGGGCGTTTGTAGAGCGCATAAAAATATGTTTCATGTTTGTTTGGAGTAGATATGAAATGAAATGTGTATTTTTTATGGTTTATGATATGATGGCATAACTTTATATAACATTTATTAAATAGGGCGTGGTAATATGATTTTGCTTTCTTTTTCTATGTATGAGCAGAGAGTGTCTTTCGTTGGTTGGCCATTTGGTTGAATGGATGAGGTGCTTTTGTGGTTAATAATATTTTGAGATTATGAATTTGGGGAGTAATAATGGAAATTATGAAATTATATAACAAGGGTAGAAAATGGCGCATTTCATTTCCTGAATAAGTTGTTGTTTTTTTTTAGTGTACCACAGATTTTTAAAAATGAAGAAATTTAAATTACGTTATGCAGTTTTCGAAAATCTTACACTATGCAGACCTAAACCGTTATAATGTCTTAAGGCAGCCTATGATTTATATTTTTTAGAGATAACATTATTATACTTTCTTCAGTAAAGTTAGTAGTTTTAGACAAATTTAAGTTAGGTTCAATTGCTACTCATTTGCGCGAGTGTTACTGCCAGGCGATATGACTCTCGCTATGCACCATCAGCAAACCATTATATCCATATAGAAGATATATAATGACATCACGTTGATTCCAGATAATTCACCCAAACAAAAGATAGTCATATGGCCAAGTAATCCTCACCTGAGGAATATTGCTGAATCTTGTTTTCAACTGTTAAAAATATGATTAGCAAATCCGCGGTTAAGGAAATTTTTAATTTTTTTCAAATTATCAATTTATATTTACAGCACTTTAATTATTTATTAGTGAGGCATACCTATTCAGTATTGAAGTAATATGATCTGTCAAAATTGTATGTAGTAGAGTACGAATGGGAAGTCTAAATTGAATGTGTAATGAAACCTTTGAAATTTTTCAAAAAAGTAAAAAGTACTATTAGAATATAGAAAAAGTACCAAAAAACCCACACTTGTGGTTTCCCACTCACTCGGTTCCATATAAGCTTTATTTCATGTTTCTAGGTTCATTGGTGAAGAAATTACAAAAAGTACCAATCGAATAAAGAAAAAGTACCACAAAGTCTCCCCTAGAATTCTCACTCACCTAGGACCATATATGTTTAATTTCATGTTTCTAAGTCCATTGTTATAGAAATTTCAAAAAAGTACCATTAGAAGAACAAAAAAGTACCTATAGTTCAGTTCACACATTTTGGTACCTAAACATTATCCCCTATTCCTAACACTAACTTCACTCAGATACATATCAGCTAACTTTAATGTCAATAACTGAATTAATTTAAAATGTTAAAAAAGTACCATTAGGAGAAAAGTACCAATTTCCAATTTCTTCCTTGAACACCCCTCAAGTTTGAAATTTAAAAATATTCCATTTTGCCAAAATTGTTTATGCTACAGGCATGTCTGAAAATATTAAAATCTGTGCAAATGTGCCCAAGAATAAATATGTTTTAAAAAAGTACCAAACTGTTTACCCGGATTTGGCCCAATATACACCTTGGTAGTCGAGTTCCAAATAACACCCTGTTAGTTAATTTTTGTATGAATCCAGGAACCAACGTTAAACAAAATGATCAAAATTGGCTTAATAATTTCAAATATAATGTATTTTCCCGATTTTATCCCCTTTTTGGTACCTTTTTTTATCCCCATTGAGGTGGTACAATTTTATTCAAATAAATTTCTGTAACGTGGTGGGAGCTCATAATAAAATATTCGTATGTCTATGTCAAATTATAGAAAAACATATTTTATGAAAAAGTACCAAAAATAAACACAATTTTTATCCCTTAAGGTTTAGAATTTCCAAAAAGTACCAAACTTATATTTTTTGATAAGTAAAGAATACGATTTAAAATTTCATTCTATGTTTATTGGTTTAAAAGATACCAAAAATACAGGTGCCAAAAAAAAAGGGTGCCAAAAAATTACCAAAATACAGTTTTTACCCGTTTTCTCCCCTAAAAGTTTCGAATTTCGAAAAAGTACGAAAGACCTGTCAGTTTATTTTTTGAATAGAGTAACATGCAATTTTAAGTTTTTTTGTATCTTTATTAGTTTTGAAGATTTAAGGTTACCGAATTTACCCGTTTTTACCCATTTTTACCCCCTAAACGTTCGAATTTCCAAAAATCCCTTATTATCGGATCGTTTTGGGGAGGGAGGAACCCACAGTTAAAATTTCATGATTCTAGCTTCAGCCGTTTGGGCTGTGCGATGATGAATCAGTCAGTCAGTCAGTGAGTCAGTAACGTTACTCTTTTATATATATGGGGCATTTCACGTCAAGTGAACCAACTTTTGAAATCGATGTCTTCCGATCGCGATGAAATTTGCACCAATGTTAGTTCTATTGGATAGTAATTCGGACACCATTTTTCAACAAGATCGGTCAAGAACTCTCTGAGTTATAGGATTTGACATTTTGGCCAAACAGGTGTTTTTTTTTATCCATATAACTTATTACCTATTGTTCTTAGCAAAATGTGTCCCAAAAAGTTTAGATAGCTATTTATGCAATCTTTCGAAAAAAAAATTAAAAAAATTTAATAAAATATTTTTTATTTTTTTTTTTTAAATCAAAAATATTTTTGACTTTTTCAAAATGAGCTCTTTTTATTTTTTTTTTTTATTTTTTTTAAGAAAGCTTAGGCCTTTTCCTAAGCGACCTATATGGTCGCTTAGTGGGATGCGAGTGGGATATATATCAAAAAAATATTTTGTAACTCAAGATTTAAAATTTTTGAATTTTTTTGCAAAATCAAAAACTTTGTTGACTTTTTTTTAAAAAAATTGACCCATTTTTTAATTTTTTTTTTTGCTCAGAAGAAAGCTTATGTGTTTTCCTTTAACACCCTTTTTGTCGCTTAGTGGGATGCGAGTGGGATATCTATAAAAAAATGTTTTGTAACTCAAGACATACAATTTTTTACTTTTTTTGGAAAAATCAAAAACCTTTTTGACTTTTTTTTTCCAAAATGGACTCTTTTTTTATTAATTTTTTTTCTCAAAAGAAAGCTTAGGTCTTTTCCTTTAAAACCTTTTTGGTCGCTTAGTGGGATGCGAGTGGGATATCTATCAAAATAAATGTTTTGTAACTCAAGACAAAGGTTTTTAAATTTGCACTATTTTAATTTTTTTCATATTTGTGTGTAAACCTTAAAAATTAAACTTACGCAGAGAAACTAGACACATTAGCCTTTCCGATGGTATGTAACATACCCAACTAAAATTTCATAGCCTCGATACTGTAATACCCATAATATGTTAACCTCAGGAATAAAAATCACTTTTTTTCTATGGAAATGTTGAATAATTTAATTTTGTTATTTATTTGTAATAATAATTAATTTAATATATAATAATAATAATAAAAAGATGAATAATTTAGTAAAATTTAATCTTAATCACAATAGATCAATTTATATAATAACTATTTTTACACTTAATTTATGAAGTTTTTAAATTTTCAAATATCCATACTTTTATCCTCCTTATTTGTCACCTTTATTAGCTGCTTTTTTTTGTCAATCCTTTCTTGGCGTTATTAGATTCAGCTACTGATTTCGCTGCTGGCTTCTTTTTTGGCTTTGGAAAGAAATCGCATTGAGTAGATGCAGAAAACTTTTTTAATTTGAGTCTTCCATCGACAAGCGGTATGAAAGCATGGTATTGAGCAGTGCCATCGATTGTTACCGCAGCATCGAATCTACTCTTTAGTGTTTTCAATGTTTCCTCATGATCCTCTTTGCTACTGAAAACTATTTTAGTTTCTTTACAATAATTATTTGCCCAATGGAATAAAGCAGTCGCATCTAAGATGCGATCTTGATGAGAGCACTGGAGGCTATACTTCGCTGCATTTCTTTTGAGGTTTGCTCCAATACCATCACATGCTCTTTTACCATGAGCAGTAGGATGAAAATGCCACTCAGCTGGCATTCCAAAATCTTTTTCATGAGCTGTAAGATTTGCGAAGCTACTTTTGTTTTTAAAATGTTGACGAGCTCCGTCCGAAACGTAGTATACCTTTTCTACTGTAAATTTTGATTTTAGATAATTTAGTATTATCTTCTGGTACTCATAAACTGCAACGGTATCATGTTTTAAATCGTCGGATATGATTGCCATACTTTTGTGTTCCAGGTTTTCTTCTTTCATGTAGTAAATAACTACTGTGAATATAGTTGCTTGGTCGTTATTGAAGTGGAATGCTTGTATGGAATCCTAAAGAACATATTTATAGTTCTCTGCGAAATCAAATGAAATAATGAATTCACCAGACTTCAAATGTGTTTTCAAGTCCTTGAAGAATGACCACTGCTCTTTGACTAAAAAGTCATGGGTTCTCAAATTTAGCAATCCTCTACACAGTTCTTCCACAAAATCATCCACATTTAAAATTATGGTTTTCAGTGTGCATCTTTCAGTCTGAAGCCAAGATTCAAATTTTAACTCCTCAATACATTCTCGATCAAAAGAGTTGATTAAATTTTCTTTGATGGATGTGGTTTCCGGGCAATTCGAACATTCACCTAAGTGGCAAGAAGTTGTAGCATTAGGGCACATAGTCAATTTAAGGCAATCGCGGTAATGGTGTAAATCTTCTGATGAATCATCTTTTAAGTAATTTAAGTTGATTTCCTTCAACATCAATTTAACATTTTCATGGTAAATACAAACACATACTGTGTGAGTTCCGCTGCTTCCTGCCAAAACGCAATGTTTTGGCCTCATTTGTGTAAATTTTGTGAATCCAATTTTGACATCCTCGTATTCAGATTGAAATGTTGCGAATAATTCATTCAGGTTACAGAGAACCATTCTCTTCTGCATTTGAACTTTCTTGCCATCGATTCGTACAGACATGCAGTCTTTCATCCCTGGCATCAGGCGACTCATATCATCTCGCTGATAAAACTGAGTTATTAGAGATTTAGTATCGCACTCCAAAGTTTTTCCCTTCTTTTTGTTTGGGAGTGTGAGAATCCCATGCTCAGCAACCAATTGTTTAGCAATTCTTGCTTTTCGTTGAGACGTCCCAAACTCAGTCATTGTTTTTGCAGAACTCCATGTTCTTGGAGCAAGCGTGAGAAGTTGAATTCTTTCAGCTTCACTCTGTGACGTTTTGTATTTCTCTTTTATTTGTTCAAGAACTTCTACTGCATCCTTATGGTATTGGTTTCGACACTCATTCGTTGAATTTGAAAAGTTAGAATAACCATCATCATCAACAGTTCTGTCTTCATTCTCGGAATTACTTTTGTCTTCATCTGGAATAACTTCAACGCAAGGCTCATTACTATTCAAATTCGGTAATTCGTTCAACTTTCCGAGCTCTTTCCTGCATGATCCACAAATTTTCAATCGTTTTGACAGCGTAGGGAATTTTTTTAATAAGCCGTCGGAAATATTTCGCATATCTGATGATCTGTGCTTCATTTTGTTAAAGGGATTAAAACAAAAAGACGAATAAATTTAATTTTCAACCTTAGCCTTTTTAGAAGTCGTAGACATTTTGAATTTTGTAAGTATTTATGTAAATAACACACGTCTTAACTTTAACGCTGTTTCTAAAAAACTGATTTCCGTATGTCTTCAGAATGACAATAAATAGTTTTTTAAGATCATATAGGTAGTACGTTTTAATGAATGAGTCTAAAATCTTTTATTAGGGTCAAGAAGGGCTTACATACTAAAGTACCTAGTTTAACCAAATGTTACAAATAATAATAAAAATAAACCACCATATAAATAACCTACCTGTCAACTTCTACCTCTCCACCCACCTCTTAAAGTCAAATGTCATAAAATAATAAATAAACTGGTACTTCGGAGAAGGGCCATAAAATATTTCCACTTGATTCCAAAAATTTGTTTCTGGGGCACCTGATATTTTAACAATGAAAATCACGTGCGCTGAAAACTACCTCTAGGATTGACTAAAAAGCCGCAAGATACAAAACTCAGACAAATTTTGGGGGTGGAAAATTAATAGCGGTCGGCCTCATATTGCACCCCTCCAGTGGCTATTATCGGTCAGTTGTTGTGGTTTTTATTTTTAAGGTTTTAGAAACACTTACACACAAATATGAAAAAAATCAATTTAAAAACATTTGTCTTGAGTTACAAAACATTTATTTTGATAGATATCCCACTCGCATCCCACTAAGCGACCAAAAAGGTTTTAAAGGAAAAGACCTAAGCTTTCTTTTGAGAAAAAAAAATTAATAAAATCAGAGTCCATTTTGGAAAAAAAAGTCAACAAAGTTTTTGATTTTGCAAAAAAATTCAAAAATTTTAAATCTTGAGTTACAAAATATTTTTTTTGATAGATATCCCACTCGCATCCCACTAAGCGACCATATAGGTCGCTTAGGAAAAGACCTAAGCTTTCTTAAAAAAAATAAAAAGGGCCCATTTTGAAAAAAAAGTCAAAAATATTTTTGATTTAAAAAAAATCAAAAATATTTTATTAAATTTTTTTAATTTTTTTTTCGAAAGATTGCATAAATAGCTATCTAAACTATTTGGGACACATTTTGCTAAGAACAATAGGTAATAAGTTATATGGATAAAAAAAAACACCTGTTTGGACAAAATGTCAAATTTTGACCTCCTATAACTCAGAGAGTTCTTGACCGATCTTGTCAAGAACTCTCTGTCCGAATTACTATCCAATAGAACTAACATTGGTGCAAATTTCATCGCGATTGGAAGACATCGATTTCAAAAGTTGGTTCACTTGACGTGAAATGCCCCATATAGATTATTTTTTTTTTGATGCTCATTAAAACCATCACTCCAATCGGCAATAACATGTAAAATTTTGTTCCCATGAAATAACCATTTCCCTCGAAGGGGAAATTGCTATCGTGATATTCCCATGAACTTTTAATTCACAATAGTTGATATTATTCGTAACAGCTGCTTATTGTTTACAAAATTCCATTTAAAAATTTCACAACATGAGGAATTTTTTCACGTGAACAAAGTTGATGAACGAGAAAAGGGAAGATATTTCATGTGAAATATTGATTTGCGATAGTCCGCATAGATTTCAAAACTTATCAAGATATCTTAAACTGACATATTTTTCTGAGCTTTCAAATCTAACATAAAACGCCCTGGAGGCGATCAAATAAGCCCGTCAATCATAAATGCGGTGAAAAATTTACTATTTTTACAAAATCTGCTCCTCTAACCACAATTTTTGGGCGGTCGGGTATCTTTTAAATGAATAATTGTTATGTTTATTATAATATAAAAACAAATTAAAACTAGATTTGACATTTTTCTGTTTGGATAATAAACTTACAACTTTTTTTTAAAAAATTCACTTTTTTACTTTTTATATATTATATTGATTTAAAAATGTCATATTAGTAATTATTGAAGCATTATTAAATTTGTAAAAATATTCTTAAATTTTTTTCACAATTATGCTCTATTTTTGTTTTGGAATTTTATTATTTTTTACGATTAATATTTACGTAAAAATCGAAAATTTCAAAAATTTAAACTTAAATATCCATTCATTAAATTCTGTCCATATTTGTACAAGTTTCAAGCTGTACAAAGTTTTCCTAAACAGAGGTGGTCGAATTTGACAACCTTTACCTCACCTTGTATTCTAATAGGATGGTGATTTTCTTAAAGCCTGTGTCCTTCTCTATGATTCATTCAGACATCATTTTGCAATCGGACCAGTAGTTTAGAAGATTCAGATTTATTACACGTTCATCCTTTCATATTGAAATTAAGTTATCATGCTTAGCTATGACTAACTCCGATAGGTATATCTTAATATGACTAAATGTTACTCAATGGCTTATGATTCAGACAATTTCCAAAAACCATTATCCACCAAATACTAAAAGTTTATATACACACTAACATTAAATTAAATTTCCAATGACAAATTAAGATAAAAACTATCATTAAATGAAAATCTTTACATATAAATCATGCATCATCAGTTATTTTTCATCTTACAAAAAATTACCCATCATTATATGGCCATAAATTCTAAAGTAATTGAATTAATATAAAGTAAAAAAGTAAATAAAAACTAAACTAATGGCTTTAAAAGAAGACAAACAAATACAAGAAAAGCAATGTATATAAAACATACATACATTTGTATATAAAAATAATCCCCCCATATACTCGGGTAAGAAAAAAAATCTACAATAAAAATTATACACTCTGTTGCACATGCCACAATTCACACAAAATCACACTCAATACTAGAAAATAACAACAACAAAAAAATGTAACGAAAAAAGTTATACCCCCCAACTTTTGCTGAATCGAAAAACATCAAACAACAAAAACACCTACGAGTCTCAGAGACCATTCCATATACAACAACATGAATGGTTTATACATAGATATGAATGTATCTGGACATTCATATACATATACAGAAAATTATTATATACTTGACCACATGTATAGATATAAATAAATAGACAAATGTATTGTATTGTACAATACGTACATACATATGTATATAAAGGAATGGATTTGGGTGTACGTGAGCAAGAAAAGTATAACTTTAATAAAAAGTATGACATCATATTTTAACGGTTAAATTGAGAGCAGAATTCGATGGGGGTTGTGAGAAAGGGGCTGGGTACAATGAAACATTTTTATGAAAAGTTCAAATAAACAACCACTAAATGGGGACATCAAGTCCAGTCATGTAATGGAACGTAAAAGCAGTTGGTGTGTAATGTTACTTTCGTCTGCACTACTTAAAGGAGTGTAGTTAGTTAGTTAACTTTATTGAGACTTCCTTTTTTTCATATTTCAAGATTTACAAACATTAAATATTATAAGAAAACTTAAAACTATAACGTATTATTTTAATTACATGAGTATTCAATTGGTAATGCGACTAGCTTATCAATATTTGAGAAGAATTAATTATATGTAAAATTAAATGTTAATTTTGAAGAAAACAATGCTTGCTCCCGGCATTTAGCTATACTAGTAGAGTTATATCTACTTTTAATTAAACTTAATACTAAAAAAACTTAAAAACTAAATTTTAAAACTAATTAAAACTAAAAAATCTTAAAACTAATTAAAACCAAAAAAAATAATGAAATTATACTAAACATAAAAAATTAATAAAATATTTAACCCCTGTGTATACCGGGAGTTGTGTGTGAATAGAAGTTTGGACCAGGAAAATGATTTAATGGTTGTAGTAGAATTCCAACCGTGGAAAGATAATTAGTGTTTGACCAGCTAAATCCTTGTTCGTTTGTCAAAATATCCTGCATTATACTGCCTTCAAAACATGACAGTCTGTCAACAAAACGATTCGTCAAATCGAGAGCATAAAAGGAAATTGGAGATATTTTGGCTTCTTCATAAATGAATTTGTTAGAAAATCTTCTATTATAAGTTTTAAAATTTTTCTCTATACATTTTCGTATAATATGACGTTCAAATATTTCCATTTTCCTCATCATTGTCTTTGATATGCTAAACCATATTGGAAATGCATATAAAAGAATTGGTCTTATACTTACTTTATATAAAAGTAATTTAGTCCTAATTGGTAAATACCTACTATTAAACAGTCTTGAAAAGGCACCTTTAACACGATTAGCCTTCTCCAAATTATAAACGACATGTTTGTTAAATTTTAAAAGTTTATTAAAGTTTACTCCGAGGTATTTTATGTTATCCTTAAACATAATTTCAGATCCATTTAATATTAATTTTAAATTTTTGCTCTCCGGCACAACAGTATATTTACACTTTCCGGAAGCATTTCTTAAACATATTGCATTACTTTTCGAAGCGTTTATTTTTATTCCCCATTGAGAATAAAATTCATCAACATGTTTAAGGTGTGCAGAAACATTTTGGAGTGCAATTTGAGGTGACTCATTATGTGCGTAAAGTAATGAGTCGTCGGCATATAGTATACCTTTGGAATTACCAAATTCATGGGGAAAATCATATATAAAGATATTATACAAATGAGGTGCCAACACAGAGCCCTGCGGAACGCCACAAGAAACATCACCCTGAGAAGATGAAACATTGTCAATCTGTACGCAGAATCTCCTGTCATCGAAAAAGCTACGGAAAAGTTTGACTATCGATGCATCAAAGCCTATTTTAATCATTTTGTATAGTATGCCATTTTGGTATGCCTTATCAAATGCTTTTTCAATGTCAAGTGACACTGCGACAGTGCATTGACCTTTCCTCAAATTTTGTACTACATCAGTGTGGAATTTGAAAAGAGCATGTACCGTAGAATTACCCTTTTTAAAGCCAAACTGACTTTGAGGAATATACTCTCTATTTAAACCTGTATTCATCTTATCTCGTATAACTCTCTCAAATAACTTTCCCAGATTAGAAAGTAATGAAATTGGTCTAAAGTTGTTAATATCGTTATTATCCTTCTGTTTCGGAATTGGAACAATTTTTGCAATTTTCCAAGCATTTGGAAAATAACAATTATTTAAACAATTATTGAATAGTATGGTAAGGTACTCTAAGGCCTTAATCGGGAATTTTCTAATTATATAATTCGATATATTGTCCAAACCGCTCGACTTTTTATTATTTACTAATTTGGAGATTTCCAAAATAGCATTCAAATTTGTCAATTTTAAGTTGCCATGATTATTCAATGCTGTTCTGTCATCATCAAAGTTTACACTATTTTGGACTTGTGAAATTCTGTAATTGATAGTTTCATTAATTTCCGAAATATTCCTGTTCGGTGGGGAACTTTGATACACACGGGAAAAGTGATCCTTTAAGACATCTATTTTCTGATCTAATTGTGTTATTTCGACACCGTTTACCGATACTTTTCTAACACAAGAACGTTTTCTATTTCCGATCATTTGAAAAATTTGCTTATAAGCCCATGGGCCAGGTTTAATTTCCTTCAATCTCTCATTAAACAAATTGACTTGCTCTATTTCAATTTGCTCCTTTATAATAATTTTAATTAGATCAATTTGTTTAGAAATAAGGAGATATTCAGAATTTCTCCTGTTCAAGGTTCTTTGAAAAATCCTCTTCAAATCCTTTTGCCAGTTATATTTAATTCTCAACAAGTTTTTTACTTTATTCGATACAACATATTTTCGATTCTTATTATCGACCTTCTTTGAATGGACTTCTGTCATAAAATTGACGGAGTTATTAAATTCATCTATAAAACAATCTATTTCCCTATTTGATAAATTCTTATTCACTGGTGGAAAGTGATTTAATAATGTGTTACTTAAGTCAATTTTGAATGTGTTCCAATTAGTGTCATTAAAAGAAATAAAATTATCGGGGGGTTTAAAAATATAATTAAAATCTGATAAAGATATTTGAAGTCTTAACGGAATGTGATCCGAAAAGGTAGGAAGTGTTGACGTTTCAAAATTCGGTTGAGAACTTTCAATAATATTAGTGCTCACTATAAAGTGGTCCAAATGAGAGGATCCACTAGGGTAAGTGGGATATGAATCACAAATTCTTACTACAGAAATGGATTCATCTTGAAGCCAAGTCGATAACACTTCACCATTGAAATTGTTATTGGTATCACCCCATGAATTGTGTTTTGCATTTAAGTCCCCACCTAGTATCAGTCCATCATAACTGTTTGAAACATTCAAAATCGTAGATAGACCCCCACATATAACTTGACGATTACAATTGCATTTCAAATATATTGAACCACAGAGAATTTTCTTAACACTACCATTTACACAAACATTTAATTCCACAAATAAATTTGGAAACTGAAGATTAGAAATACAAACCCTTGAAAAAGAGATCGAATTTTTAAGAACAATACCAACACCTAATGAGCTGTTGTCTTTCAAAACAATATAGTTATCAAAATATACATTTGTGTCCGAAGACAAATGCAATTCTTGTAAAAATGCAATTTCAATGTTAAATTGATTTAATAATCTGTTCAGTTCAATTTTCCTACCTATATGGATAAGAGAACCAACATTAAAAGTTACTAAATTTAGAAAATTACGGACCATAGACATTTTGAATTTCATTAATTAAACTCAAGCATTCTTTCCTAGCTTGATCTCTTGTCATTGACTTGTAATTCCTCATAAAATTATTAATCTTATCTTCCAAAGTCAAGGGGTCTGGTGCACATAGCATTTTTGCAAGTTTCATAAATTCCTGAATTAAAGGAGGCTTTTCGGGTTTGTTCTGCGTAGAAACTTTATTCAAAACATTGAACATACTGGCAAATGATTTATTTGCAACTACATTATTAGATGAATTCAGTGCCATTGCGACATTGCCAGCAGCAGATATATTCCTATTCTTAGTTTCCTGATACGATTTCTTCCTAAAAGTAAGATATTTCTTGTAAGCAGGACAGCCTCTGTAATTGGATGTATGACCATTCTCTTTACAATTCACACAGTATGGTAAAACATTACTTTCTGGGACAATAGAGCATTCGCCAGATGCGTGCTTATCATGACATTTCACACAAGAAAATGGACGACTACAATTTCTTGAATAATGACCCCATTTTTGGCACCTCCAACATTGTGGTACTTTCTTATTAGACTTTGGTCGTTCCCATGATACTACCTGATTAAGAATATACTTTATGCCGAGTAACTCATTAACTTTCCGATTCGGTTTAAGGATTACCAAAAATAGACCAGTATCGATTCCCTGTTTCCGGGAGTATTCCGTAGAAAACTTAGAAACAGAATCAACCGTATCTGGAACAATTTTATCAATTTCCGATTTAATGTCACAAATATCAGTCTTATAAAAAAGACCTCTACAAACTACACTCTGACGTTTATATTCCTTAGGTGTGTATGTATATGATGGAATTTCCTTTTCCCTTAATAGAAGCATCATTTCTGAATGAGCAGAAGAATCCTTGAAGTATAATTTACTTTTGCTTTTAGATTGGTTCTTAATCTTAAATTCAACGTTTTTGGAATTTAGTTGGTCAATCAGAGATTTTACATTAACATTCTCTAGAAAAATAGGAGGACAATATATATTCCTGGTCGGAACTTTAGTTTGGGAAGTATTGTTAATTTGTTGGTCATTAGGTTCTGAAATGTTGTTATTAATTGGCCTTTCGGCCTCAATATTTAAATCACCTAGTAGTGAATACTTATTTATACGATTAACATTATCATCTATATTATTTAAGTTTTTAAATTTACATTTTGACAAATCAATATTTACGTCACCTTGAATTTTTCGTTTTTTGTTTTGGACAATTTTGAATTCATCTTCTATTGAGGAAATTGAAAGAGTTTCATGTTCCATACATGTTTGTTCTTCAAATTGTATATTATGGATTGTAATATTTTCTAAAATCTTGACATTGTTGTTGTTGCTAGATTCAAAAAGCTCTTGACAATCATCATTTATTTCTTTTGACTGCATTGCAAATACTGCGTCGAAAAACTGCTTTCCAAGCTCGGAATTTTTAACATCATCTATATTTTTTACTGCATCTTTTAATTTTTTTGAAGATTGTCCTTTTGATTGAGAGTCAGGTGGACTTGCATTTATTGCGCAATTATGAATTGTTGATGCCCCTTTATTAGCAATTGATAATGACTTCTTGGAATTATTGGGAGGTCTTCCTCCTGACTGGGAAAGTAATGGATCCCTTTCCATAGTAGTTGATCAATTACAGATACAACAAATGTTTCAAATGTTAATTTTCGGTAAATAATTTGAAATTTAATTTTTGAGAAAAATTTTTTATTTAATTTATTTTTTTTGACAAATAAATTCAAATAATTTTAAAATATTTTGCAGAGCTTTTTTATAAACGTCCGATACGTTTCACAGTTGACAAGAAACTCTTAAAGGAGTGTATTAAATGGTATTTCTAAAATTTACAATTAGAAAAATATTTTATTCGAACCACTCAATTGTGTTATTAAATGCGCCCAAGAATATGCCACACATTGGTGGTCATTAAAAAATAGTGAAATTCACGATGTAGTAGTAAATGGGTATTTCCATGGTCACATAAGTGATTCAATTTGATCAAAAATTGGGAAATACGTAACTTTTTTTATACCTTTATATTTTTGTGTAGAACGAAAGTAATTCTATATTTAGCAAATGAGAAGACTTGACAAAAGTAGAAGTCAGTTTTTTCCTTTTCCGGATTTTTTGACGAAAGATTTTTTTATTATTTAAAAAATTACACAGTTAAAAAAGGGAAGGTAAAATTTATGTAAATTTGAATTCAGTATTTAGGAATCCATAGAGTAGTTTAGAAAAGCATGTTATCACAAAAATTATGATTATTATTATTATTAATATAGCTCATTAATTTTATAATCGAAAATGTGTGTTTTTTAAATTTGGACGACAGTTATTTTCCAAACGATTTTCTTATAAAAACTGTTATTTTAAATTTGCGTATAAATGTATTTTCAAACTGGAATGGAATTCAGTAAAACAGAATTGCTGTTGAGCATAATTTTAGTTTTTCTTTACAATCCTTATTGTGTAACGAAACGTGAGGCGTTGTGTGGCATAAATTTGCTATTGATACTCTGTGTCTCAAATTTTAACTATTTTTCTATCACTTAAATGAAATCATATACATAACCTCAAAGTTTTATAATGAATGATGGTAACCTCAGTATTCTATATTTTCTATTTGCTCAGAAGATTTAATAAAAGTGGATCTGTTTATAATTTTTCTCTATGCCTTTTCCTTCCGCTTATCCATCTACGTAAAAATTATATAATTTAAAATAATAATATTTCATTATGGTTGCATATAGAATAATATTTGCAGGTGACGTTACTTGATAAACTTTGAAATTCTATTAAAATTAAATCTGGTTAATATCGCCCAGTTTTTAAAAGAGTCAAATTAAAAGTTTTAAACACTAGCTATCAGAGACGCAGTAATGAGAATAAATGATGTCTAGCCGTCACGAACGTGACAATAGAATTCCAATCGAAAATTTACCGTTTTCTGATCTTTATTTCCTATTTTTTATTTTCTTTAAGATAATTGTTGCAGTAAATATTTTATGGTATGATTACTATTTGGAGCTTATTCTCTGATCAATCCTTAATAATATCCCAAAGATCAGTTTTTATTTTTTAGAATTTTCTTAACAACACTCATTTTCAATTTTATAGTTTTGAAATATCTATAAAAGAATATCTTTTTTAGCACCTGGTGTGATTTACTAATTTTAAAGAGGTGAGAATGATCATATCTTTTAAGAAAAACAATTCCGAAAATTCTATATGTAGTCTTTTAATTTTCTTAAAACTAAGTTATAAATTTTGTGATTTTTGTAGAATTTTATGATTGAAAAATACTCGTAAGCCCTAATCTAACTCAATACAAGTAAAAGAGAAATATGATTACAGCAAGTATTGTTCAATAAGTCTTTTATTGTATTTCTCTAAACTTGTGAGTTAAATAGGTGATGCTTAAAATCGACACTGAATATGTGCATAATTACTTTTTAGTATTCTTTGAAATTAGTAATCAATTTATTTCTAAGTAATGGAATTCATGTCAAGTGAACCAAATTTAGCAAAAAGGTTAGTCCTATCGGTCAAGAACTTTCAGAGTTACAGGAAATCATATTTTTGCCAAACAGGTGTTTTTTCTTATCCATGTAACTTATTACCATTTTGATATATATCCCACTCGCATCCACAAAGCGACCAAAAAGCTCTTAAAGGAATAGACCTAAGCTTTCTTTTGAGAAAATAAAATAACAAAAAAGGGCCCATTTGGAAAAAAAGGCAAATAGTTTTTGATTTCGCAAAATAAAATGAAAAATTGTATGTCTTGAATTACAAAACATTTGTTTTATAGATATACAACTCGCATCTCTTTATGCGACAAAAAAGCTCTTCAAAGAAAGGACCTAAGCTTTCTTTTAAGAAAAAAATATTATCGAATTTGACTAAAATTTCCAATGGTACATAGTATAAAAGAAAACATTTACAAATTTCTAATAATAGTTTCTACAGAAATAAATTCAATGAATAAATGCTTTGAAAGTGCTGATAATTTGTAATAGAATGAGTATGTGGATTTGTATTTATTTGAGACGCCAAAAAGTATGCTAGAGTATTGGTCAGCTATACGAACTGGTAGTAAAATGAAATGAAGCACGACAAGGAAACGCGCAATTTTTTTTCTATACCTCATAATGTCCTTATAAAAGATGGTACGATAAGAGGACAGTGAAGGGGGTTAAGGATATAAACTATAAAACTTACAGGACAATATAAAAAACGTGCAACAGAAAGAAATTCTGAGAAATGACCACGTTATATATTTCTTTTTTTTTCGCATACACCTACACATTGTGGCTGGTTGAGGAGGAAAAATAATTGCAGATCATTGGTATGAATGGGTGGAGTGACGAGTGGTCTGCTACAGTTATAAAATACACTTACTAGACATCTACAATCGGATAGTGTGATGGTCGTGATAAGGTAAAATAAGAATTATGAAGCTGCTTGGGCAAAAAGTAAAATCTCTCACACACACACACAAGTACAACCGAACAACTGTTTAAAAAAAATAACGGAACTTGACCAGATAAATAAACCTGAGAAAATGTAATGGCCGCTATGGAAAAGTTGTAGTTGCAAAAAAATTCAAGAACAAGAAACACAGCAAAATAATGAAACAGTGCATTTGAGGTTGCCAACGAAAAAAATGAGCGCACAATAAAAATGAGCAGAAATAAGTCTGAAAAAAATCGAAAAAACACATAAAATTTATTGTTTGTTATAAAAATAAGGTAGAGGAGAGATAAAATAAAAATTGCTGGAGATTTATACAAGCGAATGTAGTAGAAAAAGTAAATGGCAAAATGAAGAAGAATAACAACAATAACAAGTATAAAAAAAATATAATAAATATATGACAAAAGAAACGAAAAGAAAAGATAACAATAATATAAAATGCAAGGAAGCGAGATAGAAAAGAAAAAAATTAAATGAAATATGTTTATAACCGGATACAGTGGTAAAAAAATGCAAAAATTTGCCATTCTTATTGCTAGAGTTTAGAAGCTTAATAAAAGCTAATACTTTTCACTGAAAGAACTTTTCTGAAAAATGTTCCATACAATTAAAAATTTCGAAATTTTGTTGTAGAACTCGTACAAATTAACTTCGAACTAGACTAGTGAACAAAAGCCCTGAAACATTTTAGAAAATTGGTTACAATGATTTTGATTGTATACTAGTCTACATTGAGTGCAACTAACAACGAACTTGAAAATTAAACGAATATAGTATGGATCCAAATACAACTAGCTATAGACCGAGATATTTTTTCAAATCTTATAGAACAATCAGTCTAACATCGTTCCTTCTGAATACAATATATCTAAATCCTTTACAAGAGAAGCAGTATTCAAATGCAAAAAGAAATCTACTGAGCTCACACTTTACAGTGGAACAGTAAAAAGTAAACTTTTAGTATTTTGGGACATTAAAGAATCGGAATGTAACTTCAAAAATGGCTGTGGGTCGCTTCATTGTTAGATGTATTATGACCGTGCATTAAAGTATGATAATTTTCGCGACTATGATCGATATTATGCACAGAGAAAACAGATAACGAAACTGTTATCTGCCGAATTTGAATTGTAATTCATCTTTATCAACTAACTTTTTGATGCAAGAACCGAAATTGAAAATTTGGTAAAATCTTATCTTGAACGA
The DNA here is from genome assembly GCF_958450345.1 of Calliphora vicina. NCBI lineage: Eukaryota > Metazoa > Arthropoda > Insecta > Diptera > Calliphoridae > Calliphora > Calliphora vicina. Next base: position 63,416,090 of record NC_088781.1, on the reverse strand, counting down.
ATTTTGATTCCCTAGAGTTTTCTATGTTAGTCACAGTCACCAATTGTAAATGTACGTTCATCAATACGGCAAGTATGTGAGACACTAGAATCCAAAGTCTTCCAGCTCTAAAGATCCTGCAAACAGAAAATGATCAAGTGAGACTCGGTTGTCTTGCTAAGAATCAATTGATACGTCTTATGGAGACGAAATTACCTATTTAAAAGGGGTCTTAACCCTATAACCATTGAACCATCAATGTTTGAGGTGCTCAGGCACGAAACTAAGTTTTCTTCTCTTTAATCCACTATGGTATAGAAAGAAGCTCTATTTAAGTTAATAAAGACATTAATATTTGTTGGCTATCAAATGTTTGCTCGACTGACTTAAGGGGATCATGTTATTGCCATAACTCTGGTAGATAATACCGATTCAGTTAGTATTATTGATTTGAGTGTGCTCTTGATACAGGTTATACTGGATAGAGATAAACTTTAGAAATCTTAGAATAACTGACTAGTGTAAATTCTGCAGTAACATCCAGGAATGAAAAGCAGAACAATTTAGATACTCCATATATTTATTGTCTAGTAAAATAAGGAGCGACCATGGTGGATTCCTAGACTTGTACAGGCAAAGAGATATTTTCAACAAGGCATAAAGGAAATGATTTTCCAGAAAGGATGTCATTTGATAGGTTCTGAAGAGATTTAAAATGTTTTAGGGAGTTTTTCTCTGAACAATGGAGAGAAATAGTTTTAGTATGATTTTGTTTCCGGTTATTAGCAATACAAATATCCATTGTGAAGAACTAATCAAACTAATTCAATGTGTGTCGTTGCCCTTGTCTATTCTTGACAAATATTTATCATAACAATTAATGACGTTTGTTGTCAAGACAAAGTTGTCTGAGCAAAAGCACTAAAAATTTTGTCATAACGAAGCAATAATACTAATAAATGGAGACTATACCTGATAATTTTTTATCTAGACAACAAGTTTTTCATTTATCATGATACAAATTTATATATGGAGCATTTCATATCAAGTGAACCAATTTTTTGAAATCGATGTCTTCCAATCAGGATGAGCAAAAAAATTTCGACTTTGCATAAAAATTTAAAAAATTTTATTTCTTGACTTACAAAATATTTATTTTGATAGATATACCACTCGCATTCCACTAAGCGACTAAATAGATCTTCAAGGAAAATATCTAAGCTTTATTTTAAGAAAAAAAGGGGCCCATTTTAAAAAAAAGTGAAAAAAGTTTTTGATTTCGGGAAATTTTTTTTTTTAAATATTGAAGAAAGAGCTATCTGAGCTATTTGGGACACATTTTGCTAAGAACAATAGCTAATAAGTTACATGGATAAGAAAAAATACCTGCTTGGCCAAAATGTCAAATTTTGACCCCATATAACTCAAAGAGTTCTCGACCGATCTTATTGAAAAATTGCGTCTGAGCTGGAACTAACCTTGGTGCAAATTTCATCCCGATCAAGACATCGATTTCAAAAGTTGGTTCACTTGACTTGAAATGCCCCATATACATATATAGTATAGTAGGGGGTTAGAAGATGATGAGGATAGGAACAAAATAGGAAAAAGTGTGTTTTTGATATGACACTTCTGAGTTCAGGTGAAATTAGACTTACTTTTCCACACCCTGTATTTACTTTTAAAAGGAGTGTCATCTTAAGCGTGTAGGAATGTATACAAAGGGACAAATAAGATATGTTAATAAAACCATGAAAGCCATACAAATTTTGAAGATAATCCAAACAATATACGCATTTGGAAAAAAAATTTCGGTGAGTTATTAATTGAGAATTTTAGTAAGATTTAAAAACCGCTAACATTTTCTGGCAAATCACTGTTCTTATTAAAGAACATTTATTTCTGTATATGTGTAGGTAAAAAAAATGTTTTTTAACTAGTGTTGCCAAATGTCCCGATTTTAGCGGTATTGTCCCGCTTTTAGTCATTCAATCCCATGCGGAGTCGTAATTCCTGCTTTTTTAGATTTCCCACATCTAATGCTTACTTGACATCAGGCTATTAAAGAACAGTTGAGTGCGTGTATTAAAACAATGTCCTGGAGTTATTTTTCAATCAATTTTATTTTGTATCGCTCAAAAATATTGGATCTTAAGGATCAATCGACTCAGAAAATAATTAAAAAATTTATGTATGTGCTTCAGTCTGTCTATCTGCTGGCTGGTTGTCCATGATAAAACTACAGGTCGTAAATTTGAAAATGCACAATACCTAAATACTCAGTTTTGAGAAAATACATTATTAAGATAATGGAAGTAGTTTATTTTTATTTTTTGTCCCGTAAGTTTCCAAAATACCGCTATTTTTCACCTATTTTAATAATTGTCCCGTTTTTTGTAGAAATAAAACTGGCAAGCCTACCGTTTACCCATTGAAGAGGAATACCTGTGGCTGGAGCCAAGGCAATGAAGATAAATGGTAGGTAAACATTCACTTGAAAATATATATACACACAGATACAACTAAAGCTAAAGAAGATGGTAATCAAAATAAATAAGAGAAAAAAATTCATGATGAGCGCAAATATGAAAAGTATATGGAGGAGTATAAAAATACAATATTGTATGTAGGAGACTAGTCTTCTTTTATATAAAACAACAAGTTTTATTTACCTAAAATGGAAGGTATATGTAACCTAAAAATATGCTATATAATTAAGTAAACATTATATTTCGGAATAACATTTCTGCTGAATAGTTCTGACCAGGGCACACTTAGAAAGGTGACTGCGATGAAACAGCTGATTATTTTTTTTATTCAGTTTTGTCAATTCACTTGTGGTTGTTGTGGCGAAAAATACAACAAATCCAAAAGCAAAAACAACAACAAGCAACTTTGACAGTTCACCTACTTTTTAACAAAAACAAAGCACCTGTTGTTTTTGTATTGTTGTAGTGATGCAGTCACCTTTCTAAGTGTGCCCTGGTTCTGAATTTCCATTGATCGGGCCTACTATAAATACTAAGTATCAATGTAAAGTATATCAATAATTTTATACAGATTATTTTAAATTTAATTCCTTGTCTTGTAGTCACAAATTACAGCTTTATAATCATAACTATTCTAAGTTATCAGATCTATATTATTAAATTTTACAAATTAAATGACAATCTATCCATTATCACCTGTAAAGCTTAATTCGAAGGTAAGAAAAAAAATCATAAAAAGTACCTAAAAAGTTAAACAAAGTTTTATGAAATAAATCATGATAAATAGCAAAAGCTAAGGTGGAGAAAAAGTATTATTTAGTCACCCCTCCCTATAGCCACACGTAAACATTCTAACACACACATACATAGTTTAACATATGAATAGGGATATAAAAAAATGGTAATAAAAAAAAATACATTGTTGTTTCCCTTTAAAGGATGAAGAGATTTTTTATTTTGTGCTTAAAGAAACACGTGCGTAAAAATAACAAAGTTATAACAACCAATAGGAAAATTTTTATGAAAAAGAAAAATATTTTCACAGTTACACACCACACCACATACTTACTACTACACAATAGAATTCCTTTGAACTTCTTTCAAACTTATTTCCAGAGAAAATATAAAATCTTATCTACTTTTTCGCCACAAAATTTTGATTTGTTTTTGTTTTTATCGCAATCAATTCCTTTCATCTTTATCCAACAATAACATCTTATTTTTATGCACTTTTTCTTCATTCCATTTTATCCATGATTCTCCTACCTCTCAGGTGCTTCTTTCATTTTTATTACATTTGTTGTAGTAGTTGGTTGGGCTTCCTATTGAGGTCACCTCAAGTCATTTGAACTCATACCGCAAATGTTGGCAAAATATACATTATTGTATACTTAGATGGTGTCTAGGAAGAGAGTCCAGTTCGTTATAATAGAATAAGTATCTAACCTGTACGTACCATAATGCTTTCTCTCCACTCAACTAACCAATGGCATTTTACCTTAGTTTCATATCCCATAGTCAAGTCATTGGTTATTGGTTCGCGTCGATATGTTATTATAAAAATTGCAAACAGAAAATAACAAAAATAAGCATCCGTTCCAATAGATGTAATAAAAAAAAATCGACACTATAAAAAGTATATAAAAATATTCTTTAGTTTTCTTTTTCACAGTCCGATATGAGTTTTTGCAGTAAAATAAAGTCATAAAATTTGTGGCAGCCATTTTATAATCGTGCATAAGAAGGCAAAATGGAGAAAGAGTTTGAATTGCCACGTTGGGGTTAGGTTGGGGATATAAGTTTGATAAAAGCTGTAATTAAATATTGCAATATTAATTTAAAACTATTGATAGAAAATATGCATTCCACTAGATCCGTGTCCCAATACTAAATTTATCGATTTGTGTAAACGAATTGAGGTCAATAGTTTTTCTCAGTTTATACTCTCATTACTTTTTTTTTAGTATTTTGAGATGGGTATCTTGTATATTTTTTTGTTGTGTTTTGAAGATCGTCAATATCAGTACTACTTATTGACCGTAACAACAATCCCACAACAGCCGGTTCTATGTACTGGAATAACAATCGAATTATGTCGACATCATCATCTTTCGCAATACCTACACCCACCTCATGGCAAACACAACAACCATTGCCGCTCATACCATCGCTAGCTAGTTCGTGACATCCATGTTGAAGTTCAATGGCATCCGAAGAAAGATTTTAAAGACAACCTGATTTATGCCATAATGCAAAATTAGATCGCTGCGTTTCACAGTGGAAAATTTTGGTCATTTTCGGATAAAAATTGTGTAACATTTCAATGGATGAGGATTTTTGTAAGATTTTTTTGTTGTTGAATAGGTGGGACCTTATGCTTTAATATGTATTTTTAATCATAAAAATCGAATTATTAAAAAAATAATTATGAACGGTTAAAAATATATTTTTTATTTTTTTTTGAGTTTTTGTATAAAAGTAACTCTAACTCACATATTTTTAAACCAATTTCAAAATTTTAAACAATTATGGAGAGACATCGAATTAGTCTTTCATAAATGTCTGAATATTTCATGAAATTATGTAAGTTTTTATAAAAAGTTTAGCCTTTTTTATTTTTTTCGTAATTTTTCAAATTCAACAATAGTTATTTTTTTTTGCACAGTGTTTTAAAGATATATAAAGACAAAAATGAGACATTTCTTGTTAAAATCGGTTTATATTTGCAAAAGTTATTAAACTTTTTCGAAAAAAATTACCTTGTAAATTAAAAATTGTACAAAAAATGTTTTTTATACTTTGAAAAGTTGAATAACTTTTACAATTTTCTTAAAACACCGTTTTGTTAAGAACTAAATTTACTTTATACATAGTTAAAAATTTGTATAACCTGTGAAGCAAAATATGCTATGAAAAGCAACTAAAATCAAAAAAACTTGACAATTCTTTTTCTTAAATTTCAGAGTTGCTCCACATTTTTGCAACCAATTTCTTTATAGGCACCAAAAGGCAGCTAATTTTGATATATCTCTTAGATAATAAGATAAACTTTAATTCTATGTTAAAACTAGATCGGCGGCAAACGGCGCCAATAGTTAAAATCCTAGTCAAAGTTGCGTAGGTAAGCCAAAAACATATATTTTAAATGAATAAATTTAAAATCTGCTAACAATATATACAAAACTCATTACAAAGATAGAATCTGGACAAGATACCCTTTCCTTGAATATGATATAATTTTAACACCCCAAATCCTTAAAGTCGAAAGTAGTATGTTCTGTCGCCATTTTCGAATACTTCTGTTGAAATAATCATATATAATTTCTGCAAATAATTATTGCTTGACATCTTAACTTTACGATACAAGTTGTTCTATGGTTAATTTCAATCATTTGCAAACATCAATTATGAGATGTATACACCTTATATAATCCACTGTGCGTTCTAGGGGACTAACCTAACTAGTATCAACAAAATATGCAAAGTTGCAGCAGATACAACTAGAGCCCACTATGTTGAGGTCTAGAGTATTACTGCCAGATCGACGAAAACAGAATTAGAGATCTATAATGTCTACATTCCACCAATAGTCAACTGTCCCATAGGCTACCGTTTCGCCATCAGCACCTTATTGTATGGTGATACTCGTTGGTCCTTGGGAAATTTAACACTCACCTGGCACTCAGTCCTGGAGAAGCGTCGCTGTCGGAACAGACGAATCTATCTTATGCTCACTAAATAATGATGGCCCCGCATGGATTATGGGTAACTGCGTTAGTATGCCAGATATCTCCATATTGAATCCTGATCAGACCATTTACCCATAATTGTTTGTCTGGATTGGTCCAACGATTTTATCGACTCTGATCTCCGAATTTATATAAAGCAAAAGAAAGCAATCTGACACAGCTTCTGATAATTAACCGACAGCATCATCATTGATGTACCTATTCGCTCCAAAGTACAGGAAGCAGAGAGGAAATTTCGTAAACTGTCACCGCAAACTGTTTCGGTGGTCGAATATTCGTAGTGCGGCCACACTTCCCAGCAGAAACATTGGGATTCGAAGATGACATCCAAAGTACGAAGCCTGACAATCCAAGGATCGGCCAACCGATAATTAGTAAATGAAGACAAGCGGAAAAAATTGATGGATTATTTGAAGAAGTTCATCTTCTATAGTTCAGTCTTTCTCCAACCCCAACTTGACTAGTCAAAGGCCTTAAACCATTGGTCTCCAGCAGTGCGCCCGCGGGTACCGTCTATGTGCGAGTTTCTTATACATATGAAACCGAAATTAAAAAAACGAACATGAGTTACTTTACAAGTGTTGCCAGTGATGGATATTTTCATAAGAAATTTGGTTCAGTGTACACTAGAGTGCTCCAAGATTGTATGGACGAAAAAAACTTTCTAGGTACAGGCCGTCCCCCCCTCTGGAATTGTTCTATGTATTGTAGAAACACATTGTGTAAAATATTAGGATGATAGGATAACGTTAACTGGCGGCGCAACGACGCTGAAGTTTTGTGGTGCATTTACAAGGGGAAAATATGCAATTTTTTCAGTTTTTGTAAAAATTTTGCCATTAAATAATGACTTTTACAATTTAATTTAAAAGAATCGAAATGTGTACGTAATTGTCGTTATAATAAGATATAAAAGACAAAAATTGGTGAAAAAATGTTAAAGTTCTTAAAAAATCGCCAGGCCATTAACGTGTCTCAGGCCACTAGAACAAGAAATTTATGAACAAAATTAACATATTTTGAGAAATATTAAAATAAAAGCTTATTTTTACTTAAAATATATCCATATTTACTTGTATATGAGTTTTTGTTCTCGTAGGATACCGTTAACCTATTCGCAGGTATGACCAAAAAAATTAAATTTTTTTAACGGCAGTTTCAAAACTCCAATTTCAAATTTTTAAAAATTTTGTTAAACAAATTTCAGAATTTTTTGATCATCACATGGGGATTTATTGACAACATAATAGGGAATAAAAATGTGAAAATTGAAAAAATTGACCTTTGACCTTCACGATTTAAGGGTTAAAGTTTTCCGATTTTAGTAAAACTTTCAGACTATATTTAAAATTACCTGGACTATATTATTCTGAATAGCTTTTATTTAAAAATCATTACAGTAAGGAAATTTTGGTCATTCCCCAAAATATGGCAAAAAAATTAGTTTTTCTCGAAAATCGCAAAATTTATATCGCAGGTACGGAAAAACTATAGGAGGTATTGACATACTTTTTTCACATTTTTATTCCCTATTATGTTGTCAATAAATCCCCATGTGATGATCAAAAAATTCTGAAAATTGTTTAACAAAATTTTTAAAAATTTGAAATTGGAGTTTTGAAACTGCCGTTAAAAAAATTTAATTTTTTTGGTCATACCTGCGAATAGGTTAACGGTATCCTACGAGGACAAAAACTCATATACAAGTAAATATGGATATATTTTAAGTAAAAATAAGCTTTTATTTTAATATTTCTCAAAATATGTTAATTTTGTTCATAAATTTCTTGTTATAGTGGCCTGAGACACGTTAATGGCCTGGCGATTTTTTAAGAACTTTAACATTTTTTCACCAATTTTTGTCTTTTATATCTTATTATAACGACAATTACGTACACATTTCGATTCTTTTAAATTAAATTGTAAAAGTCATTATTTAATGGCAAAATTTTTACAAAAACTGAAAAAATTGCATATTTTCCCCTTGTAAATGCACCACAAAACTTCAGCGTCGTTGCGCCACCAGTTAACGTTATCCTATCATCCTAATATTTTACACAATGTGTTTCTACAATACATAGAACAATTCTAGAGGGGGGACGGTCAAAATTCGCAATTTTATTTTTTTGGAGCACTCTAGTGTACACATATCGTAACACTAGAATACGAAGCAAATCTATTGTTGTGAGAGTTTGGTTAACAATGCCTTAAACACTATCAGACCAAGACATTCTGCAGTCCGCAATGCCCAACAACACGAATAAATGGCTTATTAGTATTGAGTTAGCCCCCCCACAAGGTGTGGAGGCAAATGCTTATGTGCACGGTGCACAATGTTGACGAAATCAAAAAATTTTCCCAGTAGTTATCACAAACGTAGTAATCATCAACACTCTTCATCAGCTGGACAGTAAAACTCTATTTAGGCATATTCGACGCTGCACAAATTACGACAGTGAAGCACCTGAAATCTTGGGTCTCACTATTGATAGCCTTTTTACGTCTTCCAATTACAAGGCAGTCTTAACCGTCACATAATGTTTTCAAGTAACCTTCGAATACCACCTTCATGAGGAAATTAATTATCTACAGCACAATAAACAAGTTCCTTCTAGGATGTCACCGGCGTAGACTGGATTCTGCCGCATGACACAACCCTACTTCACTACATACAGTGGATTTATAGATTCATTTTGTCGAAGTATCATAAATCCATGGACTTAAGCTCCATGTTTATGCTGTTATAAAACCAACTGCAATATATCTCCAAGTCATGGAGAAAGGCCGAACCAGGATATATTTTCCTTCATTCCTGTAGTGCAGAACAATCACATATAAGCCCAGCTAAATGTGTTGATACTTATTATTTTGTAAAAAAAAATTAAAAGTGTAAAATAAAATTGTTTGACAAACGATATTTTTGGCCTTAACGGACAGACAAACTTACGGTAAAAGCTAGATGATCTTCAAAACCATTTTTTTCTTTAAAGAAATTATAATCGAAGTATGTAATATGCATATTTAAGCAAGGTTCAGTAAAAAAAAAACATTTCTTTCTAAAAAGGTCTAAAATATGCAAAAACTTATTTTTCAAGCAAAAACCTTGAAAAAATTTGCTTATTTAAAAGTAAAAGCATGAGTTTTGCTAGGTCGATATTTTTGAAACTCTCGATAATTTAATAATAAGCAAATTAGTTCCACTTTTGGAATATGCCGAGGACCAGTTATTGCTATATTATCCTCTCCACAACCATATTATTTGAGTAGGGGACATCGCCTTCATATTAATATAATTTAATTTTTTTTCTTATTGTTAAAAACTTCAAAAATTACAAATATGTAAAATGAAAATCTTTAAAGCATCAATAACTACCAGTTAAATAAAAATCCTTTGCATAATGCAATGAAAAAAGCTTTTTATTTATAATCCATTTCCTTTTTTTATTCATTCATTCAAATATATTTTAGGCAAAAAAAAAATCATTTCTTTGGCCACACTAAACACCTGCCCTGATAAAAACAACCAGAGTGAGTGGCATCGTAAATATAAAACTAAAACGCAAATTAAATTGAATTTTCTACTTAGAGCCGCCACAATTGATACGAAATTTCCTGCCTGTATGAAAATCTAAAGCCCAACAACAAATACTATTATTTAACACAAATAACAACATCAGCAGCAGCAGCAGCAACAGCAACAAATAACGAAAATACATAAAATACTGTATGAATTGGTTAACGACCCGACCCATAGAAGTGGAAAACGGGAAAAATGATTTTAACATTTTTGCCCTTAGACAAGTTTTTTTTATTTTTTCCTTTTTTTAAACACTTTTCTTACTTTCCCCTTCCCATTTCTTAAACAATGACACTGATACTTTTACTTGGGGTCTCATTTACAGCGCGCTGCCAGCCACCACCCACAAAAACACCGTTGTAACTAACAAGTTCAAGTTGAAGGAAACGAACACAAGAGGGAAAAACTGACAATAAAGACTTTTGAATTCAATAAACGAGTACCAGCAGATTCAATTTGATACTTTTTTTTCTTTTTAATACATTATGCAAAATTATTGCCAAAACATATTGAAATGTAGATGGAAAAAAAATCTTAACAATATGTACAATCGCATGAAATCGCAGGCAGTTTGAGAAAGATGAAGTAAAATTTAAACACGTTGATTATAATAATTAAATGTAGTCGACTTTCATATACCCTGCTACTATGTCTTAATATTTCAATTCCAAGATAACACATCATAGATCTGAGATATGCAGTCTAACTGTACCGAAAAAATACAAAATATGATTATTTCAATAACTGGAATACCTCACATCCTGGAATAGAGTGGTTATAGTAAACACATCAACCTATATGACAACAGAGAGAACATTGTGCTGACCAAGGACACAATGCCTCCATTCACATCCAGCGTTTAGGGAGAGGGGTTTGGTTTTATTCTTATCTTTTTCACTAGTCAAACTTATTGATTCCAAATCAACAACATACAGGAAATTTTCTGAATCTTGACATTTTGTAATATATTTCTTTTCACTGCATTGCCGACTACTGAATTACCAAACTCGGGAAAATACTGGATGAAGCTAATTACTTCTGGTTATGTATTTTTAAGCCATACATTTTTAAAATTTTGCTACCGGTGTCACGGAAATAATAATAATAAATCGATTAAGAATATTCGTTGAGAGCTATGTTCTTTAAGAATATCAGAAGGATCACCTCCCAAGAAGCCTTCTTCTTTCTTAAAAGGCTACTGGGATACCTGTGGCAAAACGTAAATAACCTATAACAGTTAAGCCCCATCCCGAGAACTGCAACAATTAGAGATAGTGCGGCTATGAGTGATTCCACCAAAATTACCCTTGATTATATCGTCCGACGATAAACTGCCGTCCTGGACAAGATTCTGAATTAGAATACCTGATCAAGTATGATTTACAGAGGAATCAGATGAAAGGTTCAACCGGCCATTTCCATAAGAAAATATCCCTCAATATTTCAGTCGCAGATTAAATGGTACAAGTATTCTTGTGATCATTCATATAAGATAAAATCAAAAGTTTTAATGGAATGTATGTATGGAAGAACTAGATAGTCATAGCAGGATAACATTGTGCTGGCTATGGATTTAGTGGATACGGTCAAAAGATCCACTGTGGTAATGAACAGGAAGACTCATTCTCATGCCAGCTGGTTCTATGTACCGGAATGATCCGAAGATCTTCGGCCAAGGGCTATCAACCCAGCAACATCCAGTCTCGGATACACCACAACTTAACACGCCACTGAAGTTGACCATTGTCGAGTACCTCACAATGGTTTTTAACCTGTCAGTAAGGAGATTAACAATACCCGATGTCTGGAAAATGGGTCGAGTGATCCCATTGCTAAAATTTGGGAAAATCTCGAGCGAGGGACAATCGTATAGGCCGATTTCCCTCCTGTCACCTGTAGCTCGAAGCTCTTAGCTGACCCGTCAACTACCAGCAGCTCGACGGATAATGAAGTACCACCATTCACAGGGCTTAAATCAGCAGAGGCCTTGTGAACGGACTTTCCTAGTGACACTTGACTTGTCGAAAGCCTTCGACATTGTCAGTCACGTCACACTCTTCCATGACATCTTGCAGTCTACAATGCCCAACAACACGAAGAGATGGATAATGAACTATCTGAGTGGCAGGCAGTCGTTCGTGGAGTTTAGAGACAAATGCTCAAAACCCCATAGACTTAAACAAGGAGTCCCTCAATGCTGGTCCTGTCGCCGCTCCTTTTTAACTTCTACCTCTCTAAACTCCCAGTGACCCCACAAGAAGTGAAGGTAATCAGATATGCAGACGACTGCACTATATTGCCAACAGGTCACATGGTAAATGGTTATCTCAATGAAGTCCACAATTTCCTGCAGTTATCACCAACGAAATCATCGGCAACACTCTTCACCACCTGCACGAAGGAGGCAAATCTGAACTTAGGCATCACGATCGACGGCGTACAAATTCCGATAGTGAACCATACGAAAATTTTGGGTGTCACTTTTGATAGCCTTTTTATTTCCTCAACACACGCTACTGCAATCACGCATAAACTGCATAAATAGGAACAAGGTCCTCAAAGCACTAGCCGGCAGTACCTGCGGTATGGACAATGAAACCTTGCTAGTTACCTACAATACGATTGGTCGGTCAGTGGTCAACTATGCAGCTCCAGTGTGGTCGCCTTCGTTATTCTTAAAATTTCCTCCGAACTGCACCTTCACGAGGAAACCAAGGTTCTACCGGCCAAGGAACACACCGTAATATTGACGCAACAGTTACTTCTGGGATGTCACCGGAGGAGTCATCCAAACTTCAACATCACACAGTTGGAGTCTCCCCCGAAGCATGTCAGGCAGGACCTACGGATATACGAGGAGAGAGATGCCTTGCGGCACGCAAGCCCTCTGAAGTTTTGAGATGCATTTACAATGGGAAAAAATGAATTTTTTTTCAGTCGTTCTAATTTTTAATGAGTTATTAAAAATTCGCCAGGCCATTACCGTGTCTCAGGCAACTAGAACAAGAAAGGTAGGAACAAAATTAACATATTTTGATAAATATTTGAAATTTTCTAGAAAAACCAATTATTTGGCAATTTTTTGGCGAATGAGCTCTATTTCCTTACTCTTCTGAATTTTAAGCAAAACTTACTTACTTACTCTGAAACTTTTACTAAAATCGGAAAACGTTAACCCTTAAACCCTTAAATCGTGAAGGTCAAATGTCAAATTTTTAAATATTTGGAGGGGTGAGAATGACCAAAATCCAACTTTCGTTTATTAAGGGCCACCCTAGTGTAGCATGCAGTATTGATGGATCGCGATCCAAATCGCAGAATAACCTAATTTTGCGTGATCCATTACAATGGATCGACTTCCAAATATCACAATCACCTTTTATTGAATCCGAAAAAAAACTGTGAGAAAGCATCCCACTACAATGAGTTAATTCCATAGATCTGTATCGTAGACTATCACTATGCAAAACAACTCTTTACTGGTACGTCACTTAGATCTTGAAATTTATGGACTACACCCATTGTAGAGGCATGCTTTATCCCTCATATTGCAAGACAACTCTAACCTCTTTCGTAAACAAATTAAATATGTTTTTAGCATAGTTATATGATTCGATATTTTGAAATACGTCTTGAAATTATATAACCAATGCTAACTTTATACATTATCATCTAACAAAATTAAGATGATACATATGAATCAACGAATTGTATTAAAACACTCAGAGAGTATAAAGGATAGACAACTTCAACTGATACTGCTGCTAACTCTGCTACTGCCGTTATCATATTAACGCTATAACTGGTTGAAACATGAAATGGAATGGGTTTCTATTCAATTGCCAGTATTCAATACACCAAGCGAGTACAAAAAATAAATTCTATATTGAATGTTTATATGACATGGAAACTTTCTTTTGTGCATATGGCTTAGTAAAATATACATATGCATACGATATACATTCATGGTATTTTAAAGGATTTACTTCCTTTCATACTTTTCTCATATTTACATTAAAGATATAAGTCGTCTAAGCAAAACATAATGTACGAGTATGAATATGTAAATTGACAAACAAATCACTCTAGAGTTTTTCCGTTATTCGTTTGTTTTTTTTTATGTGAAAATTATCCTTGAGGGAGGTAGAGTAGGTTGAGGGTTTAAGGATAAAGTTTGATAATAATACTATATACACAGCTACAAACACATATTCATATGCTCATATAAAGCCTTAAGTGATTTTGTGTTTTGGCAATATAAACAAAAAAAAAGAAGAAAAAAAGCATGAACAAATTTTGAAAATGAAAGGGAAACAAGTTATTGTTAAAATTTTCCTCTTATGGAATTCATAAAGTATGTAGTATCAAAATAAAAATCTCTAAAGTAATTTTATTAACATACAATTCCCTTATTTACATGACCCTCCCTTCTCCCCCCCTTTACAGCCATTTCGTTCTTGCTTAAAAAACAATCTGGCAGCAAAAAAAAAGGAGAAAAAGTGTCAGTTCATGTCATAAAAAAAGTATCAGATTTCTTTTATTTAAACGCAGAACAAGAAAAAAACAACATAAACTTTCCAATGTTTATCATAGCTTTTTCTTTACTTAAAAATTTTTCATTTGAAAATAGTCACTGGCTTAAGTAATTTTATTGTCATCCTTATAATGACAAGATGTGTGTGTGTGTATGTGCAAGGATATGCGAGCTTGTCATATGTTTAATGTATGCATCCGTTAGTTAAAGTGTTACCGCCTTTAGGCATATGACACGAGAAAAGTTGATATTTTTTGTATTCTTACTTACACATAAAGTAAGTATTCTTCTTTTATTTTCCCCAGTATTAATGTTAATATAATGTAATGTACGAATTTATCCTTGGGCTCAATCCATATGTACGATTATGACTTTAAATTGATTTAATTTTGGCTTTTGTTTGGTTGTATAAATTACACAATGAAATCTATACTATACATACATATATGCATAATAAGTTTATTTGATTATACGATTTTACAAAATTATATGAATCAGTTAATGTAAAACCTTTGGATACCTACTTACACTCATGTCTATACATTTGAATAAAATTATTAAATTCAATTCAGAATATTGATTTTAGTACTTCTATTTTTAAATGGTTAATGAGAGTTAATGTTTCGAAAGTGAGCCTTATAAGGGAGCTATGGTCAATTACACTGTGCTCGAATTTGACACTTTTTATACCCTTCGCCATGAGTGGCAAATGTATAAGTTTGTCATTGCGTTTGTAATTTCTACATTTTTCATTTGCGACCTCAAAATATATATATTCTGGATCGTTATAGATAACAAAGTCGATATAGCCATGTCCGTATGTCCGTCTGTATGTTGAAATCAACTTTCCAACAACAAAATCGGCCCACAAATGGCTAAGATATAAGGAAAAAACCGGGACAATATCGATTTTTGCCCCATTTTTTATCTATATCTGGATTACTAAGTCATCAATATAGACAATATGGATATCTAATGATAGATTTTTCAAAGTCCATTGCAACGATGTATATAAGGCTATAGTAAGTTAGACCTACAATGGGTCAAAATCGGGAAAAATATTTGTTAACCCGATTTTTTTTCATAAATTCTTTTTCCCAAAAATTTTTTTTTTAAAAATTAAAAAAAAAATTGGAAAAAACATATGGGCATTTCCCCTGAATGGTCTAACAGGATCGAAAAATAAAATGTTGATAATCATCGTGTTTTATTTTTTATAATTATAAAAAACAGTCAATGTTTTTATGGTTTCATAGCATATCTCAGCTGTTTTAAAAAAGGGCCGGAAACTGAAATATTTTATATTTACTTTTTAAGCTAGTTCTAAAGTCATTTTTATATTTAATTATTTTACATGTAAAAAATATATTATGTTTGCACTCTTTCTTCAAAATCACTCTATTACAATCAATTAAGAAGAGAGAAGTGTAAGGAGAACAAAAAAAGTTCGATTAACGGTTAATTTTTACTTTGATTCTTATCTATGTTTTAATCGTACGTTCGCGACCGAAAACATAATTGTATTGTAATTCCTTTGCATTAAACGTCAACTGGAGCCAGACAGAACACATTTTAATTAAGTTCGGTGTCACTAATTTGTAAATAAAAAAAAACTTCTGGGTTACAATTAAATAAAGATTTTTTTATTTGCAAAATTTCGTACGTTCGTGACCGTTACTAAATTTTTTTCATAAAGAATGCATTTATTTTCATAACACGTATCAGAATAATGCATTCGATCTTCTGTGACTCAGAATAACTTTCTGAGTCGATCTGAAACGATGTTAGTCATATCTCCCATATAAGACCCGATGCACTTTAACGTGCATAAAGGTCCTAAAAACATTGGTACACACAACAAATTCAACATAAATAGCTTTCATAAAGACATAAATCACACGACCTAATTTCAATATCTGATCTGTCAATAATTGGTCATATCTCCCATATAAGGCTCACTACGAAAATTACTCACGAATATAAATTATTGAATTTTGAAAAGAAAAATGTTACATAGTGTAGGGTATTTATATGGTCGTGCTTGACCGACGGTTTAGTTTATGGAATAAACTGAAAGAACCAAAATTCCGCAATAAAATTACCTACATATCAGTAAGACGGAAACTTTTTAATCTGTGCATTTTAGAAATATAAAATAATTTCATAGCAAAATTTCGAAATTTTTGTTTTTTAAAACGGCATAAAAATGCAGCTACGCCGTTAATTTTATCTCTTAAACTATAAAAGATAAAATATAGTTATAGGAATGTTTTTTGTAGCCCTCTTCTTGTAGATTCTACATATACAAATCTTTCAAATCGGATCGAGAACAAAAATTTGGCATCATTTTTAATATACCTGAGACATCCTAATTTGTGACCTTAGCGTTGAAAATTAAAATTCAAAACTTAAACTTAGCAACACCTCCTCTATAGTCGTGAGAAATTTTATTAAAATCGGATTACCGGTTCACAAGTTACAGATTTATTTTCACTTTTTTTTTATTTCCCCCACTGTGACCCAAAAGCTCTGTTTTAGGTTCTCGCACAACCACGACTTCAGATTTTTTACCCATCCTCGGGTGAAGTTTATTGTTAATCCTATCTATTTGCAAAGATTCATCTTTTCTGTCGATATTTCCTTTCGAACAAGTCCAAACATAGTCAAGTTTCTTAAAAGGCTCAATAAAATGTTATCATATCTAAACAAAAATATAAAATATGAAAAGAAAAGTTTCGCGTTAAAAACGGGAAGTTCGATTTTGATTTTAGACTAACGGATTCTTCGGCAAACCTTCTTAAAATTCGTCGTAGATTAAAAACTAAAAACTATATAAAAACTATTTAGTACATATAATTTTTCGGCTCAAGGACGAGCCTATTGAAAATGACAGAAATATGTCTATTATTTTACTTAGCCACCATACAAACGTCCTCCCGAAATTGGACTTTATCGGTCATAAATGTTTAATTATATAAGTATCTACACATAAGTTTTATATATACGAAATTCATGTCACCAAATTTTATTATAATCGGTCCATAATTAGTCATAGCTCCCATATAAGAACCGCTTCCGAAAATCACTTTAACGTGCATAAATCTCCTAAAAATGTTGGTATATACATAAAATTAAACATAAATAACTTGTATATAGACATAAATAACGCGACCTAATTGCATGGTGATCGGTACATAATTGATCATAGCTCCCTTATAAGGCCCACTTCCGAAAATCACTCACTAAAATAAATGATTGAACTTTTAAAAGAAAACTGTTTTTGCTCATTTATTAAGTATAGGGTATTATATGGTCGGGCTTGACAGAACATACTTTCTTACTTGTTTTGGAAATATTATTAACTACATCTCGGATACTATGTTATGTAGACAGCATATATTTCAAAGGATCCACAATGGTCTATTTTTCCTAAAAATTGTTTTACCACGACTTTTGGATGAAAATCCGAAAACTTTTAGAATAGTAGTTTAATCATATATCGCTGCAACAACGTTATAATTCAAAAAAAGTCGTTTCGATAAAAACGAATTTGAATGTTTTATGACATTTTGCTATTTCTTAAATAAATGCTCAACAAATTATGCGATTTCAGAAATAAAACCTGATTTAAATAGTAGATACTAATATCTTTCTAATCTGTATTTAACCCAAACTTTTACTTGTCAAATATACGAGAAAACATGAATTCATTTTGACGTTAACAACAAAAAAAAAACCCTCTCATACAAGAAATAATTGACTTTTTTAAAACTGATTAAACTATATGAAAGACTAAAGAACGGCGCATATTTTGTATTACTCAGTTCAAAACAAACGGATTTTGAGTTATGACGTTGTTGCAGCAAATGAGCGATATGTATATTGGTCTGACTGGTTTATAAAATGTTTATTATAAATAGTGCAATTATTGTTAATACATACAAATATCTAAAGTATCGATAGAACAGTTTCAATATCCACAGATAATTGCATACAATCTAAATATTTTCCTATTAAAGACAAATATATAGAAATTGAAATTTATAAAAGGACATTCATACTACAACATAAAACTAAATAATCTATGTCTCCTTTTTTTACTGACATTTATTTGTATACAATTTTAAATAATTAATATTTTAATTTACATACATACTTATTTAACAGTTTAGAATAAAAAAAAAATAAACAACCAACAACACAAACTATGACAGATAACACAAATATTGCATTATATAGTGCACACTTAACAAAATTTTATTGTTCTTATGCAAAATTCCCGATTTCTTTCTTGCCAGCAAAAATTCCTGTATACATTTTTTAGAACTTTCACAAATATAATTACATCTTCGAAAGTTTTAAATTTTAATTTTTCTCATAGGTTATTAAAATGTTTACATTAATAATTCGTTTTATTAAAGCTTTATATAATTTAATGTTTTTCTTTAGAAAAGAAAGCTAAATAACAAACTTTGAATTAAAAAAAGTGTTAACATTTTTCAATCATATTTTAGTAAGTCATTGAAAATAAAAACTATCAAAACCAATCTATATATATACAAATGAAACTGTCCCTGTATGGCTAATTTTTTTTTTCGATTCGAAAAGAAATAAAATTAAAAAATTCGGGATAAAACTCGGATTTTTTTTTTGAGTCCAATCAACTGTAATAAAAAGGCTTCCTTAGGTATGCAGTACAAATTTAGATATTTTATTTGCAAATAAATATGAACAGGCAGGGTTGGAGAAACTTGACGAACTAACATTAGTAAATGCTACCGGGCGAAGCCGAGGCGGTCAACTAGTTTATTATAAAAATCACGAAAATCGCATTTGAAGAAAAAAATATAAATTTCATAAAAATAAATTTTGAGTTACAAAATATGTAAAACATTTTAGTTTCAAATTCCTCTAAACTTAATCTAGTGACAATTTTCGTTTTTATTATTAAATTTCAAAAAATTAAATTAAAAAAGTATTAATCTTAACCAACCAACCAAGCTTCAGTTTAAAAGATATCACAATAGCGGAGTTCACTATTAAGTGCGAATGGTCTAGTATCATTGCAAATGCAAAATTTTGCCGTAATCCAATAACAAAATACACACAAAAACCTTTACAATTTTGCATTTACACTTTCACAAGACCATAAGCATTAAACACTGAACTCCGCTAATATACAATCATTATATTGTTTAGTTAACATTTTTCGCATGAACCATGTCGTATTAGTAATATTGAATAATCATAACAAGTATAATCAAAAATTATCTCACAGTAAGACAGAGAAGTGTAAGATTATAAAATAATGTAGTTTTTACATTCGCAACATTTTAAAAACATAAAACACACTTGTTATACCCTTCACCATGAGTGGCAAGGGTATATATAAGTTTGTCATTCCGTTTGTAATTTCTACATTTTTCATTTGCGACCCCACAACGTATACATATACATATATTAGAGTGACGATCAGTTGTATGGAAAAAATTTTTTGTTAAAATTTTGAAGAGTGCCGGTTGGAATAGGCCTAAAAGTTAAGTGCTGAAAATTTGGGCCAAATCCGACAACGATTTCTGGATGCGCATCGAGGTCAAAGTTCAGATATATGCAAAATTTTACTATTTATATGGAATAAATCTGCATTGTTTTCTAGAAATATGTATTAATGAATATTACATTAAAATAAAATTTTGGAAATTGACCCTGTATCTCCTTTGGGTCAAAATGACCCAAAAACTGTATTATCGCTGTATTATTTTTCAGTTTTTGTAAAAATTTTGCTACTAAATAAATACTTTTGCAATTGAATGCAAAAGAATCGAAATGTGTACGTAATTATCGTTGTAATGAGATATAAATGACAAAATTTGGTTAAAAAAATGTTAAAGTTATTACCAGGGAAACCAAAATATGCAAATGCATGTTTTTTCTGGTGAGTCTACTGACAACATTGATAAGATATTTACACGTTTCAGAACTATTTAAGAATTTTGGCATCGATTTGTTAGTGCATATTTTTGCATATTTTACCCTTAAATACATATTTTTGCATATATTTGTTTTAAGAGCATATTTATGTCATATTTTGCGTTTTTAGAGCATATTTTACTGTTTAATAGCATATTTTGAGTACATCAAAAACAAATTTTGTCTTACTTATTTTTCGCTGTTGTGTTACAGGTTTTTACTTCTTTGTTTAAAATTCAAAATTGAAAAATAGATGGCTTTTCACCAAAAAAAAAATAAAAAAACTGAATTTTTTTTTTTAAATTTAAAATAACAATTCGAAAAATTTTTTTATCCAAAAAATGATAAAACTGAAAAAAATTTTTGTTCACCTAAAAATATTTAAATTTTTTATTTTGAAGTATAATTAGGTGAAGGGTATATAAGATTCGGCACAGCCGAATATAGCTCTCTTACTTGTTTTAATATAAAATAAGCACTATTTTAATAATAGCTCCATCTAAATATCAAATTTTAGTTCTAATTCAAACTTAACCGTTATAAGTGTTAAAGAAATATTGTCTTTTTAAATTTGCTCCTGTAACATCAGTTGATGTCGAAAGAGCATTTTCTATGTTTAAAAATGTTTTCAGATCCAATAGACAACGATTTTTATTTGAAAATTTAAGTAAATTTTTGTTGGTTAAAAATTATGTAAGAGTTTGTTTTTTTAAGAGCATATTTTTTAAATTTTAAGAGCATATTTTAAAGTTTTTACTGCATATTTAAAGCGCCTAAAACTCTTTTTTTAGAGCATATTTCCGGTTTCCCTGGTTATTACAAATTCGCCAGACCATTAATGTGTCTCAGGCCACTTGAACAAGAAATTAACATATTTCGAGAAAAATTAAAATAAAATCTAATTTGTATTTGTATCGTCGGATACCGTTAACCCATTCGCAGGTATGGCCACAAAAAAATATTTTTTTTAACGGCTGTTTCGAATCTCCATTTTTAAATTTTTAAAAATTTTGTTGAACAAATTGCAGAATTTTTCGATCATCACATTGGGATTTATTAAGATCATAATAGGGAATAAAAATATGAAAAAATTATGTCAATACCTCTTACAGTTTTTCAGTACCTGCGATTTAAATTTTGCGATTTTCAATAAAAACTATTTTTTTGTCCATATTTTGGCGAATGAGCCCAATTTCCTTACTGTTATACATTATAAGTAAAATCTATTCATAATATTATACCTCTGGTAATTTTAAATATAGTGTGAAAGTTTTACTAACGTTATCTAATAAGATAACGTTAACCCTTAAATCGTGAAGGTCAAAGTCAAATTTTTCAATATTTGGAATTTCTAATGGAAAATATAGCGAAATGTTATATATTTTTGGGCCGATTTTGATGAAACTTGAGAAAAATATAACATGAAGTCTAGTATTTAAAATAACGGTCTGGCGAATTTGTAATAACTTTAACATTTTTTAACCAAATTTTATCATTTATATCTCATTACAACGATAATTACGTACACATTTCGATTCTTTTGCATTCAATTGCAAAAGTATTTATTTAGTAGCAAAATTTTTACAAAAACTGAAACATTTTTTCCTGAATTTTGGCGATAATACAGTTTTTGGGTCATTTTGACCCAAAGGAGATACAGGGTCAATTTCCAAAAAAATTTGTTAATGTAATATTCATTAATATAAATAAATCTCTATATCTCTAGAAAACAATGCAGAAAGTTAACGAGTGTCACCTATTTATTCCATATAAATAGGAAAATTTAGCATATATCTGAAGTTTGACCTCGAGGCGCGTCCAGAAATCGTTGTCCGATTTGGCCCAAATTTTCAGCACTTAACTTTTAGGCCTAGTGCCACAATATTCCACCCGGCACTCTTTGAAATCTAAAAAAAAAATCGGCTGTCATTTTAATATATATATTCTCGGTTCGGTTTCTATTTAAAATCGAGAAAATCGACCCACAAATGGTTGAGATATAAAGAAAAAATCAGGATAACATATACAGTAGCCCAATAAAGTCTACATACAGGAATTCAAATTAAATTTTTTTTATTGAAAGCAGTATTTGTAAGTTAAAAGTAATGAAATATATTTGTTAAAAAAATAAATTCATGCTAAAAAAAATTGAAACAACATCACTTAAGTCGGGTTTAGCAACATTTCCTATCACGTCGAAAATTTCACCGTTTTTAGAATTTTTGATTCTTTTGATTTTTTTTTTTGCTAAAATCGACATAAGACTTGTATTATTATACATTTCATTAAAAAAAAACTAGAAAAAAATGCTTTAAATTAAAGTAAGACAATTATTTTTCCTGTATGTAGACTTTATTGGGCTACTGTATATCTGGATTACTAAGTCATTAATGTAGACAATATGGATATCCAATGATAGTGATAGGACTTACAATGGGTCAAAATCGGGAAAAAAATTTTAAACCGAATTTTATTTCACTAAATATTTTTAAAAATTTAGGAAAAGAAATAATAAAAAACAAGTAAGAAAGTATGGTCGGTCAAGCCCGACCATATAATACCCTACACTAAGTAAAAGAGCAAAAAAAATGTTCTTTTAAAATTTCAATAATTTATATTTTTGAGTGATTTTCGGAAGTGGGCCTTATATGGGGGCTATGACCAATTATGGACCGATCACCATGAAATTAGGTCGTGTGATTTATGTGTATATTGAAGTTAACTATGTTGAATTTTGTGTGTTTACCAACATTTTTAAGCGATTTATGCACGTTAAAGTGATTTTCGGAAGCGGGTCTATATGGGAGCTATGACTAATTATGGACCGATCGTAACAAAATTTGGTGACATGAATTTTGTGTATATAAAACTTATTTGGAGTGGAATTTGTGGAGATACATATATAAATTAAACATTTATGACCGATAAAGTCCAATTTCGGGAGGACATTTGTATGGGGGCTAGGTGAAATAATGGATCGATTTCAGCCAGTTTCAATAGGCTTGGTCCTTGAGCCGAAAAAATAATATGTATCAAATTTCATCGAAATATCTTCAAAATTGCGACCTGTACTCTGCGCACAAGGTTTACATGGACAGCCAGCCAGCCAGCCAGCCAGCCAGCCAGCCAGACAGCCAGCCAACCAGACGGACGGACGGACGGACATCGCTTAATCGACTCAGAAAGTGATTCTAAGTCGATCGGTATACTTTAAGGTGGGTGTTAGACTAATATTTTTGGGCGTTACAAACATCTGCACAAACGCATAATACCCTCCCCACTATGGTGGTGTAGGGTATAAAAATAAGAATCAATTTCGGAAAAATATTAAAGATATTGAAAAAAAAGTTTTAAATTTTGTTTGCCTAAAAATATTAAAGATTTGAATTTTAAAGGGTATATAAGATTCGGCACAGCCGAATATAGCTCTCTAACTTGTTTACAATGTTTACAATTATAAAAAATTATCAAAATTGGAGCAAACTATTAAAAATGAACAGAGTTAAATTTTTTTTTCCCTCACGACACTCCAACAATAGTCTCCTAGCATATGCTGGTCCCTAAAATCTTGATAATTCCGTTTAAATACGGCACAGTGGTATCGATCGAAACAAATGTGCTAATAAATCTGTATCTTATAAACTATGTACTGGTCCAAAACGTATCGTATAAAGGGAGACAGGCTTTCAGAAAATTAAATTTTTGACGATCCTATTGGAATGCTAGGTGAGATATAAGGTGTCAAAGCCGATGTAGGGACTTGTTTATAAAAAACTTGTAAATATTTACATTTTGATCAAATTAGTTTCTAATATTATTTTCTATGAGTTTAAAAAATATTTTATTTTATTAAATCATTGTTACAATTTTCTGGATACTTTTACATTGTTAATTATAAAATAAATACTTCAAAAATAATTATATTATTTTAATCCTTGGCCCAACATGTTTCAATAATTTTAATCCTTGTTTCTACATAATTTTGCGATCCTGCCAGTAGATGAACAATTAAATTTAGCATTTATTCAGATCCGGTTTATAAAATATGGAATAAAAGAATGAAATTAATCAAATAATAAGAAGTTTTACAACATTCAAGACACTTTACGTTATTTCAAGATACATTCCACTTATACAGAAGAAAATAAAAATACAAGTGGAAAATTTAATTTTGATCAGAAATTTAAAGCGATTTTTTTTTAAATTTAAATTAAAATTTTATCAAAGATTTTATGATAAGAACTTGCATATATTTTGCTGTAAGTCCTTTAGAGCTGGTAAATAATCAGTAGCGACTGTCAATAATATCACAAATGCTATTGTAAAATTTCTAGACAATTCGAATGTTCTTTAACCCTTACGTGTGTGACAGGATACACGGGTCACTTTTTGTAATTAAATTGCAATTTTCTATGTATGCAGAATTCCTAGGTGCTTGAAACTTTCTGGAACTCATAATTTGTTGTTATATTTATTTTTTATAAAGGGTTAAAAAGTAAGAAAGTATGATCGGTCAAGTCCGACCATATTATACCCTACACTAAGTAAAAGAGCAAAAACATTTTTCTTTTAAAATTTCAGTAATTTATATTTTTTAGTGATTTTCGGAAGTGGGCCTTATATGACAAATTATGGACCGATCACCATGAAATGTCGTGTGATTTATGTCTATATTAAAGTTAACTATGTTGAATTTTGTGTATATACCAACATGTTTAAGAGATTTATGCACGTTAAAGTATTTTTCGGAAACGGGTCTAAGTCATAGCTCCCATTATGACTTATTATGGACCGATCGTAACAAAATTTGTGACATGAATTTTGTATATATAAAACATATTTGGAGCGAAATTTGTTGAGATACATATATAAATAAATCATTTATGACCGATAAAGTCCAATTTCGGGAGGACATTTGTATGGGGGTTAGGTGAAATAATGAACCGATTTCAGCCAGTTTCAATAGGCTTGGACCGAACAAATTATATATACCTAATTTCAGACGAACGGACGGACATCGTTTAATCGACTCAGAAAGTGCTTCTAAGTCGATCGGTATACTTTAAGGTGGGTGTTAGACTAATATTTTTGGGCATCACAAACATCTATAATAATCAAAATATTTCGAATTTGATTGACACTAATTGAAATCTTTTTTTAAGTGTAGATACGTATATTGTAGGTACATATATATGTATACCTATGAACAGATTCATATAGAAATAAGTGCATATGTCTCTTTATTTATATAGAGGGGGGTATGCGTATAAAACCTTGGATTTCGAATAGGAAAAAAGGCTTTTGTGGAATTGAACAGAATTGCAAAACGGTTAAAATAAACAAATGCATTTGATGGTATGTATGTGTTGCTGTATTTTTGTTCGATTTTATTTTTTTGTTAAACATACATAAATACAATAAATGAATGCGTTATACGATCTAGTCTCAAAGTAACACTATTACATTTTCATACAATATAAAAGTACTTGTAGATATGTGCACATTTACAAATTTACAATTTACATAGAATAATACAAGAGAGTTCATTCGTTTGTTTGTTTGTAGGCTCTAAAAACTAAAACTTGAAATAAAACTAAACGAATTTGATGAAAAACAACCATAAACACACACTGCATAGGTATATAGAACTCTGAATTTGAAAAACAATTTTTAGGTATTTGCGTAAATCAGCTTTTTCAGGTTAACAAAATCAAATTTGTACTGAATTAAAACGAAACCAAAAAAAAAACAGAAAAATCCAAAAGACCTATGAATATTGGACTACATAAACCAAAAGGATACACTTAAACATTCAAATTTACAATTTCAATTTGGGTTCAATTCATCAGTAGGCAGGATTTTACAGAACTGGGCAGGTTATTTTCCAAAATCAACAATCAACATGAAATAACTGAATTGGGTAAATATTAGGGTATTCAATCGATTAACCGTTAATCGGTTAACCGATTAATTTTGGACGGTTAACTGTTCGAATAATTTGAAATTGCCGATTTTCAAATAACAAATAAACCGATTAATTTGTGTCGATTATCCGATTAACCAAAATTCCTTTTTTTTGCACTTTAATTATACCCTACACCACCATAGTGGGGAGGGTATTATGCGTTTGTGCAGATGTTTGTAACGCCCAAAAATATTAGTCTAACACCCACCTTAAAGTATACCGATCGACTTAGAATCACTTTCTGAGTCGATTAAGCGATGTCCGTCCGTCCGTCCGTCTGGTTGGCTGGCTGTCTGGCTGGCTGGCTGGCTGGCTGGCTGGCTGGCTGGCTGGCTGGCTGGCTGGCTGGCTGGCTGTCCATGTAAACCTTGTGCGCAGAGTACAGGTCGCAATTTTGAAGATATTTCGATGAAATTTGATACATATTATTTTTTCGGCTCAAGGACCAAGCCTATTGAAACTGGCTGAAATCGATCCATTATTTCACCTAGCCCCCATACAAATGTCCTCCCGAAATTGGACTTTATCGGTCATAAATGTTTAATTTATATATGTATCTCCACAAATTCCACTCCAAATAAGTTTTATATACACAAAATTCATGTCACCAAATTTTGTTACGATCGGTCCATAATTAGTCATAGCTCCCATATAGACCCGCTTCCGAAAATCACTTTAACGTGCATAAATCGCTTAAAAATGTTGGTAAACACACAAAATTCAACATAGTTAACTTCAATATACACATAAATCACACGACCTAATTTCATGGTGATCGGTCCATAATTGGTCATAGCCCCCATATAAGGCCCACTTCCGAAAATCACTCAAAAATATAAATTATTGAAATTTTAAAAGAAAATTTTTTTTGCTCTTTTACTTAGTGTAGGGTATTATATGGTCGGGCTTGACCGACCATACTTTCTTACTTGTTTTTTTTTGTATTTATTTTTCCATTTCAATTCAAATTCAAATACAAATTTCAAATTAAAATTAGATATTTTTTGATTACAACTGACATATTTAATTTACATGTATTTGAAACTTTGTTTGTATTTACATGTATAGACGAAACTTTTTTTTTGAAATGAGTATTTTATCATAACTGAACGAAACTATTATGCTAGGTATACACGTTACGATAAGTCGTACGATAAATATTATAAGTATGAAATTAGTAACGTGTATCATGTTGTCGTACTAATGAAGTATGAAAATCAAAAATTTTTGATAATTTTTACATTTAAAAAAATAAAAAATGTATCATATTTTATTCACCAAATAATTACATTTTACCATCCGGCATCTCATAAAAACAAGAATTTTCCGTAACTAATGTGACATATAAACAGTGAGTTAGTTAATTGCAAATAATTTTTATTTGCGAATAGGCTACGTATAAACGTAGTAATACACGATTCATACATCAATATCTCCGAAATTCTACCGACTCTGTTGCTATTTAAAATCGAGAAAAAAATTAATATTAAAAAAAAAAATTTAAAAAACAATTCGAAAACATTTTTTTTGCAAAAAATGAAAAAAACAACTTTGGAAAAAAAATAAATTTTGTTTACCTAAAAATATTTAAAATTTTTATTTTAATGTATAATTTGGTGAAGGGTATATAAGATTCTGCACACTTGTTTAATACTAATTTAATCCAAAAACCTGTAATAGATTTAAGAGTCTCGAGTATGCGTAATTAAACAGAAATTTTAAAGAAAATGATGATGTTCCGACTCAGGAACAGGCGACGTACAATTGACCATGCGAGAAGCATGGATTAAGCGTCTTTCGTAACATTATGATTACCGATCCGACTGTCAGTTGGAGATTGTGAGTCGGTAATCTGGGTAATTCCAGCGAGTTTAAAAACTTGGTTGCATAGTTGATGACATCATTTTGGGAAATAACGGATCCACCGATTTGTACGGCATCAATTCGATAACAATTTCACTTTGAATTATTTTATTCAACACAATTAGTTCTGACTCATTCACATTAAGAAAATTTATAAACAATTTTTAGTATGAAAATATGCAATATTTTTGATGGACGGAGTTTTAAAGTGGCGTATTTTTGAATCTAATTGAGATATTGACTTGAAATTTCATTTGTAAGGTCAAAAATTAACTTATCTAATCCAAAAATTTAGTTCGGAATAAAGGTGGATCAAATTGTTCCTAATATTTGCAATCCTATTACAAATTTTAGTTTTAGAAACTCAATAAATATGTAATTCTTCTTTCTTCTGTACGTGTGCTAGTAACTAAACTCCTCCTTAACGGCTGGGCCGATTTCGATGCAATTTGTTGTGTGTGTTTCAGTGGGTCCCTGGATAGTTTAGATTCACAATTGACCTATATAGGAACAATGGGCATGGCACCTCCCACACAAACTAAAAATTTATTGTTGCATATGTGGAGTACTAGTATAGTGGGAGTCTTGAAACTTTGTGTGTGTAATAAAATCTTTATTTATTAACAAAACTTAATGATATTTTCAACGTTATTTACATCTGTCATTCTCAACGGTATATGAGAGACAGTTAGAACAAATAATCAGCTAGAAATAATAGAGTTTTTTCCAAAACATTATCAATCAGCCCACCCAACATGTAGTTTACAATGTTGTACTATGGTGCACTTTAGCAAAGGTTTATAAATAAAACACAACTGTAGTAGAGGAACAAAGAAAACTAAAACCCCCGTTCGCAAAATAAAAAAGAAAAAAACAAAAAATCTAAAAACCCAATCAATCAAACTAAAGGGGGGAAATCAACACAGAAAAAAACGCGTACGCAATGCAATTTTCTAAAGGAAAAACAACAAAAAAACGAGAGAGAAAAAAGAGTGCGAATTGCATACAAGTTTATATAGAATAGAATTACGGACCTTTTTACCAAAATGCAATTTTAGCAATAGAAGACTAACTATTGGTGCATGCAACAAAATACATATGCATAAATGGATTGCTTCAAAACAACAGCAACAACAACACATGCCACATAATCTGAACATTTCTATGTACAAATGTGTGTGTGTACATACAATCAAAATCCTAAATTCCATTTGAATTAAAGTTGAGTTAGTTTTGTAAACCAGCCAGAGTAACTATCACTACAAATGCAACAACAACACCATTCGGAACAAAGAACCAAGTAGTTCCACACAACAACAAAAAAATACTCACTAAACAAAAAATATAACAAAATTTTAGATGAATGTATGGATTTTATGCAACCAAAAATAACAACACACACACAAAAAAAAAACGAGCCGATTTTGATTTTATGCGAAAATTTCAGTAAATACCCAGCAGTTCTAGGAGACAGTACCGAAATAGTGATTTTACCCATCATTTAGGGTGGGAGCTAGTTACTTCAATAGCCATGTGACTAGTCATTTTAACACGGGCATGTCCTAGGCAGGGGGTCAATTGTCTCTTTTTGATTACAATGGGACTGTCTAATAGCTGGTCCAAAGTAGGCAACGCATTGGATTCACAAACTGGTTACATAGCGTCAGTTACATTGCTAGCTTTGTAACTAGTTACTTGATCAGCTACTTGACTAGTTATTTTAACACGTGCATGTCCTAAGCAGGGGGTCAATTGACCCTTTTGATTACAATGTGACTATCGGATAGCTGATCGAAGGTAGTCAACGCTTCTGGTGGGTAAAATAAACTGCAGTACAAAAAAAAGTTTAAAGTGACTTCACCATAGGTTACTAAGAGACACTAAAGTGACTATTGACTTCATGCTATGTTACATGCGATATCAGTATACTTAAGCAAAAATAAAAATAAACTGTATGAGATTTATATTAACACAATCTGTAAAAAAACAGTTTGTACGAATTACTCACAAAACGTTTAAAGTGACTACACTCTAGATTACTTAGAGACACTTAAGTGACAATTGTCTTCATGCTAGATTACTTGGGATGCATAAAGTAACCAATTGTCTTCTCTCTGCACTACAAAGTGCACACACGTGTCAAATGACCAAAATATATAAAATGGAGTCAGCCAAGTGATAAGACATTTGTGACAATTACTGTCTTTAAGGGATACATTGACTACTTGCTTAACTGCTGGGTATGTTGTTAGTTTATCCCCAAACCCCCATAAAAATGCTTACCCCCAACGCATACACAATATGTATTACACACCAAATCATACAGAAGTATGTAAATGTCAAAATTTAAAGGAGTGAATTAATTACACCATACGGAAACTAGAGATTAAATGGAACTGAATTAGTTTCACAGTTTTTTATTTCGTGATCCTGTTTCCTTTTAAAGGTCTTCAAATTTTCAGAGGAGTACATTTTAAAAAAAAAAAATTTTAAATACTTCTGATCATTCTAAAATGCTAAATTTGGTGTCATATGATCAAGAAGAGTTGTGAAATATTTCGCATTATTTTTATTTTATGCTGTCAGGATAAAGAGATGTAATGACCTTATGATACCCTACACCGAGTATATGATTATAAAGAGTTTTCTTTTGATATGAAACTTATTTGTGTTGAATATTATTTGAATACCAACATTTTCGGTAGTGTGCCTTATATGGGAGCTATGAATAATTATCGACCAATCGTCACAAAATTTGGTGGGATGCTTTGCGAATATATGAAACTTATTTGTGTAGAATTTTGTTTGAATGCTGACATATTTCAGAGATGTATGCATATTAATGACATTTTTGAGAATGTTGCTTATATGGGAGCTATGGAACATTGTTGACCGATCGTCTCAAAATTTGGTCTGGTGAGTGCGGCTTATATAAAAATTAATTGTGCTGAATTTGGTTTGAATATGTTCATAATTAAGATATTTATGAGAGCTTAACTATTTTCAAATAGAGCAATCATATGGGGACTAGAAGAAATAATGGACCGCTTCTAACCAAATTCAATACGCTTTGTCCTTGGGGCAATATAAAGGTTTGTGACAAATTTTGTCGAATTATCTTTAAACTTCCGACCTGTAGTTTGATTACAAGGTTTATATGGACGGACGGACAAACGGACGGACATCGCGATGTCCGTCCGTCGACTCAGAAAGTGATCCTGAGCAGGTTGGTATGCTTTAACGTGGGTGCTAGGACAATATTTTTGTATGTTGCAAACATCAGCCTTAACCCATTATACCTACCCACTATGGCGGTGTAGGTTATAAACATGCAGTTTTCTTACTAAAACTTTTTTGTATATATTATTTTTTTTATATTTTAATTTGTACTTTATGATGACATTTAATATAGAATATTTGGGTCTTTAACGCACTATTTTTTTAAAAGGAATTTATTGGCAATCTTAAAGGATATTAATGGACAATAATTTTAAAGAACATTTTTGGAATCTTTTGATCCTTACAGGATAAAATAAAGATAATACAAAATATTTTACAACTCTTCTTGTTCTTTTGATATAAAATTGGTCATTGTTGAATCAGCAGGAGTATTTTTAAATATTTTTTGAAAAATGTAATTCTTTGAAAGATTGAAGTCCTTTAAAAATGACAAAGGATCACGAAATGAAAAACTGAAAACACAGTTTTTCTCCATTTAATTTATAGTTTCATATTATATTAGAGGTTATTTTCATTTGTTTTTTTACAGATCACGCGGGACTGGTATCATATTGTGATCTTATTTACTTAATTATTCAGCAATATTGCTCGAAGTGCAACATAAGGCTTTTCATCGACCTTCGCTACTTTCGCTTTCCGAACTTTTCAACTGTCCTTTCCGAAGATATCAACTGACCGTTGGTGTTTTTGGGGTTATGTGAATTCAAAACTCTTCGTTGGTGAATCAGCTACGATTCAAGACTTGGAAGCCAACATTACTCGTGTAATTGCAAAATACCAGTAGCAATACTGGAAAGAGTGACCGAAAATTGGACCTACCGCATGGACAATCTAAAGGGTATAGCGGCTATGGTTTTTAATTTCCTGACCTTTTTTGATTCCCGGGAATCGGGAAATTTTTTTCTACATTCCCGGGTACCCGGCTATTCTCGAAATATATAATGATACTGTAAATTAGGAATATTATAGCCAAATTTCATATAAAAACTTAGTGTTATAATTATTAAATATCAGAGCTTCGAATTAATTAATAAAATTTAAGCTTAATTCACTAAAATCATAATACGTAATTAAAAAATTTCAGCATTTCATTCCATGAATTCATTCCTAATATTTAATTTTTTAGATTCTTACAAAGCCTTTGTTTAAACTGAATTAATTTTAATATTAATTAATAACAGAATTTATTCAAACTTTGAATGATTAAATTTTTGTTAAATCAAATCATTTAAAAAATTAATTGAAAAAATTGTCTTAAACCTTTTTGTAGGGTAGAAGGGGGACCATACGCGACTTTTTTTTGAGGCGTTCTCAAATTTAAACCACAATACATATTCTTAATTTTTTTCTTGTTTCGGATACTTAGATATGTCTTGCCTATCTCATCTTAATATACATATTTTTTTACCATTTCTAGACTGACCAAAAATGGCGAAACCACCCTACCCATTAGGTAAATACGCCATGGGGTTGGGGCAGATTTGTCATTTGTAAAATAAGACAATAAAATCAAAAAATATAATCGTATTTTACTGTTTTATACCTTAATTCACAAAACAAAGTATAATAAACTAGATTTTTATAGTTTATTTCACATAACTTAGCAAAAAAAATGTAAATAAATTGTGACTGATTTTTTCTACATTTTATCAACATTTTGCCCTAAATCACAGGGATTCCTTGTATCTGGCGTATGTGCCCCAGGCGGAGTTTTGAGGTTTAATATAAATTTTTTTTCTTTAAATAGTTAATATCAGAGATTGTTATTTCGGGACATAATAAAAATCCCGCCATCCACATCTATTTAAATAAATATCCTTTTACTATAGTTTTCCAAAAGCTTGAAATACTGTATGCGATTGGTCTGACCACTGATATAAATCCACGTTTTAAATACTTAATCTAATTGATATATGTAGGGTACCACTAGATATTGTGAATTTTTGGTTTTTGAAAAACGCTCGTTTTTAAATTTATCGATTTAGATTCTAAATTTTAGAACAGATGCATATATCAACGACATTGTAACTCAATCACAATGTATTTCACCAATGTTCTTTAAACCGAATTCGAATAACATTTTAATTTTTAAACGAATACACATATTTTGGTGCTCTGTAAATCGAATCCACATGATTTACTCGCATTAATTTCGCAGCTTTAACAGTAAATGTTTCCATACCCATAAACAATGTTAATAACAGCGTTTTATCAACAGTGTTGAACACTGGAAATGTTTATAAACATGATGAATGATGCAAGCAGACAGTAACGATTTGAATTTAACAGACAGTTAAATTCAAATCGTTAGTGCAACTTCGTCACCATATTTAATTTAATTCCAAAGACCTTTTAACAGTGTAACACTGTATCTTAGTAAATAAAACAGTTGACGAAGCTCCAAGTGATATTAGATACTGCTTCAGAACTTCCGAGCAATATCAGCGATATGTAAGGTTCAATACAATAAATGTAGTTCGACGGAAAGCATTTTGTTAAAGGTATGTCATCATCAACATTCTAAGTATTTTGATTAATCTTTAGTTTGCCCAAAAAATATACAATTCACAACTTGCAATAAGAAAATAAGAAATTACTTTAAAACTCTGCCCTCACATGCCTCTATAAATGATCCAATGTTTTTGTAAAGTTTTATTGTATTGAATACACTTTGGTTTGCCAGGTTCTCGATTTTTTTTTATTGTTTTGCAAGCTACAGCATATGCATATGTGGCAGTGTATGCGTTTAAATATTTTCAAATCTATGGCACATAAGAGTCCAGCAAAAAAAAAAGTAAAACTGGCAGGGATACTCGTACATATACACAGAGCCTATTGCTCTATTGTAAATTCAGCTTGAGTGCTTTCGTTTGTATTTAGTGGTAGACTTAAAAGCATTCAAAATCCACCTACCAATTTGTAATATTATTTATAAAAGACCTAACGAGCGATCGTCCGACCGACCGACCAACCAATTTGTAACTCCCATTTAAATCATGCATTTACAACCACAAAAGAAAAAATAGTGGTACTTTTGCACTCACTCGCGTACTTGTACATTGGAGCAACTGGTCTGTATGAGGGTTTGTTTATTTTTCGTTTTAGAAAGAAATGCGAATATTTTCGTGTGAAATTGCATAAATATATTGTCGTTTAACGG
This sequence comes from Calliphora vicina, assembly GCF_958450345.1. NCBI lineage: Eukaryota > Metazoa > Arthropoda > Insecta > Diptera > Calliphoridae > Calliphora > Calliphora vicina. The sequence goes on along the minus strand of NC_088781.1, from coordinate 63,381,564 downwards.
TTTTTAGAAATTCAAAAATAAACAAAACGAAAAAAATAAAAAAAGATTGGTTGGTTTTGGTTATATGACCTCATATGCATGGTCCGCCCGTCCGTCCGTCTTCCTCATATTCTGTCGTGTTGCACTTGTTACGATTTCCATTTGTATTTGATTGTATATTTAGTCGTGTGTGAATCCACAATTCACACGTTTTTGTATGATTGAACATTTGAATATTCATACTCGTATTTTAGGATTTTGACGATAAAAGAGGTTGTAACAAAAACTACAATTTAAAAAGAATTTTAGGTTATTAGATAGCACATATTGAAAGCATTTCAGAGATTTTATTTTCTTTAATAACTTCTTTTAAAAATATGTTTTATTATTACTTTATTTAATTTAAACTATTTATAAATCTTAGATGGTTTAATATAATAAAGAAATAATAATATACACCTTAAATTCCTTTTTAGCGGAATTTAATTCATATTAAAACTAATTAAATCATAGTTTACTTAATAAAGAAAAGAACAATTATACATGCCAAAGGCAAGGGCATCATAAATTAAAGAAACCTGATTTACTATATTTAAAAATCATTAAGGTAGGGTCACAATTGGCAAATATTTGACGAAAAAGACGTAACCACTAAATAAAATATATTTTAATTCTTTTATTTATTTCAAAATCTCCCTTCACTTAGGACAATTCAAAATACACATTTAGTTTTATTCTATTTAATGCTGTTTGATCTTACAAAACCCTTGTAAGAGTAAACAACGCACAGTGGAATACTTTTTTGAAAAATATGACAAAAAATGTTTTTTACTGAGTTTAAGCATAGATAAAAATTTTTCAAATTGAAATAAAATTTTTATTTATGAATAGTTTTTAATGAAGTTTTACAGTTATATATATATAGATTTTTCGATTTAAAATGAAAAACTGAAAACCAATTTTTAAATTTGTAATCAGGAATCCCGCAATTCCCAAAAAAAGTGTTGAAAAATCTCAAAAATTGGATTTTTTAGTTTTTAGGCTATAATATCCATACCAGGGACGGGGTTATCCGAACCCTTTACAAAATAATTAAGAACATATTGGGCCATCTAAAATGGGTTACTATATTTTGATACCAATTATGCGATTTGAGAATTTTAGCACTAAAGTTGAATTTTACAGAAGAAATAGGCGTTTCTTTAAAGGACCTGGTCCGCTCGGTATTAAAAATTTTAAAATTTTTTTCCATTTAAAACATTCGATATAAAGTTAGCTTTTCAAGAGGTATAAATTCTTTATACATCCTTTCAGACATTTTTTAAATAACTTAAAAAGAATAAAAGTACTTTTTTCCCAAAAAAATAGCGAAAAATCGCCTTTTTAAATTTTTTTTAAATTCAAATACATGTAACTTTGGAGTCAGTCACGATTTTTAAATCGGGAATATATTTGGACCTGCTGTTATCAAAAAACTGTAGTAGGGTGGGTAAAAATGTTAAAAATTTAATATTCAAATGCGAATATCTCTTAAGTTATAAGAGATAATTGATAGCTACGACAAGGCTTTTTGTAGTGTTCGACGAGGAGATTTTATATAGTATATGTGATCGTTTTGAAATCGGAACACAGCCGAAGAAATAGGATCGTTTTAAAAACTGGTGGGCCTATGTGGTCAAAGTTCAAAACTTAAACTCGACAACACTTCTTCTGTGCGCATGTCAAATTTCATTCAAATCGGACTAAGGGTTTAGAAGTTACAGATTTATTTCCATCTTTTTTTTTCTCATACCACTGTGCAACGTCAAACAAATTTGTGCTAAATAAAGTGGTTACGATTTTTTGAGTAAAGATTTGCCATGTGTGATTTAAAATTTCAGACCAAACTATGTATAATTTTAGAAGACAAAAAGAAAATGATAAGCGGGAGCCAATACCGTTACAATAATTTCTTACAAAACAATGTTGTATACTTTTAGGCGAAACATGAAAATAATAAACATTACCGTTTGATCCGTATGTGTTCTTTGTAGTGCAGAGAGAAGTCAATTGGTTACTTTAAACATCCCAGGTAATCTAACGTGAAATCAATAGTCACTTAAGTGTTTCTAAGTAATCTAGCGTGTAGTCACTTTAAACGTTGTGTGTAATTCGTACAAACTGCCGAGCAGTTAAGCAAGTTGTAATTGTCACTAATGTCCTAGCACTTGGCTGACTCCAATTTTTTGTGCAGATCACAACGAAATTTAGATGGTAAAGATAAATTGAATTTACAATCGGTTATTCTCAACTCGGTTTTTGCAAAATCTTTGGTTAAAAAATATACCACTACTAATTTTCTACAAGATTTGAAAAGATGTTACGAGATGCAGAGGAAAACAATTTTTCAACCAATTCGAATGTATATTTTCAAAAGAAACTTCGACTAATTTATAAGAATTAGGGTTTGAAGGAAACTTCTTGATATTTTAACAACTAATTTGATCGGGTATTGGCCAATTAAATTAATATGAAGTTTAGTTTTTGTGAAAATTTCAAGAAAAACTATATTTGGTTGGTATATTTCTAATTTTGGTTGGGGACAAATCAATAGTACCTGACATCCCTGCATGCAACATAGAGTGAAGGCAATAATTACTTAGTAACCTATAGGGTACCGTGAAATAGCCCCCAACTGAAATAACTCCCAATGAAATAACTTCCAATGAAGTAATTCCCATCAAAAATTATATAATTCCCAAAATTGAAAAATGAAATAACTACCAAAGGGTTAAATGAAATTACTCCCAATAATCGGCGGTTTCATAATTTTAAAAATATTACTCCCAAAAAAGCGAAATAACTCCCAATGAAATAAATCCCAATAGAAATTAAATAATTCCCAATCCAAAGCAATTTATTTACATATGTAATCTAAAAAAAGGAACTTAGCAAAGTTTTACTCTTTGTCAAAAACTGGCTTCACTCAGAAAATTTGTTTTGCATTGCGGGCCTTCGGTCGAGTGCTAAGGTTTTCTTCTCTAGGGTGTATCAAAAACTGTCTTCGCTCAGATAAGTTTTTTGCATTGACGGCCTTGGGCCGGGCGCTAAAGTTTTCTCCTCTGGGGTGTATCAAAAACTGGCTTCGCTCTGAAAAGTTTTTTGCATTGGTGGCCTTTGGCCGGGCGCTAAGGTTTTGTCCTCCGGGGTGTATTAAAATCTGGCTTCGCTCAGAAAAGATTACTTTCATTGCAGAAAGCCGATTTTCATTTCGCACCAGATTAAGAAATCGTTACGGCCTAACAAAGGCCGACAATGTAAAAAGAATATTTTCTGAATGAAGCCGGTTTTTGATACATCCCAGAGGAGAAAACCTTTGCGCCCGGCCGAAGTCCGGCAATGCAAAAAACTTTTCTGAGCGAAGCCAGTTTTTGATATTTATTGGTTCTGCTTTTGCAAAGTCAAATAACTCCTAATTCCCAAAATAAAATGAAATAAAACCCAACAAAAATTTCATTGGGAGTTGTTTCATTGGGAGTTATTGCATTATGAAAAAACTCCCAACAAAAAATTATGAAATAACTCCCTATGCGGTAGGAGTTGTTTCATAATGAAATAAGTCCTAAGTTGTATGAAAAATTTGTTGGGTGTTATTTCATTTTTTCGTGGGGAGTTATTTCACGGTACCACCTATAGTAAAGTCACTTTAAACGTTTATTTTGTACTGAACTTTAGAAAGTAGGAAGGTTTGTTTAAAAACAATCGGTTATTGAACTGTCTATGAGATGTCTTTTTAACTATCTATTTGAGGTCAATTAGTACCCGTATATGTTAAAATAACCAGTTATGTAGCTGAACAAGTAACCAGTTAGATAGCTAGTAAGGTAACTGACTCTATGCAACCGGTATGTGCTATCAGACAGTCTCTTTGTAAATCAAAAGGGTCAATTGACACCCTGCTTAGGACATGCACGTGTTAAAATAAATAGTCACGTAGCTGACTTCCTAAATTATTTTAATTATCTTCCTAAATATTCAGACTGCCGAATTCGGTCAAAATCCATAACGAAAGTCTGCACTTTCATACGATAATGTACCGAAGTTTGTATGAGTGATTAGAAATTTTTTATTTTGGAAATAATTCGGTAGAACGTAAACGATTTGAGATATTTTAATGAAATTTCACATGATCAGTGCTGAGGTATTTCTGAGTTGATTTGTATTTACATCGGAAGGGGGCTAGTGTTACCCTCCAAAACTACCCAACTCGGGCCTTCAAAATTTAAAAAAAATCACAAAAAATTCAGTTCTTATCTGAATGTCAAGAAATTTTATATTTATATCGTACTTGAAAATATCTAGAAAAATACGCTTGTGGGAGTTACTCTTTTAGTTCAAGAGATATTTAAGTTTTTTTGATGTGACGAACCTACTTAGGCTCGGAAAACTTTTTAAAAATATCAGTTCTATTTCTGATAAAATTTCAAATAAAATAAAGAAAAGTTTAATACAATAATTATCAAGTTCCAAATTCGGAAGGGTAAAATAAAGAGTATTTTTTATGTTTTTACCAAAAAGGTCTACATATTATTTAACTAATAGACCAAAAGATCTCGTATATATTTTGTATATGTTTCAGAAACTTAACTTAAATGCGAGTAAATAAAAAAATTGGCTTATTTAAGGGCCCCCCTCAGCACACTCCGAAATTGGCCAATTTTGAAGAAAAATTTCAGATTTATCTAAAAATTTCTAAAAACGCAAAGCTCTAATTCTTCTTGAAAGTTAGTAAGATAAATAACGTCAGAACATATTCCCCCATTTCAGGAATTTCGGTTATCATCCATCTATACAAGTTTCAAATTTTATTACGACATCTTAATCCAAACATTACACTAATTCGTAATTTAAATTTTTTCACGAAAAATCTCTATATCATGATATTTCAAGATTTTATGGCAAATATTATTCTAAAAATTTATTGGAAACACCATGAGTGTGAAGGGTATATATAAGTTTGTCATTCCGTTTGTAATTTCTAAATTTTTCATTTGCGATCCCACAAAAAATATATATTCTGGATCGTCTGTATGTTAATATCAACTTGCATACATGATTCATACATAAATATATAGAGAATTCTTCCGACTCGGTTACTATTCAAAATCGAAAAATCGGTCCATAAATGGCTGAGATATAAGGAAAAAACCGGGATAACCTCGATTTTTGGACTATTTTTTATCTATATCTGGATTACTAAGTCATTAATATAGGCAATATGGATATCCAATGATAGATATTTCGAAGTCCATTGCAACGATGTATATAAGGCTATAGTAAGTTGGACCTACAATAGGTCAAAATCGGGAAAAATATTTTTTAACACGATTTTTTTTACCAAAAAAATTTTTTTCATAAATTTTTTTTTCAATAAATTTAAAAAAAAATGTAATTAAAAAAAATTTGGAAAAAACTTTTTTTAAATAAATGAAAATCCAATTTCGAAAATAAAAAAACAATTTTGTTTACCTAAAAATATTTAAAAAATTTATTTTAAAGTATAATTTGGTATATAAGATTCGGCACAGAATTTTGTAGTTTTCCATTTCTTATTATAGTGGCGGCAATTCTGGTTTCTTTTCACTGAAGAGTTCTTTTGTTTACTGAGGATGAGTTCTTGGGAGAAACAGAGTACAGTCGGAGCTGTAAAAACAGATTTAAAGAAAGTAAATAGATTAATATATAGCTAACAAAATCGTTAATCAACTCAGCAACATTTTTTAGTAAAAATTTAAATTTTTTTATAAATTTAATTTAAAATCTAAACTGGTACAATAATCGGAAATGTAGCGAAAAATATTGCCCTTTTCGAAAGTTTGGTAAAATAATGTATAGATATGTATATGCAAACATTTTTGGAAATATTACAATATTTTGTGATTATCAGGGAAACCAAAATATGCAAATGCATGTTTTTTCTGGTGAGTCTAATGAATACATGGATAAGATATTTACACGTTTCAGAACTATTTAAGAATTTTGGCATCGATTTGTTAGTGCATATTTTAGCATATTTTACCCTTAAATGCATATTTTTGCATATATTTGTTTTAAGAGCATATTTATGTCATATTTTTGCGTTTTTAGAACATATTTTACTGTTTAATAGCATATTTTAACTTTATCAAAAACAAATTTTGTCTTACTTATTTTTCGCTGTTGTGTTACGGGTTTTTACTTCCTTTTTTTTAATATAAAATTAGCACTATTTTAATAATAGCGCCATCTAAATATCAAATTTTAGTTCTAATTCAAACTTAACCGTTCTAAGTGTTAAAGATATATTGTCTTTTAAATTTGCTCCTATAACATCAGTTGATGTCGAAAGAACATTTTCTATGTATAAAAATGTTTTCAGATCCAATAGACAACGATTTTTATTTGAAAATTTGAGTCAATATTTTGTAATTTATTGCAATAATAACCTTAATTGAAGAAGTGACTTTATATTTATATAAAATATCAAAAAATACCTCTCGAGCCCTTTTCATAGCTTATTGTTTTTATGTTGAATTAATTTTTTGTTATACTTGTTTTAGTTGATATTATTTTTGTTTATTTTATGTTATGTTTTAGAAATGAATTGTATTGATTTTTTCAAATAAATGTATATTTTTTGGTTAAAAATTATGTAAAAGTTGGATTTTTTAAGAGCATATTTTTTAAATTTTAAGAGCATATATTAAAGTTTTCACTGCATATTTAAAGCGCTTAAAACGCTTTTTTTGGAGCATATTTCCGGTTTCCCTGGTGATTATAATAAATATGCTATTGTGTATTTAAATCTTAAAAATATTTTTGATTCGATTCCTTATACAACCAATTTTAACGACCAGTTCTTTACATATAATACTTTTCCGGAAAGGAAAATCGCATTAGCTTTTACACATTTACCCCTGTGAATTAGAAAATCTTACTGAAAATAATTGAAGAATTGTTGGTAACATTAAAAATGCCACCCTTTTAAGAATTTTAAATTTAGTTTTTATTTTAAAATTGTATACATAAATGTTAAAAATTATCGTCGTGTATATATGTATTTAATAGCTTAAGTTCATGTTTAGTATTTAAACTGATGTAGTGCTCTTGTCATTTATCTAATGTATCCTCGATATATGAATGTCTGTTTACTTATCTGTCCATTATCCTTCGTTACTTCAGTGTGTGTATGTGTGGGTCTGTACATTATTGTCATTTTATATACTCTATACAAACATACTTCTTTCCCCCCTCTAAAAATACACTTCCGAATGTATGATGCTTTAAAAACTCTGCTCATTTATTTGATTTTTGTGCCATTGTTCTTGTTGCTAATTTATCGGTATAATTGCCAAATGACCAAATGGGGAGTTTTATTACACCAGCTGCAAAAATGATGACCAAAGCATTGAGGAAATTTTCATTTCAACATCCACTACTCGCCCAACCCCATTTTCGCTAGAATCTTTACCAGAAATAGCAACGGAACAACAAAAAAAATCGATTGTTTGGAAGAGAAATGCTAGAAAATAGAAACAGAATTATTGACTGTATTCGATTTTCTTCTTTTTGTTTGCCTTTTCTGTTGAATCTCCAACTTCCATTTGTGTGTGGTTGTTTTGGATTCATGTGGCTAATTTTTCGTTTTTAATTGTAATTCATAAATTACATTATTTACTTTTTGTTCGTGTATGTTTGTAATATGAGGAAAGTTGGGAGTTAAGAGAAGTTTCTACAAAAATATATGTATTATCTTCTTTAGCTTTTAAATCGAGTTTTTAATAGAATACACAACTTTATATTCTATAATCATATAATTATTTCTATATAGTAAATAGTAATTTAAAAGTTTGTTAGTAAAATAATTTTCTTAATCATAACTCAGCCAGACTTTAAATACGTACCTATACAATATTACCGATATACAGGTAAGCCTCCATTTACACGGTACTTTATTTACGCGAATTCGATATAACGCGAACTCTAATTAGCAACCATTTTTCGAATACGCGACTTTTTTTACACGATTTGTATATAATGCGGCAGCAAACAACAAGAAACGGAAAACACATAGAGATAAGCCTCCATTTACACGGTACTTTATTTACGCGAATTCGATATAACGCGAACTCTAATTAGCAACCATTTTTTCGAATACGCGACTTTTTTTTACACGATTTGTATAATGCTGTTTGCTGCCAAACAACAAGAAACGGAAAACGAATAACAGATTTCTTTTTTGAAAACTAAATGCACTTTTTTATTATTTTGAAATTGCTTTGTTAATTTTTATGAATTTTTTGTTGTTTTGATCTCTTTAATGCATTGGAATATTTTGTTTTTTAATTGAAATTTTTTTCTTAATTTTCGATAAGATTTTTTTTTTATTTCAGTTTTTTTACTTTACTTTTGTTTTAAGTTTATAAAAGTACAAATAAAATAAGTTTACTTAAAAAGTATATATCGTCACCTTAAATGCAAACGGACGTAATTACATTTTTATTGTTTTTACAGGAGAAGCAAAACACGTTATAAAATCAATAATAATAGATTTGAATTTCTTTAGTAATGTTGTAATTTTTGATCGCAAATTTGCGTGAACTGTAGTTTGATAACTAGAACTATAATCAAAAAAACCTCAATTTTGAATTTTTGTGTAGTTACGTCCGTTTGCATTTAAGGTGTTTTTGATTTAACGCGATTTTTAGGTCCCAATTTCTTATTTGTTATGTGACTGATGTATTGTTTTACGCGAAAGTTAATAGTTATTGGCCCCACAAAAGCATTTCGTTCTAAATTAGAACCTCGTTTTACGCGACTTTGATTTACACGCAATTCTTTTGGGCCCAACAAACCGCGTAAATGGAGGCCTACCTGTACTTATTGATGGTTCAATATTTCATTCGTCAACAATATTATGTGTGTTGTGTTTCTAAAACACAATCGAGCATGTTGAACGAAACTTTAACATATACATATATACAGTGGTTTAGAAACATTTTATTTTGGAAATTCGAAATTTTTTTAAGTTTTTAGTGCAAATTGTGAATGAACGTAAGCTAATTGAAATAAGCATACGCACAAAATTATTTGATATCATTGAAAACTTAAGAACTTTAACATTTAAAAAAAAAATGTTTCCAATAAAATTTCAGAATAACATTTACCATTTATTAAAATTCAAATTAGTGTAAAATTCGAACGAATTAAAAATCGTAATAAAATTAAACCAAATATATTCCAAACAATTTTAAAATATCTCTTGAATGTTAGCATACATATTTTTTATAAATATTTTCAAGAAATATCTAAATATTTCTTATTTTCTTATTTTTAAAAAAAAAATGTTTAGGCCCAAGGTGATCAACTTTGCCCATTAGCCCCCATTCCAACTCTACAGAATCTTAACGTTCCGGAGTACCTTATAAGAATAGTAAAATATTACTTTTCCGATAGAACCCTGTAGTATGTGCCGGACAATGGTATTGAGTCCCAAAACATTTCGGCAGGTGTTCCGCAAGGATCGGTCCATTACTATGGAACATTATGTAAGATGGTGTGTTCAGGCTCCAAGTACCGGGTGAGGTGAAAATTGTTGGATGATGTGGCAGTAAAAGTCCAAGCTCGGAATCTAGAAGATGTGCAGATATACGCAAACGAGGCCATTAGAACCATCAAGAAATGGCCGGTAAAATCGAACCTGAAACTTGCAATATGATATTATCATATGAAATTCAAAATATCGTGTAAACACAACAATTGTATCATATCATTTTCGGGTTTATATAACCCGACAAATTAATTTTGAGTTGTGTCACATTTGAACTGGGTGTGCGATATGTTGAATTATCATTTGCTGGCATATGGACAATTCCATATCATTGGGAGCCTAGTTTTTGCCGCAATTTTAGCCTAAAACATACTACATTTGCTGATTCAACATATCGTGTAGACTTTTGCACATTTTATACTATAATTATATTTGGGTTATTCACACGGTCTGCTATTAGTCATATTGTCATAATGTCCTAATATATTATAATAGTTGTTGTTGTGTTTTAAACAAAAAAAGTATTATTTTATGACAATAGTTCAAATCGTCCCCTCATAAAACAATAGTGTATAAGCATAAACACCATTATTATTTTTGTTGCATAATAATAATCTACATAACTTATTCTATATGTGGTCGAAATTTGGTGAAATTCTACTTCCACAAAGTGGGTCAAAAGATTAATTGAAATATTACTTTTGTTCTAGATTAGAGTTGTGCCGCTTTGAACTAAAACGTTCAACACAATTACAAAAACGTTGTTTTTGTAATTGTTTTGTAGGCGTAGTATAGCCTTTTAACTGAATCACTAAAAAAGAGCGTTTTAGTTCAAAGCGGCACAACTCTATTCTAGATTTTTTATTAAAAACTGTTCATAACTGTTCTACTAACACAAAAATTTTGAACTCAAATATTTCGAAATGGCAAAAAATTATACACTATTGTTTTATTAAGGGGACTAAATAGTCTTATTAGTTTAGATTCTAAACTAATAAGACTATTTAGTTCCGAGTTGTTAAGTTTTTCCTAATTAATTTGCCATGTAGAAAACATAAGGCAGACATATTATATATCAATGGATAGAGGATTTTATCTACTTTTCAAAAATGTATATAACTTTTGACAATTAAAAAAATTCATGGAATACTTTTTTGAAAAATATGACAAAAAATGGTTTTATTGAGTTTTTCCAAAGATACAAATTTTTCAATTGAAATTAAATTTTTATTTATGAATATTTTTTAATAAAATTTTACAGTTATAGTTATAGATTTTGCCATTGAAAATAGAAAACTAAAAACTAATTTTGAAATTTGTAATCAGGAATCCCGCAATTCCCAAAAAATTGTTGAAAAATCCCAAAAATGGGCTTTTTCAGTTTTTTGGATATAATATCCATACCAAGGGCTGGGTGGTTATCGAAACCCTTTACAAAACAATTAAAAACATATTTGGCCATCTAAACTGGGTTACTACATTTTGATATCGAGTATGCGATTTAAGAATTTTTGCCTTAAAGTTGAATTTTACAGAAAAAATTGGCGTTTTTTTAATGGACCTGGGATTTGAGAATTTTTGCCATAAAGTTGAATTTTACAGAAAAAATTGGCGTTTTTTGAATGGACCTGGGTCCCCTCGGTATGAAAAATTATAAATTTTTTTCATTTAAAATATTTGATGTAAAGTTAGCTTTTTAAAAAGTACAAATTCATTATACAAAAAGAATAAAAGTACTTTTTTCCCAAAAAAATAGCGAAAAATCGATGTCATCAAAAAACTGGAGTAGGGTGGGTAAAAATGTTGAAAATTTAATTTTCAAATGCGAATATCTCCTAAGCTATAAGAGATAATTGATAGTTTTATGTAGTGCTCGATGAGGAGATTCTATATATGGGCTCATGAGGTCTAGATTCAAAACTTAAACTCGACAACACTTCCCCTTTGCGCATGTGAAATTTCATTCAAATCGGACTGAGGGTTTACAAGTTACAGATTTATTTCCTTCTTTTTTTTCTCATACCACTGTGTGTCGTTGAAACTACATTTTCTTTGAATTAAATTTTTTGTACAGTATACAGTACATGATCCTTTTTACAAACCTTGGGACAAATATCAAAATTGTTCTTCACTCTTAAACCAATGAACAAAAAAGAACAAACAACATTCGTGATCAACAGTTAACATAACCCGGTCGAAATCATGCAAACAATTTAAAAAACTACTCACCTAACACTATTTATCATGGTCCAAGTATATGTTTCACATTTATTATTTTTTGAACCATAACTGCCTGCTATTAAATTAACTATTTAAATATTTAGTCGATTATTTATTGCCTTATACTGTAAATTTTATTAAATAATTATTTATATGTTTAACCTTCGGCTGTTACAGCCACATTGAATTCTACTGCCTTTGGTGCTTCAGCTTTCATATATCCATCATTTTTGTGGGGTAATAAATGTTTTAGTGGCTCCAAAATAACTTTTTGCTGTAAATAAGTTATTTTTGTATTCTCTAGATTATTTAAATTTAAACCCAAATGGCTGCTTAAGACACTGGGTGGAAATATGGCATGTATGCAACGCTGAAGATAGGGCATTAAATCATAGGCAAAACATCCACACAGCTTGGTAAATGTGTCTCTTTCATTGGCTGTGAAGGCTTGTTGTTCCTGGCGATAGAAGGCTAAAATTCTTTTGGCCACCATTTCTAGAGATTGTTGCAAACTATTGGTAACATCATTTGCCAAAGCAGTTGGAGCACACAAACGCAAGTCATTAAGAGCATTCAAATAGCCATTACACAAAGCTGCCAAGGGATGAAAATCTAACAGAGTTTCTGGCGGCGAATAAGATTCCAAATCGTTTACATCACTGTTAGCTGAAGAATTTCTGTTATGAACTGTTACTTTGTTTATTAGAGTATATTTCTCCAATTCTTTTTCGAAATTTTGATTTACTACTGCAATTGCAGTTAGAAATTTCTCTTTAATTACTTTAACAAATATTGGCACCATAAGTGCTCTGAAGTCGGCACCAACACGACTAAAAGACAAACCAAAATACATGCATTGCCCCAAAACAGTATCGAATAGTACTATGCCACGCTGCAAGTCAAACTCTAAAGTTTTTAAAAAGTCAGTAATCTAAAAGAGAAGCGAAAATAAATTTTGTTAAAAAGGAAAATATTTTAATATTGTAAATAATTACTTTTTCATGTAACCACGACTGAAATATGCGTGATCCGTCACAACTTACACCCTGTAAAGGTTTTTGGTTTGTTGCTGAAGTTGATAAAGTCTCTGAGGCATCTTCTTCTGGGAATATCGCTTTGTATTGATTGATAATATTGAAGAGATTTACGCGAGTTACTTCTATCGTTTTGTTTAAGTGTTGTTGAGCTGAAAAATAAATAATGAAAAGCAAAATGGTTTTATTTCAATACTGACACAATAAAATATCTATATAATTTGTTGATTATTTGTCCAATTCGCAATTGCTGTCGTAGTGTTGTAACGTTGTATGTCGTAATTTTTTTATTAATATTTTGTTTTTGTTTCGAAAAATGTTTGTTTGAAAAATATTTTTCACAAACAACTTACAACGCTACGACTTCAACTGTGAATTGGGCAAATATTTATTTATGAAACCTTTAAATCGGATATTTAAAATTTAAATTCAGTGTCCAATTCTGAAGCATAAATTGTTCCTACAAAACTTCATTCACTTACCATCATCAATAGGTATAGCCTTCAACGAATTGGTCAACCAGGCATCTCTAGCTTGTAAAAATTTCAGTTTAAGTTCATTAGTACCGAAAGCCTGCATTCTACGTAGATAACCAACAATTTGTAAACACTTGGGCAATTGTAAATCTGTTCGCAATTGAGCCACAAGTTGTACCAACATTGTATGCCATAACATTTCCACGGAATTAACAATACTCTGTAAAAAAAAAAAAACAAATACAGAATTTGCACTTTTAAAAGGCAGAAAAATTACATACCTTAATTATTGGAATGTGACCCTGGTTTTCTCCCATCTTTTGTACATAGCTAGCCAACTCTAAAGCTTCTTCATATCTACCCTCTCGTATGCAGCGCTCCATAAGCTGAGGCAGCTCTAAAATCTCCAGTAATTGAGCATTCTTTTTTAAAGTTATAGAATTCAAACGACGTTGCTCGTTAATATCCACGGATTCACCTTGGAAATTTTCGCATTTATCAATTAATTCTGGCAATTTATCAATTAAAGTTTCCACCTGGGACTCGGCATTCTTGAATTCACTGTAAATTGAACGTGAATTTTCAGCAGTTTTAATAAATGTTTTGTAATTGGAAATAGCCAAGTCTTGTGTCTGTTCTACAATATGTTTAGTTTCTTCTGTTAAACGGGTCTGCTCCTTTTTCAATTGATCCACTTTGTATGAACCCAATTTATTGAGATAATTGAACAATTCCGGATTGTCACGTAAATTGTCTGCAAAGAAAATTTGTTAATTTTTATGAATTTGTATTGTTAATTTTTATCTACTCACCTGGTACGCCATCTGGAAAAATTAATTTTAATATTCTTTCGCTTTCTAAATCCATTTTAGTTAAAAAATAATAATTTTTCGTATTAATTTTGCAAGAAACTATTTTTTCTTTATTTTTGCCACGACAATAACAACAAACAGTTATCAGCTGTTAATTTTCCAACTGTCATTTGTAAATGCACAGAGCTGCATTAATAGGTAGTAAATTATTAAGGGGAATTTATTAATACTGGGAAAATTTGTATTTAATTATTTTATTTAATTCAATATATTATACATATCAAAAAATTACAAAACAGTAAATATAAATCAAACTAATATTTCCAGCAAAAGAACTGCGTTCATAATTATAAAAACAACAACAAAATATATGGAAATATCTTAACATATATGGTAGTGAAGAATCAACCACTGTCAAAATAAGCCGCTGTACAGTAATATTTGTTTTAAATTGAAAAAAACGTTAATTTTAAAATTGAATGAACAATGGTGTGTACACAATTGTACAAGAAACAATAAATATAAAAATACGATTTAATGCCCTAATTTTGTAAGACATAACGAAACGTTTTTTCGAAAAAATTTGTCATTTTTGAATTTTTATATTTTTCAAAACGTATTTTTCGTTTCTGTATATACATAAATTGGATTTTATAAAGCAAAACAAAACGTTCCCAAGCGCTTGAAATATCAAGATCAAACGTTGAGAATTTTTTTTTCGTTTCAATACATTTTTCATTGATTTTTCAATTTTCAAAGAAAAAACATTTGTATCATGGCAGAATCAACCAGGTACAATTATTATAAAGTATGTTCTCAATCATAATTTCCCTAAAATGTCAAACAAAAGAAAATTAAAAATATCAACATTTAATGTCTAAACAAAAAATAAATTAAATTCCAGTTTTGTTGAAAAAAATTAATTTGAAAAGTTTATGTGAGAAAAAAATTAATTTTACAAAATAAAAATGTAAAAAATTAAAGTTTAACGCAAAAAAAATCTAAAATCGCGCACAAATCAAATGAGAACATAAAGTGATAACATCCATAGTTTGACGTTGTAGGGGTAAACATTGACAACTCTCCCTAATAATTGTACCTGGTTGATTCTGCCATGATTTGTATGTGAATGTTTTTTTTTCTTTTCATACCTACAAAATATGTATGTATTTCAATAAATTTTATTTGTTGGAAAATAATTTAATTTATTTGGCAGAAAGTTGACATAAAAACGATGTTTTCAGAATTGGTACCTCATCATAAAATTGACTTGAAACGCAAATATCGTTTCGTTTTATAAAATACCAATTTTTTATTTTTTCGTTCCAAACGGAAACGCAAACGAAAATTCGTTTGAAGATACAAAATGAGGCCATAAATGTGCATAAATTTTTGTTAATTTAAATAAATATCAAATAACGTTTTTGAACAAAAAATAAGTATATAAATTATAGAAAACTACTGCTGACGGTATATGTAAAAATGATTATTACCTTTGCCACACATTTAATGAAATTTTCAACGATTTTTATACATATTTGTCATTCTAAATAACAAAATGTAAAAAAAAAACTTGTCAAAAAGTCAAAGGGAATCCCGCAATTTCTAAAAACTGGAGCGAAAATTCCAAAAATGGTATTTTTACAATTTTGCCCAAAGGGGCCACATTTCCTTCGGGACTGGGTAAATACTTTGGGATAAATAGGGAACATATCAAGGTTTCCAAAGCTGCCTTCCGTTTTCTGATCCCAGCTTTTGATTTTAGAACATGTGGCCCAAAGTTGAAATTTTGATAAAAAAAATAGGTCAATTTCCGAAGAGCATAAGGCCGACATATTCAAAAAATAATATATATTTTTTATACCAAAATGTTCTCCGTAAAGATACCTTATAGAAAAACATAAAATTGTTATATGTTCTTAACCCTAAGTCTCCACGTAGCAATATTTATTGCTGCAATTGTCAAATTTGATTGCGTCAATGAAATTTGCTAGTGTAGACCGCAAATTGCCATATGTACCAATCCATTGCGCAATGATTGCTTTACGAATTGCCTGAGCAATTATTGCTAAGCAATAAGCTGTCAGTTTAGTTAACATTAATGTAAAATTTCTTCTTTCTATGATTCAGTGCAATTAATTCATACATTATTTAAAGTAAGAAATTAGTAAAAAAAAAACATTTAACACATAATATAAGCAAACATTTTTTTATTTTTGACGAACGTTTTCTTCACCTAAAGCAATCGCTGTGCTGTTGTTCTGCCGACGTTATTGCTTGTGTTTGGCAATAAAAATTGCTACGTGGAGACCTATGGTAAAGAAAGTTTTTTAATAAAAAAGAGTTAAGTCACCTTTTTGCCCAAAAAAAAGCAAAAATCCAATATTTTTTTAATTTTAAATTGAAAATCGTTTATTTTTGGATTCATAATTAATATTTCTCTGAAATCTTTTGAATATTATTTGTAATTTAGTTATCTAACTAACAAAAAAAAAATTCGACTCCATTCGGTCCAAAAGTGCCCTATATTTAAAAAAAGCGAACCAAGGTATAGCAAAATTTTAAAATTTCAATTTTGTAATGCCAATAACTCGGATAATCTAAGAGATAAATAGCACACGCTAGCCGAGCGCTTTCCAAAAATATATTTTTTTTTGGAAATCGGATGGTAAACAAAAAATGAATGGCACGTGTTTAAACATTATATTGTGGAAATTTCAAACGGAATGACAAACTTATATATACCAGGATCAGGTATGGATATTATTGGGCCATCTAAAATCGGTTACTATATTTTGATATCGACTATGCGATTTCATAATTTTTGCCCTATAGTTGAATTTTATATAAAAATAGTCGTTTTTTGGATGGACCTGGTCCCTTCGGTATCAAAAATTTTCAAATTTCTTTTCATTTTAAATATTTGATGTGAAGTTAGCTTTTCAAAAAGTATAAATTCATTAAACATCTTTTTAGAATTTTTTTTTGAGATACGCCATCCAGCGAATTTGCGGCGGACATTTGCACGATGTTATATTCCATACATAATGACATCAATAGGCATAGAATAAACGCATAGAACGGATGGAGAGAGGAAAAATTACTCTCTTTTCATACATACGGGTGATACAAAAACAAAATACATGCAATACATTCTCATGAATTAGGTTTTTGACAACAGACTTAGGTTTTAGGCTCTCAGTTACCTATCTAGTTGTTGTCTATGTCAATAGGCTTTTGAAACGAATAAAAATATTGATGACACACTTTGTTTTATTTAAATTAAAGATAGGAAGCGCTTAATGAAAGGCCCTTTACAAGTGACGAGCTCCATAAAGCTTTACAAACTAAAGATCAATTTTGACATTGAGTTCTTATAGGGTCATCACAAATTTAATTTTCTGAAAACTTATGTCAGTAGTTTAGAATAGTGCCGGAATTGAACGGAATTATAAGGTTTTTTGGGACCAGCATATGCTAGGAGTGTAGAGATGGTGACAAATGAAAATATTTGTAAAACAGAATTATTATTGTTAATTTTTATCCATACATTCTGTCATAACATATGATCTGGCAGCTTAGTCAATCAAATAAATAGTCGGTACTTATATACTTATGGTTATTTTGTAATGTCACTCTAGTTTTTGAATCGCGCTCACATTTTTAAATAAAGAAAATTTTGAATTTAAACCTTTTATTTTAAAATAAAAGTGTTCTTTTTTATTTGGAAAACCACGACGCATTCAGTATTTTTAATTGATTTTAGAACAATTTAGAGCCCATTAGTACAATTGTTTGCAAATAGATTTTTGTGTGAAACCTGCCACTTACTAAAATCTAACGGTAACAAATGAGGCAACAGCAGAATAAAACAAAAAACTTGAGCAACAAACTTTTATTTATTTTTTCTGTTTAAATATTTTTCGTAAATAATTGCTCTAATTTTAGAAGAGAAATTTAAAGAATTTGTTTAAATAAAAACCATTTAAACTAAACCTTCATTAAGTATAATTAAAACAACACTAGTTTTTTGGTGGGAGATTTCTACTTACTGTTTGCCACTCTAGGAAAAAATAAAATTAATAAAACAAAAGAAAAACAACAAACCAACAATTAAGACAAAAAGTTAAAACATAAAAGCATAAAAAATTCTAATCAACAAAGCGATAAATAATTGCTTAAATACTCGTACTAGCTTATGAAAATAAAAAAAAATCTAAAAAACGACTACACAAGAAGAAAAAGCAACAAGAAAATAAATTCAATTTTTCCTACAAAAAGTCAAATGTAATGACGCCATGTAGTCTAAAGTAATCATCTACAGACACATACAAACTCAACACACACAAATGAAAATATAAGATGACTTCGAGTACAAAAACTATTGGCGGAAAATCTATAAAGAAAGTGTAGTCCAAGTCCACAACTACATAAACATGAACGAACATACGCATGATGAGACACTAGACAACATATAAATATATAACAACAACAAAAACCAAGCCAAACCCATAAAATATAATTACACTAAGCTAAAAAAAAGTTATATATTGTATATATGTATTATTGGAAGTTAAAGAGAAAGAAGAAGAAGAAAAGTATGTTCTACGAGATCTCAGACTCCGACAACTAAAACTACAACAACAATCGAATAAGCGACGACAACATTGATGAAAACAAAGTCATCCATGTTAACCAGCAGTTTTACAAGTAGTCAATGTATCCCTTATATACTGTAATTTTCACTAATGTGTGATCACTTGGCTGGCTCCAATTTATATATTTTTGGATCATTTGATAATATAGCGTGAAGTGTTACTTCAGTGTCACTATGTAATCTAGAAAGAAGTCACTTCAAACTTTTATTTGATACTGTACTTTAAAAAGTTGTTAAAAGCACCGAAAAAATTTTCTGAAACTAACTTTTTTTCTGTGTAAATGTATGGACTTTCGTTTTCGGTGCCGATTACGGTGTATGCGGAAACGTAGCTTAAGTAGTTGCAAATCGATTTTAATAGTAATTGCACTATTTAATCGTAATCATAATCGCACATTAAATATTCCGATTGCGAATAAATAAAATATAAGAACGAAGTATTAATTTGAATTTAAGTTAAAATATATTCATATATTATACTAGCTGACCCGAAAGACGTTGTCCTGTCTAATTTAGAAAAAAAATTGTGTTCGATTTTAAAAGTTGAGTGTCATTTTAATCGCCTGTGCCATTAAAGGTTAATTTGCATATGTGTGCTTTTTTTTATAAATACTAGACTTCATATTATATTTTTCTTAAGTTTCATCAAAATCGGCCCAAAAATATATAACATTTCGCTATCTTTCCATTAGAAATTCCAAATATTGAAAAATTTGACATTTGACCTTCACGATTTAAGGTTTAACGTTTTCCAATTTTAGTAAAACATTCACAGTATATTTACATAAAATTATTCGGACTATAATATTCTGAATAGGTTCTATTTAAAATTCATAATAGTAAGGATATTGAGCTCATACGCCAAAATATGGCTAAATAATTTTTTTTCTCGAAAATTGAAAAAATTAAATCGCAGGTACGGAAAAACTATAGTAGATATTTTCATAATTATTTCATTCCCTACTAGTGGACCGCCCGTCTTCGACCGGTAGCTATTTACTAGGGAAATCAATCGATTAACCGTTAATCGGTTAACCGATTAGTTTTGGTCGGTTAACTGTTCGAATAATTCAAAATTGACAATTTTCAAATAACAAATAAACCGATTAATTTGTGTCGATTAACCGATTAACCGAAATTTCTTTTTTTTCGCACTTTATCATATTTCATAATTCAAATATAATCAAAGTAAAATTACATATATAACGAACATCCAAGAAACATGATTAATGAGTATAACAACTGACATATTTAATTTACATGTTTTTGTCGGAGTAGGACAGTAATGTTTATGAGAACTTATCGAAATTATTAAAAGTATTCAAGATCTAAAAAATCTGAAAAGGACTCCAATGGTATAATTGAGTATTTTATAAGTTTAGAAAAAACTAAAAAAAAAATCTGAGCTATTTATTCTTTATTTACTTACTTTCCTTTCGATTTCTCCAACATCTACAATTAGCGAGAGAGTTTTTTCTAAGTCAAGTTTTATTAAAACTAAAGAAAATTATTTATTTTTTGGTTGAATTTATGTTTTGTTTTTGTTCTTTTTACTAATAAAATACTTAAATAAGAACACAAAATTCGTGGTTTAAAACTGAAATGGAAATTATCCGGTTAATCGAATAATTTAAAATTAACCGATTAAATCTAAACCCCGATTAGAATACCCTACTATTTACTAATGTTCTTATTTATTTGCAAATAAAATATCCAAATTTGTACTGCATACTTTAGGGAGCTTGTTTATTACAGTTGACTGGACTCAACAAAAAAATCCGCGTTTTACCCGGCATTTTTGAATTTTTTTTCTTTACAAACCATCCTCTGAAAATAACGAATCGAATAAAATCGCTCCAGCCGTTCTCACGTGATGCCATTACATACATGGACCATTTCATTTATACAAGGTGTCGCAAAAGTAAACTTCCGATGTTTTTTGGCTGTAATTAAAAAAAAAATGAAAAACTTTGATTCTTCTTGTGGATTATTTTTATTTCGTCTTTTAATTTTTTTTTACATCAAGTCGAGAATATGATGTCATGTAAATGGCCGCCGCCACAGTTGATTGTCATGTGAGCCCTTCCATCACTTTGGCCAAAACTTCCGGCGATATGTCCTCAAATTCTTGACGGATATTGTCTCAAGAGTCTGAGGCTTGTTGACATAAACCCGCGACTTCAAAAAGCCCCACAAAAAGAAGTCTTGCACCGTCCTGTTGGAACCACATGTTTTCCAATCCCAATTCATCAAGTTGAGGCAAAAAGAACTCGTTGATCATTGCTCTGTAGCTCTCACCATTCACAGTAACCGTTTGGCCCGCGACGTCTTCGAAGAAAAAAGGTCCGATGATTTCTCCAGCGAAAACAGCACACCATACAGTAACTTTGAGCGGGTGTAATGGATCTTCGTGGGTTACACCCGCTAAAATGGAAATGGGCCTCATCACTCATGATTATTTTTGACATTAGGGGCAAATCGCAAAATTTATAGCATTTTCTGATAGGAGGATTACTTTTGCGCCATCTTGTATATACATAGTATATAGATATAGAAGAAGTTTATATTCTCAATAAATCCCAAATGAGATGATCAAAAAATTCTGAAAATTGTTTAACAAAATTTTTCAAAATTTGAAAATTATTTTGGTCATACCTACCAATAGGTAAACGGTATCCTACGAAGCCAAAAACTCATATACAAGCACCACCAAACCGGCTTTGATTATTTTCTATATCTTGCAAAGTTTTTTCGAATGCCTCTATGCGCCATTGAACACTCATTCCAAACATTCAGTTTGCTTTGCTGCAAAACTTTGGCCATCGCACTGTTCTTGGAAATGTTGAATGTTGGATTTTCATTGATTTGCTTATTCAATGACAACTTGTGTGCTGAATGAAGAGTTCGACACCACCAAATCGGCTTTGATTTTTTCGTAAATCTTGCAACGTGTTGTCTAATGCCTCCTAAAAACGTAGCTGCAATTCCTGATGATCGTTTCCAAAAGCAACGCGACCAAAAATTTGTCCAGTTCCATCGGGAAGGTCCAAAAAAAAATTCCTCCAGTTCCATCTTTCACAACCTTGAATCGATCACAACCTTTTTGTAGTCGATTCAACAGTGTTCGAACTGATTCCCTCAAGGCATCGCAATCATATTGTTTTTCGTGTCGCTACTCTTGATTAAATTCATCGTGCATCGACATCATCAAACACATATCCTCAATTAATATCAAAGACTCGTTGTAAATTTCTTCTTTCAGTTTTAAATTTGGATTTGATGTTCTAATACACATGTGGTGCCAAATTTCTTTTGTAGACTATAGCAAACATTTAAAAAAATTAGCCAAATCGGTCTATGCGTTCTGCGATTTTAGATATATCGAAAAAATGGGCTAATATTGGGCTTGGTAAATTTTTCTTTAAGTAAAAACTTAAATTGGATTACTACGAACATTTAAAAAAATAGCCAAATCGGTGCAGCCGTTTTCTGATTTTAGATAAATCGGAAAAAGTGGGAGTGGTCAATTTTTCTTTCCGTAAAAACCTATGTTTGATTATTAGGAACATTTAAAAAAAAATTGTCCAAATCGTTCCAACGATCGACATTTGATTTTTATTTATATAGATTAGAGTTCGGTTGTGACCAGATCACTTAATTTGTTTTTCGGGTATTATAATTTTTCTGCGTAAATAAAAATAATGGCGTCCTTTATTTGGAAAATTTTCACTCGTTGTGGTGGTTCAACGCATCTAAACACGCGGATTTTGAGCACATTTTTCTGTGGAGCAAAAACGGTTAAATATATTGCAAATCCGATTTAACCAGTCATTTCTACATTAAAAACTAATAAAATTTATGTTTTTTGAATTCTTAAAAATAGTTCCAAAAACCCACAACAAATCTTATAACAAAAATAAAAAAAAAATAATTTTTGA
This sequence comes from Calliphora vicina, assembly GCF_958450345.1. Lineage (NCBI taxonomy): Eukaryota > Metazoa > Arthropoda > Insecta > Diptera > Calliphoridae > Calliphora > Calliphora vicina. The sequence continues at coordinate 63,358,880 of NC_088781.1, read as the reverse complement.
TTTTTTAAACATGCACGATGAAAAGGCTTATCAAAACGGTATCGCAAATCAAATTTTTGAAATTAACTCTAATATAGATTACTTAAATCGAATAAATATTGTTCGTGGATGAAGATATTTAAAATGGATATTTTTTAACTTGAACCCAGCAAAAATTTTGAGAATTTTGGTAATGCCAACTACATAGTTAAAATACATACATTACTTTGTAATGTGAAGTCGTTAACCAGCACATATTATTATATAGTACAGTAGGTATTTATTTTTTTATTAACACTGCACAACATAGACTTGTGATTTTAAGAATTTTTGGAGGCCCATAAAAAAATTGGTCACCAAAATCACCAATCTGAATATATGGATTAACTACCAGTTGGTAATATAATCGAATCTATACTGCTCAGTCCATATGTTTTTCCAAACGTCTTCATTTGTTGCACAGTCTTATTTGTCTGTCCTATTTTAGCTGATATATGAAAGATCCCCTTGTGATAAGCATATAATATTAACTGATCAGCGAGAGATGACTGAACTATTAAGAACATGCTATTAGCTTGTATGGTTTGAGTACTAGTATAACTATGTCTTTCAGACTGATTATTTGGGACCAATTAGTTTCCACCTAGGACACGTACATGTTAAAATAACTAGTTATGTCGCTAGTCAAATAGCCAGTTAGGTAGCTAGTAAGATAACTCACTCTATGTAACCGGTATCTGAATCCCACGCATTGACAACTTTGGATTAGCTTTCAAGCCACCTCTATATAATCTATGTAGTGTCCGCCTAGGACACGCACATGTAAAAATTCCTAGTCACATATCTAGTTATATAAATAGTGCTGATCCTTAATTATTGGTAAAATAACTAGTTCGGGACAGTTACCCCGATCTGCTGGTACAAGCAACAGCATTATGGCAAATGTATTAGAACAATACAGCAAAAAGCTAAAACAAACACTGATACAAATACGAACTTCTCAGCACCTGAACTATATGATCAGTATGATCAGTGGAATATAAATAAATAAAGCAAACATATTTTGAACCCACCTGTAAATTAGTTAGAGTGAACCTTTTACAAATTCTTCACATTTGCAATAATGATGTCTCTCCAAATATCATCGACTTTTCAGATTCTTGCACTTGCTATTTAATTATTATCTATTTTGTCTTTATATCTAAAATTTATGACCCTATTCATTTTTGCCCATTTTCTGTTCATTCATTAAGTATGAAAAGTTAACAGTACTCCAATACTAAATATTACTGATGCCAAAAAGAACTTAAACCTCAAATGAAAAACTGAAAAGTAACATAAAAAGGAAAGGAGTTTTTTTAAATGCAATACTGATTGAAATTCAGGAAAGCTGTAAGAGACATCAAGGGCCATTTTATGTTGTTATTTGTTTGAGCTGTTTTTTCTGCAGCAATTAAATATTTCTTAATATATTTTCAACATCATCATTTTCCTTGTCGCCGCCATCGTATTTATAATTCAAATCTATGTAGCATAGCACCGAACAACGCAACAAATGTTCTACTTTCACCAACGCAACATAACTTAACATTGTCAGCAGCAACGAAATGACAGAACAGCAACAACTACTATTGACTGCAGTTCGAAGCAGCACGACAACAAGAATGATATTAGTATTAGCAACAACATCATCATTAATCGTTGTTAGACATCATCGCACAGCAAGACCGACTGACTGACTGTATGTATCATCATTTATTAACAGCATCAATATACAACAACACCAACAATATGTACTATTACCAATGATCTGCAATTAAAAGTGTTTCGAAATTAAAACAACAACTTTTTATCGTGCGAGGAGAGGCTGAAAAGTTGTTTTAAAAGCAATAGGAAAATGGAAAATAAAGCCTTTTAATATAAAATTTAGTTGGAGGTAGATCTTTGTATAAAAGCCAATAACTAAATTCGAAACATATGACGCGAGGTGCCTTCTATCTGTCCAGATAAAATCAACATTCCATTTGATTTTTTATCTGATGTATAGCGATCGATTTTTGATTCACAGTTACCAAATGCAAGCAACATTTCAAGTGTCTTATGAACATTAAGATCAACACATTTGCACATATTTAAAGAAAAAAGTGAGAACTGCACAGCAAAAGGATCATGCCCTATATATTGATACATCATTCATGTTCGTAAGTTATTAGATTCATTTAATATTCTTTTCGGATGGCATTTCCTTGGATATTCCTGTGCTTCAGAGCAACGATATTTTTCATATTTAACTGTGATCAATGCACAAACCCCTTCTTCGAGAGCTAGGGCTATCTAATCCCTGCCATCCATAGCTAGCTAGTCAATTAGCAAGCCTAGGACAATTATTAAAGTCAAAGTGTGTATTCTGGCACTACACACAATTGACTTCAACCAAGAACCAAGCCCAACGATAAGTATATTACGAATGCCACCACCCCAATACGTTTCCTGAACACAGTGGCTTTTCAATGGCCTTGTTGAATCAGCACCAACAACTAGTTAGATACAATTGGTGGCCCGAAATTATCCAATAGCACAAATATCAGTCCTTAAACCAACGATCTTCTTCCCGCTTTGGGTTTCAAACTACAGCCACCACGTGCTCACCTAAGTGACCTCACCGTCGATCCAGGGCAAGTTCCACCGCCTCGTGGCACTAGATAAAGGCTCTAGTCAGCTGAAAATTTAAGGAACTGACTTATTTCCAGGAATGAGGTCCGTGAACCTCGTCAAATGTGTGGAGCTTCATCAAGATGTCCAAACAAGACCCTAGGGAGAATTTGACTGTGGGGCTCAAGAAGTGTCCTTACTATTAGAATCCATACCTGTATATATAAATAGAGCATAAACTAGAAACAAGGTTAGGTTTAATTGGTATCTGCCGGAAGCTTAGCATACTTGGGTCTATCGTGGTGCATTGTTCCTATCGCACCTTTCGTACTATGCTTCTCCAGACATTATGTTGTTTTAATGAAGGTGTGGATCTTAACCTAATAACCTCTGGATAGACAGGGGCCAAATTACGGGCCAAATTTCGTGATCGAATGAGCTACCGTATCGAAAAATGAATTCTTTATCGAAATTATGATAAAATGTACTAAATCGAATGCGGTAATTCGGCCCCAGGTTTTGCCAAAAAATATTTCTTGACCAAAAGTTCTACGTCATAGGTTCCTAAATGCCAGACAGTTGTATCATCTGCATATCTGTATTGTTCCAGATTGTTCCCATCTCCATCCAAGTGGGTTCTCTTTCGCAATCTCCTCCAGAGACTTTTTCGTGTGGTCTAGAGCCGTCAGTACGAATGCACCAAGATATTTTGCCAAGATATCTGGTCTTGTGGTGGTAACCAGTCGAGAATAGAGGGCCTATTCACTATTCTCGACTGTTGGAGTAGTCCTAAGTACACATGTTATCATAATCGCTACCATTCCATTGGTATATCTCTAAATCACTTGTGTCTCCACTATTGATGATACATTGTTGTTGGGAGCACCTTTTATATCCAGGAATATATGCCATAACATATCCCCGTCTGTCAAACGTTTTCTTAATAGTACCAGCAACGTCATGCAAGTAGTTTTACACTGACTTTACCTTATAGTATGCGGGTATTCGAATAAGCCATGATGGCTGATATCGATCGTTGTAATAACGCTATATTTGGTCAAATCGCAAGGTCTCCTATCATGTCATATTATCATTATGTCCTAATATTTCACAATATTTTGAAAATGTTGCTATTGCCTTTCAAGCAAAAAATGTTCTAACATAATACTCATAGCTGTAACTTGTGAATAAAATACAAAATATAAATATTTTTTATATTATTTTAGTTTTTGTTTCCAATTATAAATATTTATTTTCCAAATTATTTATTAGTTAAATAAAGTATTTGTATAATTTATTAATAATATTTACAGTAAAATTTATGCATATTTATATCTTTTAAAACCAAATAAATTATAAATAAAATCATTTTATATTAGTTTAATTAAATTATATTGATATTTTTTTAGAAAATAGTAAAATTGTATATATTCAAATAAAACAAAGTTGAATAAAATTTAAATTTATTTCAATTAGATACAAATAAAATCAACTAATTTCTTTGGAATATTTATTCAAACAAAACACAAAAAACTAAAATTATTCAAACAAAAAATGATTGAATAGAAATAATTCTAATAAAACTTTAGAAATATTTTTAATTCTCACAAATTTCAAACAAATAAATTTATTTTTCCAAAAATTACTGAATAGAAATAATTCTAATAAATGTTAAAGAATATTTTTATGTATTTCACAATAATACGGATATAAAATGTCTTGTGATTGCATTCTGAGTTGAAAAAGTTATTTTCGAAACGAATTACAAATTTTTTTCAGATTTAACTGGTTTTTTCTTTTTTGCGGGAAATTGGAATCCTAGTTCTCTGATATCTAATATTCTATTTTTAAAAACTACTACTTAATCATTGATTATCACTAGAATATGGACACAGATTAATGGTTTCAATTGGAAGTTTATTATTAATTTAAATTGTGAAGAACAAAATTCATGAATTATTTTTAAAAACTGTTTTTAAAGTAACTAGTTGTTCAAAATGATCGTCTTACATGGCATTCCTTCTAGGGCTATTTAATAACTCTGCAAGTGAAATTATACGTTCAAAATATCGTTGAATTATTTTTGAGCATTGTTTTTGTTTATTTATAGCAACCGAAGGATCTTTTTCATAATCCTCGGAAGAAAAATCTTTATCGTCCGAGCTCATTTTCACAAACAAAAATATTTTTTTATAAAATTGTTGAAAAATTTGTTGTTAAAATATTTGACTTTATTTTCACAAATAAAATTATTCAAAGAAAATTTCTATGAATAAAAAAGTATTCTAAAATTTGTTGTTGAATATTTAAATATTTTTCTTTTTTTTGGAGAAATAAAATTATTCAAAGAAAACTGCTTTGAATAAAATCTATCAACAAATTTTCGAATAAGTAAAATAATATTCTATTCATAACTAGTTGAATAAACTAAATTAATATTTCATTTTTACTATAAAAATATAATTTGAAAATAATTACATGTTTTCATATTGATTAGAATATTTTAAAATCTATTCATTATATAATAATTAAAATACAACTTATTGTTACTGAAATACAAATACTATTAGTATAATTTTAAAAATGTTTATTAAAAACTTTTAAGTATAATTTATTTAATATCGTATTCTATTGAAATCAAATAATATTTAATGCTTTATATTCTAAATAGATATATATTAATTAGTATCCTATTTTGAATAATATAGAATGATTTCAATATAAATTTATTTTTTTAATATAACTAAAATTCAAAAATATTTAAGTTTTTGGAAATATTTTGAATAAAAATATTCACAATTTACAGCTATGATAATACTACTATGTATGCTATATATGTTTATTGTGTTATCGTTACCTACTAGCAGAAACCTGTGCCGAACGCCTAAGAGTCGGTCAAGCCGAGCCGCCAAGTATGACATTCTAACAATATGACATGATAGGAGACCTTGTGGATTGACCAATTGTATATTTTCGAAAAACTTTTCAGATTGCACTTATGCAGAGTTGTGTTTTTATTTAAAACAAGTGCGTTCATTTGTCTGTGTATCCATATTGTCCGTCTTTCCATCTAGCCACCATTCAGTCAGCACTTTGTTTGTAGTAATAAAATTAATCTCAATTTCAACATTATTTTCTTCTTTATCTACGAAACCACACCACGACACACAATATGAAAACAACACCATACGGAGCAATCCAGCAACTTCTTTTTTTGCTTCTTTCACTCACAGACATATTAGCGTCAGTTGATCTTTGCGTCGTTGTCTTTGTTTTTGTCTTCGTCATGATCGTCGTAGTCATCATCATCATCATCATTGTCTACTACACTTAGATTTTCGAATAGAGCAGCAGCAGCGACAACATCAACAAATAGCAACATCAATAAACTGTAGTTAGATGTATCGGTGAAGTATGCAGTAGAACAACATCATCATGTATTCATTAGACCATTTCCATCCACATCCATAACGAAACACATGGAGTAGATACGTACATAGATACTTACGGGTAACATTTACATTTACTTTTCAATTGAATGATTATCATATGAATTGATAATAATGTTGTTGTTGTTGCTGTTAATATTGCTGTTGCTCTTGGATCACAAAGATGTTGTTGTTGTTGTTTTGGATTCACGTATTTTTGCTTCTGGGGGATACTACAAATCAACCCACAGCAAAAAGTTTAAAAGGAAATTCATTTTGTGCTTCGATTTTATACAAATAAAACAGAAAAAAATATTAAGTTTTTTTGGCTGGCAGTTTATACCATGTTAGACGGCAAATTAATGAAAAATTATTGGATTGGTGTTTTGAATTTTCTTGATAAATTGAGTGACTTAACGGGAAATCTATTAACGACCACCTCATAGCATTTTAAGGATCTTGGATCTTTGTTAATTCTTGTTTTGAAAAAATCGAAATACATTGGGTATTAAAAACATACATAGCTCTAAATATATATTTTGTATTCTTTTACTACAAAGGGTTAATATTTTTCCTACTTTTATACCTTTAAGGCAAATATCTATCTTCAATAGATCTCTCAACGTTTTGGTAAAATTAAGCAATTTGAATTTATAAAATATTAAAACTCTTCTTCAATCATTAAAGTGAATATAGTTTCTCGTATTTCAACGTTTTTAATTATTGTCTTTCCCTATCATTAAAATCTTCTTTAGAGTAATGAAAGTACTTTTGCTTTAATCTTAATGAAAGTTATGTGAATTTCAACTATAATAATGTAAATTTAATAGAGAAATTCTAATAAAAATAAACATTTTACTGACTATAGTTAAATGCATTGAAAATCTTACTCATAATAAGAGAAAATTCATGTATTGTCAAATTAAAAACTTTTAAGTGGAAATTTATGTTAAGAACTAATTATTTTGTTTAGTTCTTAATTAGTATAAAAAAATATAGACATGCTTTCCTTAGGTTTTGTGGCTTTAATGGATATAAAGTAAATTTTTATGTTCATATTGACATTCATATTTATGGTTTTATGGAATGTCAGTAATCTTTAATTTAAACATGCAATAATGTGAAATTTTAATGTTTGCTGATTAAGTATAAAAATTTGTATTCCAGTGTAATAAACAAAGTTTTTTGAACCAACACTTGGGGGATCACACAAGGGGATCACCCCCAAGGGTTGGAACTAGAAAAGTAAGTGAAGAAAACAAAGATTAAGGGAATAGTGGTTGTGCACATTAAAATAAAACCTGAAATTAAACTGATACCCAGGGTTGTATTATAGTTTTCTTAATACCCCTAACACAATAAAATGTAAGTTCAAAAATCCCCAAATATTATAATATTAATAAAATTTCATTACAGAATTACTGGAAAACTATAACCTCTAAAATACAGTTTCCATTATTCTATAAATAATTTTGAATTATGAAAACACAAATGTTTGTTTTCTATAATTAAGTTTATTGTATACATAAAACATATTTCTAGTTCCACTATTATAGAAAACTTTAAAAGTGCTGTTACCGTTAACGTTAACGTTAAACTAAAATTATTTTTTTATTTTTTTATGAGATTTGTGGGATTGTGGAACTATTTTTAAGGATTCAAAAAACATCAATTGAACCACCACAAAGAATTTTCCAAAAAAAAGAACACCATTACAAATGAAGTGACCTGGTCACAAACGAACTCTAATATACATATGTTGAATTTCATATTTGTAATTAAATTTTTCATTAAATAAGGAAAAACAAATATTGTTTACTCCTCCGTGTCATTCCACGAGAATGACAACCACGTCTGAAAAAACAAAAACCCTTGAAACTTTTTTTTCCAGATGATTTGAATAGAAGAAAGCACTAAAATGGTACTATGTGAAAGTATTTAGAGCTTATTACAGCATTTTAATGGCAAAAATATAGCTTAAACTGACTATATTTTATTTTTTAATTTAATTGGTATGTTTTAGAGTCTAATTCTTAGTCTAAAATTTAGACTAAAAATGAGACTAAGCTCCCAATTAGCATGTAGTATGAAATGAATTTGACTCTGAATGTTTTTATGCTATTATCATCTTGTTTATTGAAACCGAATATATATTTTTATACCCTTCACCTTCGTGAGAAGGGTATATATAAGTTTGTCATTCCGTTTGTAATTTCTACATTTTTCATTTTCGTAAAGTATATATATTCTAGATCCTTATAGATAGCGGAGTCGATTAAGACATGTCCGTCTGTCTGTTGAAATCAATTTTCTGAAGGCCCCAGATATCTTCGGGATCCAAATCTTCAATAATTCTGTCAGACATGCTTTCGAGAATTTTTTTTTTTTTTTTGTATAATAAATATTTTATTTATTTTTCTTCAATTTATATAACCAAGCCTTAGGTTATATTAGCTAATGGCTAATAAAAGCTACTAAATAAAATAATTAAATATATTAACTTTTAACAAAAATAGTATAAATAAAAATAGTTAAAAACAAGTACATAATTACAAAATTATTAACATTTTTTTTTTCTTTTATGCAAACATTTAAATAAATATAAATGTATATATAATTTAATAAAAAAAATAAAAAATATAGTTATCAGACCCTTTTTTAAATCATTATATAATAATAAAACAAAAAAATTATAATGCATGAAAGTGCATATCTTTTAAATTTTGAGGAATAGTTAAAGAGAAGGAGAAAAAATTATAAATCATATGTAATTACATAATTCATTAGTTTTCTTCGAAAGGCATAAGGCGAAGATGAGAAACATCTTAGATCCCTAGGTAGTGTATTCCATATTCTTGATAATCTTATCTGGAATGATCTTTCAAATATTGCGGAATGAAAAAGTGGATATAAAAATTGAGGATTTTTTTAAATTTAAAATCAGCAAAATCGGTAGACAAATGGCTGAGATATGAGGAAAAAACCAAGACAACCTCGATTTTTTACCTATTTTTGACCTATATCTGGATTACTAAGACATTAATATAGACAATATGGATATCTAATGATAGATATTTCAAAGACATTTGTAACGACGTATATAAGACCATAATAGTAAGATGGACCTACAATGGGTCAAAATCGAAAAAAAAAATTTTTAACCCGAATTTTATTTTTCACAAAAAAAATTCAAAAAACAAAAAAAAAATTCAAAAAACAAAAAAAAATTTAAAATTTAAAAAAAAAAAAATTTAAATTTAAAAAAAAAAAATTTTAAATAACAATCGAAAAAATTTTTTTTTACAAAAAATGAAAAAAACAACTTGAAAAAAAGTTAAATTTTGTATATGTACAGAATATATATTGTTTTACTATAAGAGAAAAATCTGTCACGTACGGTATGTCACATCCGATATTAAATTGTATTTATTATGAAATCATCCAACAAATATTTTGTTTAGTGTAAGAAATTAAATGAAAACATAATGCCTCTCATGTACCTCAAAATTACTTTCGTTTTATGTCACGTACGATATGCTCTTATTTTGCTCGATATTCTGAATGGAACATAAAGACCAAATTATTTTTCAGATTCTCTTATTTTTGCAAAATCAATTCCACTCTATGTGCGTACAAATGTCACGTACGATGACATGGAATTGTCCATATGTGTGTCTAATTTCATGATTCTTGGTCCATTATTATAGAATATTCAAAAAGTAATATTAGTTTGAAAAAAATACCTGTAAGTCCTCTTTTTATGTATTCTTTGTCCATTATTACTGAAAATTTGAAGTTAAATTTTTTAAATATTAAACCTATCAATTTATATAAAAACATTTTATTTTACATTTCCATTCCTTAAAGTTTTAAATATCCAAAAAGTAACAAATTTATATTTGGTATTAGTAAAAAGTAAAAATTAATATGTAACTTTCATTTATATGTTTCAGTTTTCTCCCCTAAAAGATTTTTTATTTTACCTAAATGTTATTTGTTGATCAGAAATGTTTGGTACTGAAAACGGGCAATATCGATCAAGTAGAACCAGAGAAAACCCTTCATATTCAACCTAGTAGATTTTTAGAGCTTTTAAATCCTTTATTTCTTTCTTTATTGAGACCTACATCATTTATTATATAGGCAGTAGGGTATTCAATTAGTCGGGTTTCTGTTTTAATCGACACAAATTAATCGGTTTATTTGCTATTTGAAAATCGTTAATTTTTAATTATTCGAACAGTTAACCGCCCAAAATTAAACCGATTAACGTTTAATCGATTGAATACCCTAATAGGCAGAAAGCAGTCAACGCTGTCACTTGACTTCTTTCTACACTAAACACGGATTTCTCGACTTTGCTTCATGTATTTAATTTTTTTTTCAATTAAACGATGCATTTACCTGATAATGCACTGTGGTTTCAAATCGAATTTTTATGGCATAAATTAAAATAATCATGTCAGATCTTTTAATTTCAGCACATTTAATGTCCATGGCATATAAATAAATTCAAACAAAAAAATAGTCAATTGGAGCACTCCCACACCCTACGCCCACTAAATGGGAAGTATCCAAACTGAACTATTTTTTTATATGTAAAAGAAAATTATATACATTTCGTTTTATTTGATTTTTTTGTTAATATTCAGATTTTTACTGATTCTTTTAAAGAACCCACTCTATTAGTATATCATATTTGTGACCGTTTGTTGGCCAATCCGATAATCAAAAATTGTGCTAAAATAAAATGACAATTTTGGGAGTTTGCTGAAAAATGCTGGCGAGATATGAATATACACTCAAAATACACACTTTGGCGAACACTTCCACACTTAAAATTCCATGCAAGTTCGTTCCCAAACACCACTTTTGGTCCACGGATCTTATAGGTTATGGCGATACTACAAAACTACACAATCACAATATCAAGAATTACGGCAAGGACTCAACAAAAAAAATTCAAAAATATACCATGAAACTACTTAACTTGGGCTACATGTTCCATTTTTTAAATACTTTAAAACTTTATGTTTTAATATTTGCTCGTTGTACAATTGTAACACTGTTTTAACACTTATTTAAGAACATGTGTTTAAAGTTTCAACTTTGAAAGCCTAGCAGACCGGCAGTTTGGCCAACTTTTTTTTTAAATATATTTTCTTGATTGCTTGGAGTGTTGCCTTTAGGTAAATAAATAAATTTTTAACAATTTTTAATTTTTTTTTTAATTTTTGCCAAAAAAAAAATCGATTTGGGACCATAGTGTAATGGTCAGATGAATTTTGCTGAAGTGCGGAAATAGTTTTAGTTTTTCGCGATAGCAGTACTACATCTATGTTCATAACCCGAAGTTTTCGTCGCTTAAAATAATATATCACTTCTTATTTCTAAAATTTTTACAACACTGCTTGCCGTAAAATTTCCAGTTTTATATTTGAATTATTCTATTGTAGAAAGTTCCTTTAATTAATTATTGAATACTCTTACTAATTATAACAAAAATAACATTAATTTCTCATATCAATTTCCAATATCTCTAAGATTATTGGCAAAACTGTTGCTATAAATAAATGTTAATTAGTAGCTTCGCTTCTTAAGTCTTTTGATTTATCAAAACAAAAACAAAAAATTTAAAAAAAAATCATTAGTAACAAAATTAAAACTAACAACATAACTAAAGCATTATTAATAATATTACAACAATAACAAACTTTATAATTAATACAAAGTTAGAAATAAAATTTAAATAAAATCTTTTACTTCCGCTTTTACAATCGCTACATGTTGTGTGCAACGCAACTATTTATTACCATTTTAATATTTTATGATAAAAAAAAATATTGTTAGTGTACAAAACAGGCGTTTGTATATTTTTTTTATAAATCTTTAAGCAGTAAGTGAGAGAGTATTTGTTGTTATTTTTGTTAAGGTAACCATAAATTTTTTGCACTTTCACTTATGTTACCCTAAATATCATGTTAACGTAAAACCATTTAAAGACTTATACAAAAAAACATATTAAAAAACAGCAACACTAACTAAAACAACAACAACTACTATTAAAAACTACAACAAGAAGAGAGAAAAAAAAACTTAAAAGTCAAACAATCAAAAACCATCTACAACAAACGGCCAAGAAGAAAGAAAAGAAAGAAGCACCCAACTCCAATAAGACCTGAGAAGTGGGAAAGAAAAAAACTCTCACACATACGCCTCTTAATAATAAAGAGACAACAACAAAAATACGATCAGAAGACGCTAAAGAAAGAAACACGTCTGTTTTTGCTAAACTATTCAGTTAAGACTTTTGATCGTGGTTGCCACCCATCCATTATCAATTTTAGATTCATTAAGCATTAATCGCGAATAACTATAGAATGCTACTGCATCCATTACTTGTATCTCTCCTGTTAATCGATAATTCGGGTGATCTGTGCAATTGCCGAACTCTTCATTTTTCATACAAAAGCCGTACGATATATACACAATAAATTCTATTAAATATATTTTATTGGGTTAGGGAACGAACTATATTCAAAATAAAAAGTTTCTAAACCACTGTGCTTTGTCAATATCTTTTAAACTGTAATAGCTAAAGTAGTAAGTAAAGAGTAAATAGTAAAGATTTACTTAAAACTAGAACTGCCCGGTGGCCGAAATTCGACTACTTTTAAAACGCTTTTTACCACTTTTATGGAAAGAATTTTTAACCATATATGTTTTATCAATATGACAAGCCGGTAATTCACAATGCAGTTAAAAAACAGGTTCTTCTTTTCCGCGATCCGGGCAACTGTGGAATTAACTGCTGAAGAGAAGTCGGAGTTCGGAATGCTTACCGATCATGCAAGCAGACTCAGTGACCAGTTAAGACTATTACTAGCCTCAAATTGATCTTCTGGTTCCTATTTAGTAGCTGTACTGCGTTTCTCATATTTCTGTCCACTAATTCAACTTAACCGATTTTGCCCATTTTCAATACCAAATATTTCAAGAAAAAATATTTGAGGAAAATTTCATCTCCTTCCCTGATGGCCCTATTGTGCCTTCAAGAGACAGACAGATGGTCGGTCATAACATCATTTCGGTGGTGGGTATAAAGAAAATCGTAAAATCTGGCAACAGTGTTTAAGATGCGATCATTGTTGTTGTTTTTGTTGTGCAAAAAGATAAGCGCCGCAAAGAAATTGTAATCAAATAAAATAAAAACGTAATTTCCCTGAATTTCGCAATAATTTGGCAACAAAAAAATCCAAATATAAAAAAATACATTAAAATTTGAGAAAATAAAAAGAGTTACAAAAAACTAGTTTGAGAAACAAATCCAAAAAAAAATAAATAACAGCCAATGAACACACAAGCAACGACAACACAACATTTAACACTGTGTTTTTTCCGTTTTATATGATCATTTTGCTGCTGCCGCTTTCAATGATGCACATTATTACAAATAACGACGACGATCATCATAATGATGATTATAGTGATAATGATGTAAGTCATTATGATGATACATGAGTATTAATGTATTTTGCTGTGGTAACTTATTTGGCTGGATGACTGGGCTGGTTGGCTGGTATGGTTCGTTGGTTGGTTGGTGGTGGGAGAAAACAAGTATTTAGGCAAAATTTTCACATTCAACTAAATCACCAATCAACGAAAATAAATACACATCCATGCTTACGTACATACATACATTGAAGTGAAGCAGTAACAGCAAATACAGAAGACCACCCGCCAGTTTCGTATTTAAACACATGAAAATAAAAGAAAACTAAAGACAACACAAGAAAACTTAAAAGAAAAAAAAACAAAAAAAGTCTCACACAACACTCTCAAGAGCTCAATACAGTTTAGTTTAACTTCATATTGAGTTGACTGCAGTCAGGATAATTCCCACAACTTCCAATTTCATTATAAGTTGCACTTTTGCCACTTAATCATTATGCACCAATGCAATAACATACAGACATGCTCATCACACATACGTATACTCGTACACAGATTTACATTCAATAACAAGATGTTGCATGCAACATAAAGCGCGTTATAGTCATTATGTGTTCACCCTATACAACATACAGAATCGAGATATGCTAATCGCCTGATCCGATTGGCATACAATTTCACACCGACTTAGCAGAGGAGTAGCTTTTGAAGACCCATCAGGAGCGGCTTTGTTCCGTCGTAAAGTAAAGCACCTCAGACATGTATGTAAACTTTTAAAAATCAAAGATTTTAATATATTCTTATAGTTATTGAGTTATACGCATACCGTTCCCTGGTCCAGTTTTTTTTATAATATCGGACATAATATATCGCCGATTTCATTAATATTTTTTCTGTTAGTCAAAAAATGTTTAAGAAAATCATATGAAAAAAGCTCTGGGAGTAATTTGATTGGTCGGAAAATGGAGAATTGGTAAAACGTAAAAAAGTATTTTAAAATTCTAAATGAATATCAATGCCGCCCGTTTATTAACGGTGTGTCCGAATATATTGATTTTGGTGTTGGAAAATGGAAAGGGATATAGTAAGCCCCTGTAGAAATCCACCAAAATATGGTGTCAAAATCCCTAGATAGCTTTCATCAGGTACTTAATACAAATTCTAAAAACTTTTAAAACAAGTTATCTAGAGACAAAAACAGTATAATTTATTTTTCAGAAGGTCAAATTGAAATTTTAAGTTCTTAAAGAAATTACTAAAATGCTTTACATTAAAACTTCTAAAGACTTGTTACAAATTTTTTATATATATATTGCGATTTGAAACGAATATTTTTAAAATGAATATTTTCCAGACCTCTTAAATCTTTTAACCAATCATTTTAAATTTTGACAGATTAAGTATTAAAAAATTCACGGAAATGAATCAATTTGTGTACGTTGTACTTTGCAGTGAAGTGGAAAGAACGGTTCTAGGTGTTAAAAGATTTTGGATACTGAAGGTTTAGAATAGTTTGATCCACTATTTCTTAATGCACAAACGAATTTATTGGACGCTAACACCAATCTGGAATACTCATCACTCTGGGATAGAATGTCATGTATTCAAAAAGTCGATACTTTAGTCCAAGACGTGGATATATAGAATGATAGGCCAGATGAGCTTACCAAAGCTTACTAAGCACTATATGACTATACGTTTAAAGGGTTTGGTACTTTTTTCCAGGTAGCTTTCTTTTTCTATCCTGGATGCTCGGAAGATTCTAAGACGATCTATCTATGTCCGTCCTTCTGTCTTATAATAATTAATATCGTGATAAAATAAGACATAAACAAGTTTTATATGAACCTAAATCTTTCTACCAACTTTTGTGAGGAACGGTGCATAATTGACTCTATCCCCATATAACCATTATATCAGAAAAAATGTGATATGATTCGGCAAAGTGAAATAAAACACTCTTACTTGTTTTTTTTATGAAATAGTATTTGTCTCTCTCAAGGTAGTAGGATCTATTGTTGATTTCAGGTTTTAGTAAATTAGTTGAGTAGAAGATCTGTCAATATTGTTGTGTTTTACCCTGTGGTATTCTGACGATGAAAGTTTTAACTATTTTAATCTGGATGTGTGCGAGGTTTATGATCAATCGATATAGTATTTCAATATGTTTTGAGAGCTGATTTGTTTGCCTCCAAAGCTACATGATGGATATGGTGTTGGATTAAAAACATTCAATAAATACACATGGATTTTTTGACGTATTTCATGATTCACAAACATTCACAAGTAAAGTCTTCACACAATAGTTAAATATCCTAATTAAATATCTTGCATATGACAGATGATTAGCTTATAGATCGTAGGAGGTCAAAATATTGGTTGGCTTTTGAGATCCGTAATAGTATATCTTTAATGAAATCTCGTGTGTTTGTTATATTTCTATCGAGGTGATAATTTGGGTTCCAGACACAGGGACATATAGGGGAATATTAGGGCAGCCTAAGTGCTACGTGCTTATACTCTCTTGCAAACTTATACTTTGCGAAGGTTATGAGTATTTAGTCAATATGAGACATCCATCTTCGTCATGCTCATCATCATCATCATCATCGCCAACCATCTCACCATGAAATGACTAGACGTTTAAAGGATTTGTACTCTTTTTTCTGATTTCTATTCAAATTCATTCTTCTGCAACCGTTGCAGCAACATCGAGATCAGAAGATCTTTTTTATATATCGAGCCCTTAGCGCCAAATTATCGTAAGCGACATTTTTAAAATTTTTGTTTTATTGCAGAAATTAAAATTTTATGGACCGACTGGTGTTTTAGCGTTCTCAGAATATCAAAATTGTTAATAATATCAAGAATATAGGGGTAAGATTTTATCGCAAGAATAGTTGAAGGAGAACCGGGAGACAATGCTCGATCTTGGTGTCAGTGATAAATGGGCACTGTCTGAGTAGGTACCATACGCAGTTCTGGATGTTTCCGATATGAGAAAACATGGTGAGTAAATAAATAGTCTTCATGAGATAGGTTGACCTATCTGACATTGAATTAAATTATATTATGAGCTTCATAAGACCAGCATTTTGTGGTATGGTAATCAGGCAGCCGTCCAAAACCTTCGCTTCGTATAGCTCACTTGGGTCCAATATTCGTTCCCTTTGTGATACCTGAGAAGAAAAGAGATATAGAAGTCGGAGAAAAGGGAAGTCTATAGATTAAGTTAGAGTGAAATTTGCTAGAGTAGACTATAGATAGAATCGGAAGGAGAAGGGGGGGAATTCAAAGAATTCAACTAACGCAGTTGCTAGGTGCCTATGAGGTGCAATTTGTATGTTCGGTCTTATCAACCAACTGCTTTCCCTGATAAAGGCGAATATGCACCTTAGTTCCTTCACAGATAATCCGGAGAAGGTACTAAAGGATCGCGCACCTAAAAGCCTGGCTCGTATATCTATCACTCAGTGCCAGACAATTACAAAAGAAGTGTAAGATGGTATCTTCCTCACTCTGACAACTTCTGCAGAAGTCGTGGTAAGGTAACCCAAGTCTTGTGGCAATGCCCGCTGATCATCACCACCATATTGCTGAGTCGTATTCCTTGTAGTCGAAGTAGATACGACGTGCGTTTACAGTCCAACGCAGGCCATATAATCATCGTAATGGCACAGGTGGAATCATTACCCCACCTTGCTTGGGCAAGTTCGTAATATGCGTAATGTATCAGTTCCTTGCAAGTTAACAACGGGATTCCACAAAGGAAGTCTATTTCGTCCTCCGACATCAAGGCTGCTATTCTCGCCAAGTAATCAGCAATACAATTGGCCTCATTCTCCCTGTGGCGACGTACCTATGTGAGTACAACTGTCGAATGTCGAACTGTTATCAAAGTGTAGCATTTTGTGGTACCTAAAACCACCCAACTATAACCTATCATTTAACGTTATATATAAATGTTGTTAAATTTTTGGAAAACGCTGAGAAGATTTGAAATCATTTATGCTGAACCAGAAATGTCAATATAACAAATTCAGTTAAAAAGCTGTTACGGAATCCCCATCATCAGGCTTAAGGTTTTCTAGTACTAGGAATTCTATATGTAATTTGACTACAAATGATGAGTAGTTAACATAGTCGGTATATACTGCTTAAAAACATTTTCACATGCGGTTATTGTCTTTAACAATAAAATAAAAGAAAGCTTTACTTATTTGAAACTTTGTTTCTTTAGAAAACTATCATCTCTTAGTCGTCGTCTTCTTCTACTTTTTGTTTACTTCTTTTACCTTTAGGCGGCGTCTGTGTGTGAAGAAATTTGCAGTGGTTTTTTTTATTTTTGTGTCTTGTTTAAAACTTTAACTTATTTTAAATCACATGCATTGTGTGTTAAATCTCTGGTGAACAAATATATAGTTTTTTTATATATTGTCATTTTTGTTCGTATGAATAGGTTTGGAGTTGGATTGAATTAGCTTTTGGTTTTTCCTCTAACATGTGAAAAAAAGTATCCAATAAATATTTACTGGTTATTCCAATGCGAGCGAATGAGTGATGAAGAATGAGTATTTAAATGAATGTATGTGTCTGTATAATTTTAAATCATGACTTCAATTTCAGTTCTAAACTATATTTAACTTTTGGAAACCAATGAATAGTTTTCCATGTAGTTAATATTACATACGGGAGGCTAATAATATTTTATTTCTTGTTAATTGAAATAGTTACTTCCCATGTGAACTAGAACTTAAAATATGTAGGTACTAAATATTGGTCCATATTAACCAAGCTATAAAGCTATTCGAGAAATATTTTCAAATAAATTTTATTTTCAGTAATTCACAGCAATAAGACTTTAATTTAGATGATATAGTTCCAAAATCATCACAAAATTTTTCAAAGATACATAGATATGAATCATCCAATATTCTCCTTTTGCCCCTTTAAGCAGTGAATAAAATTGATATTTAAAGACTTTAGTTTTGGATTCATACAATAGATTTGGAATATATCGATTCACGTTAACTGACATCATATCGATTACCTTAGCCAGGTTATAAGTTCAATACATTTGTTATAAATGACTTTTGACAATTTCACTAAATGATTTCTTTAAAAAATCACAAAACAATCTTCCTTTTTTTCGTTACTTCTTTCAAATGTTTATGGCATAAATTTAACAGCAATTTATTACGAAACATCCAGCCAAACAACCAACAACATTTTAACAATTTTCATAAAGTTCTCACAGTTTTCTAACACTAAAGCAACAAATCCGAAAATCTAAATAAAACGCCATGTAAGAACTTATAACCCACTAAATGTGTTTAAACAAATAAACAAACAACCAAACCAAAACCAACAAAATCAAATAAACAATTTATCATTAGCTAAAGTACTCGCTCAAACGACTTTTTTTTATTTACACAATTGCAATTTTGCACTTAAGGCATGTCGAAATGTTCATACAGAATCCCATCTTCGTCATGCTCATCATCATCATCATCGCCAACCATCTCACCCTGAAATGACTAGACGTTTAAAGGATTTTGTACTTTTTTTTCTGATTTCTATTCAAATTCATTCTTCTGCAACCGTTGCAGCAACATCGAGATCAGAAGATTTTTTTATATATTTGCAATATTTACTTGTAATATGAAAAAGATATGTTTTAATATTAGTAGTAACTACTTTTTTTTGTTATTTATAAAAAAAAAATAAACTTATAATTGCTTATTTTGTGGTTTAAGAAGCCGCCAAACCGTGGTAGATTTTGCTAGAATGTGACCAAAAAATAAATTTATATGGTCACTAAAATTTGTCTATGCATATGAAGTACATATATTGTCAGGATCAGTTCAGTTTAGCCGGTCCTCATTGATGACATGGTGTTCGTCTCTCTCCGTGTTAAATCACTACTGTTGATTTCAGAAGACACGCCGAAGAGAGAGTACTACAGGGTAGCCAGAGTTTGTCAGTCTGTAATTCTACCAGGATTAACAGATCGGACAGATTTTTGACTAGACATGACATAGTAAACTAGGCTTTCTTAAAAACCTGTTTAACGCTAAGGTAGAAATCGTCCTGGATCAAGGCCTTTTACCGAACTACTCGCTCTAATTCCAAATGGCCTGAGGGTAGTGCAGATTAGTCTGCGTCTCGAAACTATGAGCTAATGTGTATTTGGAAATATATTTCTTAATATTTGTCTTCTATCTAATTACAGCTCGAATGACATTATACTTACAATATCATCAAGTGGATGAGAATCAGACGATTCATCCACGTCTCGTACAGAGGGATGGCTTCATACATTTTTTTGCAAAAATTATAAGGAGTGGTCGTAGAGCGCTGAAATTTGGCACCGAGAATTATATGGACCAAACTAAGAAAAAAATTAAATTTTATCAAAATCGCCCAACGCCCACTGCCCATACAAACTAAATAGATTTTTTCGCATAAAATTGTTCCTATCGTAGTAAAAGTCTAGAAATTTGGTACGTATATTTTCTGAAACAAAAGAAGAACGTATGCTAGTTTTATTAAAATCGGGCTAGCCCACCGCATACCGCCCATGCAATCCAAATGCAATACATTTTTATGCAAAAATTATATTTAGAGCATTGAAATTTGGCACCGAGAATTATATGGACTAAATTAAGAAAAAAAACAAGTAAGAAAGTATGGTCGGTCAAGCCCGACCATATAATACCCTACACCAAGTAAATGAGTAAAAATATTTTACTTTTAAAATATCAATAATTTATATTTTTGAGTGATTTTTCGAAGGGGCCTTATATGGGAGCTATGATCAATTATGGACCGATCACCATAAAATTAGGTCGTGTGATTTATGTCTATATGAAAGTTATTTATGTTGAATTTTGTGTGTATACCAACATTTTTAAGTGATTTATGCACGTTAAAGTGATTTTCGGAAGCGGGTCTATATGGGAGCTATGACTAATTATGGACCGATCGTAACAAAATTTGGTGACATGAATTTTGTATATATAAAACTTATTTGGAGCGAAATTTGTGTAGATACATAGATAAATTAAACATTTATGACCGATAAAGTCCAATTTCGAGGGGGAAGGTTTACATGGACAGCCAGCCAGCCAGCCAACCAGACGGACGGACGGACGGACATCGTTTAATCGACTTAGAAAGTGATTCTAAGTCGATCGGTATACTTTAAGGTGGGTGTTAGACCAATATTTTTGGGCGTTATAAACATCTGCACAAACGCATAATACCCTCCCCACTATGGTGGTGTAGGGTATAATAAGTTTTATCATAATCGGCCACGTTCAACGCCCACTGCCCATACAATCCAAATTGATTTTTTCGCATAAAATTGTTTATATCCAAGCAAAAGTCTAGAAATTTGGTACATACATTTATTGAAACAAAAAAGGAACTCATGCCGAGTTTCAATAAAATCGGTTACAAGTTGAAGTAAAAAACCCACGTTTTTCATGGAAGAGATCATTGGCCTTACGCTGCTAACTAATACTGACGTGCTCTTATTCCTGTCAGCTCATTATAACTTCTAAAATACTTCTTACACTATATAGGCTCTTTAGAAAATTAAATTTAATTTCGTACACTCACTGGCCTAGCTCGGACGGAATCGTGTCTAGTTAGTGTGGGATCTCAACTCCATTATGATCATTTCGTGCTGAGTTTGATTAACTGTAAAGAATCTCATAATGACACTCACATCTCTTTGGTTGAGATATCGAACATGATCACTAAATAAACGTTGGAAAAAATGGGCTTCAGGTGCTCTACGATTTATTTACTTCGGTATTGCCGACGTTGTCAGAAGAGGAATCGGTACAACATATTCCTCAAGAACGCAGAATAAGATATCTTGGTATAAGCTTCATTCATAATCTGGACTCTCTTAAAAACCCGGAAGTACCTGATGGTGTCCACGGGAATAACAGTATTTACATAGTCTTCCAGAGTATGCAGGAAGATTTTATTATTTATTTTGCCAAAGAGCATATGGGTCCACTCGCCTGCGATTTATGTATCCTAACCTAAGTAGTGCGGACAGGTTAGTTCCTTTGAATGTTGATGTACACACGAATTCATGTTGGCAGATCAATTATGTAAGATGTTTTTTTTAGTCGAATCTCTAGTAGACCTTTCAGTAGTTATAGTATCACCAGTACAGCATTAGGTTTAATATCGTTTATCGGTCTTAACAAAATATCCATTCAGATGCAAAAGCTTGTTCATAGGGTTCTTTTGACTTCAAAATTCATATTCTTCAAATGAACTAGAGAAATATATCTCTAGTTCACATAAGTAATTCTTTCATTGAACTATTTTAACATTTTTTTAATTTGCTTGGTTAATAAGGATACAGCCAATTATATTTATTTTTATTTAATCAATTTTAATGAAAACTAGCCCTGAAATTGCAATATCTTCTAATCTAAAAAATCCGCGTCAAATTCAAATATATGGATTTCTAACATTAGAAACAAGTTCGTCTCTGGTAATCACAGTTACTTCCTACTTGATCAATGACTTCTGCGACTTCGTGGATCGAGGAGTTATAGTGGAGTAGCTATGAAAATGTTGCTGAATATGTATTTTGGTAACTAAATATGTGACCAACAAGAATGGTTTCAGAAATTTTCCATGTTTGAAACAGGATGTTTACCAGATTAAATGTCAGATAACACACGAACTTGAACATGGCAAATATAGTGTTGTATGATACGCCGGGCTACCGATTCGTTTTAGTATTTCAAGTTTTACTGGTATCTGATGTGTTCCGAACCTGTAGTTATAATGGAGAAGGATGGAGACTTCTATACTGCTGTTAGCTGGCCAAATGATGAAACGGAGATCCGCCAGTGACAGTTAAGATTCTACCAAAATAGCAGAAATGGTTCACGTCTTGAAGATTGATATTTTGAATGGAGAACGGTATGCTGCATGATGGGTTGATTCTCATTACCATTGTTTTGGTATATTTATTCCATTTTTTAAATTTTCTACCATATCAGAATGATTTTGTGATTGAAAAGACCCCACGTGATCCCTCTTCTGTTATATATTGTGTTTCTCATTACGATATCCAAAACTACGTTGAAGAGTAAAGGTGATAAGATGCAACCCTGCCTTACACCTGCTCTAACGTTCACCGTACCACTTACAAAGTTCTCATGTAGTATCCGACAATACACCTTTACATGGCAATAACATTCCAAATGACGGGGTGCAAAAGTGTTCGATAATGATTTGAAAACTTTTAATATGATCTATGCATTTTTGTGCTCTAAATCCCGCCTGTTCGCACCTAAATTATTGATCGAGGGAATCAGATAATCGATTATGGACGATGTTAGCAATGACTTGTTGATAATGCTTAGAAGTGTTATGTCTCTCCCGTTTTTAGATTCGGTGAGATCACCTTTTTTCGGTATGTTGATAAACATACCTTCGATCCCATAAGTTTTGCACAATATTACGAATCAATATGGCTGCTCCTTACGCAAGTTCGTTATTAGATAAGGAGCATCTTAAGGCTTGTGAATAGGCAGTTTTAATGTTTAGGTTGGACAGCTTTTGCACGTCGAATATTTCATGAGTAAGTTTTCCTTTTCTTACCGCTGCAACTTTAGGTTGAATGGTTTCTATGAGAAGATGATAGTCACTAGAGCACGCTTATTTCGTACATCGAGAAGAGATCTGGTTCTCCGAGTGATAGTCTGGAGACACCCATATAATCTTATATATTCTCTTTTAAGGGAAGATTGTACATCCAATTACCAGATTGTTAGCTAAACACGTTTCAGTTAACATCTCGCTGTTTTCGGTCATTCTTCCCAAGCCATGACAGCCCATGGCTCTTTCGCTGTTAGAGTTGTCTTTGCATATTTGTCCCAGTTTTGTGGAATCTGTTTGATCGTTCCAAATCCTGTCCGGTATTTAAAGCCAAAGGAATCAAAGAAATGAAAGAAATCATTTGGTTTATTTGCGTTTTTGGAGGTTTCGGTAATCATATAATTTAGGATGAGTTGCTGATTAGGCTTCCGTATCCGATCTTGGAGCTGGGGCTGCCAGCAAACCCCCAAGATGGACTCCAATTGGTTCAACTTCCATGACTCTCCTCACGTATCCGCTGATTGCCAGCGGCTGCTTAAAAGAATCTATCATTATCCTCAACACATGACACATCCGGTAGCACACAGCTAAGTAAGCTTCCCACAGTCAGATGATAATATATACAATATCATTAAAATGGCTTTGTATATTTTATTGGGCGGATGTATGTATTTTAATTCACACATATTTCCTTTCAAACCACTGTGTTTCTGAACATTATGCAACACAACAAATCTTACATTTAAAAAACCAACAAAATGTCTGGGATTTTCAAATATTATTTTCATGCCGTAATAAAATCTTAATAATGACAAAAAGGGAAAAAATCAACATAATAAACATTTAAATAAATCAACTACATTTACTCTTACAAATACAATAAAAAATATTACAAACTGCAAAAATCGATATAGATGATCGTTTTTTCATATTTTTTTTTATTAAAAATACAATACAATTGAAAAAGAATACGAAAAATAAAAAAGTAAACAAAAATCGTTGCAGACATCAAACAATATTTTTCTTTTTATTTACAATATTACTTTTGGTCTGGGTATTCATAAACATCATCGTCTTATAATTCTTTTTTTTTATTTTGTTCATTTAACTAGAAAAGAAATTGTAGAATCAAACATTAATAAATATGTATTTGAACACTCACTATAGTGAGTACATTAAATGTATGCAGAATGAGTATGAGTGTGTTGTTATTATTTTGATCATTGTTGTTGGTCGGTTTGGTCGTTGTTGATATCTTAGCATATGTTGGTGTTGTAGTTGTTGTCGTTGTTGTTTAGTGAAGAAGACCACTACTGACCTACTAACAGAAGAGGCTCGAGCACGCGTTTTATACTAAAACATTGAAATCGAACAACACTCATACAGCTGCAAACAAAAAAAAACATATAAACGTCATAAGAGAATCTTATGGAGAAACAAAAAAATTAAAAAAAAACTAAAATAATAAAACGAAAAAAGAAATATTAAACACCTGAGAGTAGAAGAGAGTTACAAATTGATTCTCTTTAAATTAACATGTCTAAGTATTGTGGGGAGGTCTACTAGGTAAAACAAATCGTAGATACATTACGAAGAAGTAGTTCGTAACTAGTATCTAGTAATTAAAAAGTTGTATACTATATTTAATTACGATTTCCCACTCATTAAATTTTATTAGATGGCCAGAAATGTATATCTTTCACAAATGCCCCAAAAGTGACTTTAATTAGAGATCCGGAAAACACAGATATTGTATGTTCTGTTCTAAGCTAACAGGCAATAACACACAGGCAATCCAACTGGTATCAAAACTAACTGAAACTCTTAACCAAATTCATCTAAATTCATATTAATATAGTAATTTTTTTAAGTTTATTCCCTCTGATATTTCCTTACGTAGCTAAGATAGTTTCGAGTTCCAACATGTAGCTTAAGTTCGCTTAGTTATTTGGCATGAAACTTTCCTCTATTTTTTTAAGACCAGCGATCGAGTCTTCAACAACTCATGATCCAATTAAATTTGAACCAGTCGGTTCTTCTTGGTTTCCTAAAATGTATTTTCTCTGTCAAATTCTGAAGTCTAATTTGGAAGAAAATCCAAGTGTGGTCAGATAAGGATCTTTTTTTTTGATACCCTTCACCTATCATAGACCTATCATTAATGAGTGTAACGTCTAGTACCTCCTCCAATCAATTATAGTTATCTGAACTTGGAAAAATTAAAGGTGGTGTAGTTTCGGAATTACATATACTTAGTTTGTTAGTATTAATGAAATAAGATAGAGATTCACCCCTTTCATTGATTTCACTACTACCCCAGATTAAATGCCTGGCATTGACATCGCATCCCAGAATTGTATCGTAAGAAACCCACACAGAGGCCAGGAGAGCGTTCACTTCGGGTGGTGGAGCTGCCTTCTCATGTGCCATGTAGCTCGACCTTTGTGACTGTTAGGTCCGCTGAGCTAACCTGCGTATAAAGAAAAGTGTTAATGGTCAGGCCAAAGTCCAAGTTGTCTTCTGCTAAGAGTACCCGTAGTTTATATGTAGTACATTTTGAGTCTTTTACCAACTCGTTGAAGGGTCGTCTGGCGAATGTAGTCATGGTTGTTGGAAATTCCGTTTTTTTGTCGGCAACCTTTATTCTTTTAGGCGATTTGTCTCCCTCCGTCTAAAAGCGATTACGCTTGGATCTTTCGGTATCTTCGGCTGCTACCTAAAATATACTGAGTATAGAATCCAAAAACATTTGGAACTCATCTACCACAGCTATCAGCATTCTTAACAATATTTTCGAGAATGAATAACGCCTTGGTGAATGGCGAGTCATTCAACAGTTGTACTCACTTGGGTACGTGGATGCAGGGATAACGAAGGCAATTGTATTGGCGATAACTTTGGCGGAAATAGGAGCCTCGATGTCGGAAGATGAAATATACTTTCTATGTGGCATTCCACTGTCGACTTGTAAGTAGCGGATAAATAATGCATATTATGAACTTGGCCAAACAAGGTGGGGTAATGAATCCACCTGTCCCATTACGAGGATGATATGGCCTGAGTTAGTAATATGGCGGCGATGATCGCCGGGCATTGCACTTTCGGTACCCATGCTGCAAGACTGCCTCACCTCTTACATTTCTTTTGTAATTGCCCGGCACAGAGTGATCTGCATGCCAGGCTTTTAGGCGATTGATCTTTTAGTAATATTTCGGAATTATTTGGGAATGAATTTTTGCACCTTAATTCCTTCCCAGATAATTCGAAGATATTACTAAAGGATCCGCTGCTTACAAGTCGACAGCGGAATGCCTTTATTAGGGAAATCAGGTGGTTAATAAGACCGAGCATGCAAATTGCACCTCATAGTGACCAAGTATCTGTCGCATGATGGTCTGCACTATTTGAATTCTTATATTCTTCTCTCCTCTAACTCCTCTAACTTCGATCCATATCTTCTCTTGCTTACTCACTCAACCTACAAATTTCCCTCTTCTTTTACTTCTCTTTCTTTTTTCCTTTATCTCCTATTTCCACAGGTAACACAAAGGGAACAATCAATGGATCCATGTCAGCTGTACGAGACGAAAGGCTTTGGACGGCTACCTAACCTAACCTTGATCTGATGTCTTTCTGACTCTTCCAACTTATTCGTTTTTGCTTCAATTGATCGCCAACCTTGGCATACGCTTGAAGGTCTTTTTATATCATGTTTTCAGAGGCCAGTGGATTTCACACGGATACTCGTTCGATAATTTCCTAATGAACTCGGAGTTGGTTCCTTCCCCTAAGTCGTTGTATTTATATTTTATACATATTATAATGCCTTCTTGACAACACTAAAAGAGAGCAAAAAAAACTTTACAGACATCATAAAACACACCACATGCACACAACCGCTGCTATTCCTACAAACGTTAGTCATTTACACTCATATGAATTCAAAGTGATCTAAACGCAACAAAAAAATACGTGTTTGGTGGTCATTCAACAACAACTTACAACAAATATATATGTATAGAAGAAAAAGTTGTGCTGAGTTGTGTTTGGTTCGAAGTTTTTACCTTCTTGGTTTCGTATTTTTTTTTTTCGCTCTCGTAAACGCTTAGCTACAAATAAATCGCATACAAAAAAGAAAAAAAAACTTAACTATAGTTTACTACGACGACTACGCTACCAAAAACGATGAATGACTGGTTGTTAGTTGGTTCAATAGTTTCGGTCGAGATGATTGTCGGATGTTTTGGGTGTTTGTTTATGGCCTGGTACTCGTCGCAGTCGTAGACAGACTACCAACTAACAAAAAACCTGACAGACAAAACAGTTGCAATCGTGAGTGCAAAGCGTGTGAACGTGAATTTTACATTTTCTAAAGAAACAAACAATAACAACTGGGAAAACTACAAATACAACTGAAGAAAATTACAACTAAAAAATAAATTGTTTTTTTTTTTTTTGTAAAAATAAAACAAGAAAATTATATCACAATTTTATAAAAAAAAACAAATATATGAATATTTTTAATACATATTTTGAGAAATTTATAAAATTTTCTAAATAATTTTTGTGAAAGTTTGAAACAAACAAACAAAAAGTTTAACAAAATCATTTTGTATCAAATAAAAAAACGTTTTGTGTTTTTTTAGTTCAGTGTTAAAATACGTGCTGTGGAAATTAATAAACACCTCAAACAAATTAAAAAAAACGTTATATTTTCAACTTAAATAAATTCAAAGAAGCAAAATATAAATAAATAACGCTAAAAAAGAAATTCAATACAAATTTGTCAGATCCAACAGACCCAAAGACAGGCCTTCTCTAACAAATGATGACAACTTTTTGTTTAATTTACCAACAAATTAATTTGGTAATTAAGTGATTATGTGTGTGTTTTCAATATTTTTGTAACTTCAGATTTGTTTGTTTAAAAATGTTAAATAATTTTATTAAATCACAATTAATACAATAACAACAATAATTAAAAGTGATTTGTTTACTTTTTAATGTGGTTTAACAACACACACACCTTTTAATTCCATTAATTTCCTGTGTATTTTCTTTCATCTATAAAACATCATCATAATATAATAATATCGCCATGGAATATATAAATATGGATAAACGTTTTAAAATATCAAAAATATTAATTGTAAGTAATAGTTTTGCTATTTTTTATCATTTTCTTTTGTTTAAATTTTTAGTCATAATGTTTGTGTCTTTTGTTTCCTGTCGATTTATCTGAGAGCTTGTTTGTTGGCTTAATTTGTTTTTAAATTAAGATTTGTTTGTTTGAAAATTTATCTCACTGATAACAGCATGAACTTGTTAGTTGAGTCGTTTAAATGTAAAACTGTGTCTCGATCATTTTCATTTTCCCACACTTGTTTGGGATTGTTTGTTTGTACAACCAATAAACAGTTACTCGTTTAAAATAATTTACATAATCGAATAAAATAAAATTTGAATATGTCATTAAATTATATAACAACTAATTAGGCTGTTTTTGTTCGAAATTTTCAGTTATTTTTTTTTAATATAAAATCTTGTTATTACATCTAGTTTGTACCCTAAGTCTTTTGATTTTGTGAGTGTTTGTTGGGTTTTTATTCGGAAAGAAATAAAATTAAAACCAAGAGTTTTGTTAAAGGGACAAATTCGTTTAGAACGTTTATATAAAAAATTGTCTGTTTTTATAAAAACTAAATTCAATTCGATTATTAAATTTTTAAGTTTAACTTCAAATTTTTAAGTTTTAAAGTATTTTTCACAAACATTTTCTAGACGAATTTTCATAAATAAAATTAATATTTCCATAAATTACCCGGCCAAATTACCGCATTCGATATCGAGTAAAATTTATCGTAATTTTCTTATTTGATATTATGGCATTCGATATCGAGCAAGAAATTTAATACATTTGATAATAATTTCGATATCGAAATTATTTTTCGATTCCATATTTCATGCGATGACGAATGCGGTAATTTGGCCCCTGATTCAACATCGCCCAGCCGAAAGATAGAAACATTAATTTTTTCCTGTGTAGATCCACTAAGATGGAATTTTTGGAAATTCGAAGGTTTAGGGGGAAAACCCGAGTAAGTTAATACAGGTACCAAAAACATTTAAAATTAATATTTATGGTACTTTTTAAAATCGAAATGGTTAGGGATTTTGGCACCCTATGAATCTTTTAAACCAATAAAAATATAAATAAATTTTAAATCGTATTTTTTACCAAAAAATATTAAATATAAATTTGGTACTTTTTGGAAATTCGAACTCTTTACGGGTAAAAACGGAAAAAATAATTTTTTTTAAAAATTATTAAGACAATTTTGATAAAATTTTAAGCATTTGTTCATATAGTCATACAAATGATTTCATTTGGAAAATCAGTGCAAACAGTTTGCTACTTTTTTTAAAACAATTTTTTTCTTGAGCACATGCAGACATATTTAAGACAAAAAAGTTTGCACAATGGAATACTTTGAAGGGTATTTTACTTCTAATGGTAATTATACCCTTCACCTACGTGAGAAGGGTATAAGTTTGTCATTCCGTTTGTAATTTCCACAATATAATTTTCCGAGCCTATAAAGTATATACATATATTCTGGATCCTTACACCCAGCAAAAAATGAACACATCCGTGTACAATTTGACACCATTCGGTGTTAATAGTGTATCAACCCTGTATGTGTACAAATTGTACACGAACGGTGTCAAAAAAATTACACCATTCCGTTGCCGAATTGACACCATAAGTTGTCGACTTGATACCGTTCGTGTACGATTTGACACCTGACAATTTTTCCTTTCTATTTTTTTTAGTAATTAATATAAATAACAATTTCTTTATTTTTTTACATTTTTTTAATACAATACTTTTTTTAATATAATACAATACTTAAATATAAAATAAATATAAAATCTATAAGTTTCCATTTGGAGTTGTATGTTGTCAATGGATTCGGTGGTATTCTTTGCCTGGATCTTCATCTGTATCAAACACAATTAAACTTTCTTTTATATTTTGGTTTTTAAACCATTTATTTGCATCACTATTATCCTTTATTATTTATTAAAATATTTAAAAAATTTTAATGTAAATAAAATTAAAACACACTTATAAAAAGCAACTCACGTTTAAATGCGTCGCGAATAATTTTTTTGTTGATTCGTACCCGTTTGTTTACAAATTGTAAACGTACGGTGTCGAAAAAAGTGACATCGTATGGTGTCAAAATGACACCAACCGTTGTTGATTTTGCAACGTCGGTTTTCCCTCAGTGTATAGATAGCGGAGTCGATTAAGCCATGTCCGTCTGTCTGTCTGTTGAAATCAACTTTCCGAAGCCCCCAAATATCTTACATACACGATTCATACATCAATATCTCCGGAATTCTTCCGGCTCGGTCTCTGTTTAAAATCGAGAAAATCGATCCACAAATGGTTGGGATATAAGGAAAAAACCAGGACAACCTCGATTTTTGACCAATTTTTGACCTAGATATGGATTACTAAGTCATTAGTATAGACAATATGGATATCTAGTGATAGATATTTCAAAGATCTTTACAACGACGTATATAAGACCATAGTAAGTTGGACCTACAATGGGTCAAAATCGAATAAAATATTTTTTAACCCGAATTTTTTTTTCGCTAAATATTAAAAAAACAAAAATTTTTAAATTTAAGAAAAAAAAATTTAAAAAACAATTCGAACATTTTTTTTCCAAAAATTTAAAAAAATAACTTTAAAAAATATAAATTTTGTTTACCTAAAAATTAATTATTTAACTTATAACTAGCTTAACCCGCTGCGCTTCCCTATCGCTATCGTAGTAAAATAAAAAAAAATTAATATCAACGAATATTATAGAAAATTAACTGAAAGTATAAAAAATTTTAAAAAATCTTGACACTTTTCTTATATAATTTCGTATGCTGTTACAGTGGAAAAGTTTCGATTCAGTTTTATAGTTAAACTACTAACAATAATCGGAAAGTAATTTATAAAAAGTTAGAAGATTCTAGATACAACAGTTCTTTAGATATTCGAAAATAACTATTTACTTTGTATTTTCGGATACCACCCATTTGCATTTTTGCGTTCAGTTATTCTCAATAACTGTTCTCACGTCCATTTATCCGATCCCCTTAATTTTTATCATATCAAGACAGTGACATCAACGTAATTTTCACAATTTGAAAGACTCTCACATTTACAATCCACTTGATATTCGAAAATAACTACTTATATACCTGGTATGGGATATACTATACCACTGTACTGATCCCACCCATTTTTATATATTTTATGTAAAATGGTAACAGGATAACTCATTTTAATCTTTACAATAACTGTTATAATTCTCCAGTTATTCAAATATAACTATTTTCTTTATATGAGAGGGGATCATTCCCACTAAGTCGATCTCGCCCAATTATAGCCAAACGTCATATAAACAAAGCTTAAAGGCTCATGAAATTGCAAATTTATTTCTAATGAAGGTGCTACACCCACTGTTCCGATCTCGCCCATTTTTAGCTAAACTTCGTACAGTGGTAAGGAATACATCCGTACTTAGCTTAAAGACTTTCAAAATCATTGTTCTCTAAATAACTATTTATTTTGTATGGGTAGTACCACTCTCATTTATCTAATCATACCCATTTGCAGCCAAATAGCGCACAATGGTACTGAAGTAAATCCTATGGCTTTCACAACTATAGTTTACCAGATATTCCATAATATCTATTTAATTTTAATTAGAGCCAAGCCCACTTGAAATTTAAAAATAAATGTAGCCTATTGTTCCTTTCAGATATAAAGGAATATACAGTCAAAATTTCAAGAGTTAGTATCTACTTACAGATACTTTTTGAATATTTTATAATAATAGACATATAAACATGAAATTTATATGTTTAATTTCATGTGTGTGACTGAGATTTTAAAATGGATTATTACTAACAATATTTCTTTATTTATAGATTTTTGGTAATTATTCGAACTTTTTATTTTATATAAATTGAAAATAAATTTTAATTAGGATTAAATTCATTTTATTTTAATTTATTTGTAATAATTCAAAGAATATAAATTTTCCAATTGTCTACGCTTTCTTTATTCTAATGAAAGAATGAGTTAAAATCCATATTAAAAATATATATCACACTCGTAGCTATTTTTATTATGTTTTCTATCGCTCTGTAAATCACAAGCATTATAGTAGAACGTCAAAATAACCATACTATTCAATATTATATTCATACAACTGTCATTTAAAAGCTTACTATTACATTCAGTTTTCACGAAGGATCTTGGATGTGACTTAGCAAAATGTTTTGGGATAAAAGTATTTCGTTTTCCGCATTCAAAACTATCACTTTAGTAAGTTGCCATAACTCTTTCACCGTATTTTGTGTCTACCTTAGACCAATTTTCTTAATATAAATAGGTGGAAAATTTGTAAAATGTTCAAGTGGTCCTTAAAACGTTTGCATTTCAAAGTTTCTATGATATGATAGACAAAAAACTGAATAAATTCACGCAAGAAAAACACTGTATTTTTTAAAAACTTCACGCAAATTCTATCAGCTTTTAAAGCAATCAAACTATATTATAAATGAGTTACCACTTCCAAAATTTTGTAGTCAGATAAAATCTTTCGATTGGCAACAAATTCGGTTGCCAACACGAATCGGTTTCCTCTATGTATGTATTAAAAAAAGTAGTTTACTGAATTTCGTTTTGGACGCCCTGGAAGCCATAGGCATCTCACATGGCTCAATTGTTTCAATTCTGTATGATCACTTGGTTATGAGAAAGCTTTCCGCAAGATGGCTACCGCGTTTGCTCACAATCAACCACAAACACAAGGGTGCACACGTCTGCAGTTTCCATGTAAAAAATTCATGAATTGGGTTACGAATTGCTCCCACATCCGCCCTATTCTTCACATTAGGCCCGAATGACTATTTCTTGTTTCCAAACATGAAGAAACGTCTCGGCGCAAAGAGATTTGAAACCAACGATGAAATCATCTCACAAATAAATACGTATTTTGTTGACCTCGACAAATCTTATTTTTTATAAGGGATAAAAAAATATGGAAACGTTGAACAAAGTGTATAGAGCTCAAAGTAGACTATGTTGAAAAATAAAATGATTTTTTATCCAAAAACATGTGTTTCATTGAAAAAAATAAAAAAAAAATTAATTGTCGTTTCAATATTTTTTTTTAATAATTTTAAACTTTAGGAAGCTATATTTAATAAAGATATAGATCCTGAATTTAAAAATTTTGTAATTTTGTTGCTAGTAATGTCATTGACACAAAATTATTAGCTTTTTTGACAAAATAGTAAAATAATGACCAATAAATGTCGGTTTCATAGATTTTAAAAGAATAGTGTTTTTGTCCATGTATCAAAATATGTTATTTTTTTCTACATTTCATATCAAGTGGCTTGAGACAAGTTAATATCCTGGGGAATTTTAAAATTCATTGTGTCTTTTATATATCATTAGAACGATAATAACGTACTCATTTCGATTCTTTTCGAATTTTTAGAAAAACTGAAAAAAATATTTTTTTTTCTCCTGCATCTCCAACGTTAACGGTAACCTATCCACGTTAACGGTAACCTATCATTACAGAAATTGTTTCTACAATTTATAGAACATTTGTAGGGGGAGGGGGTTTCGGTGTGTACTTGAATAATTGTTTCTTCCATACAATCTTGGTGCACTCTAATATACTAGTATTTACAAACATTGTAAACCCAAAACAAAAGACTTCAGAAACAAACATGTTTCTCCTAACAGAAACAAAACTTAAAAGACAACCAACAACACCTTTTGTAATCACAAATTCTTTATGCAATTTTAAAGGGAAATATTTTTAGTTTTTTTTTTTGGAATTCCACAAATTTACCTTGAATTTAAACAAATTTCACAACAAACACATTGTGCATTTACTCATATTTATGTATGTAACCATCAGTTATTTACCACATAAGAGTAGTTATGTACTAAATAATTGTTTAGTGTATTGGTGTATTGCTATGTACTCACATTTGTAGAAGTGTGAGTGTGTCAATAGCACCTTATAGGTGTGTATGTTTATAACTTGCTTCTTTTTTTAGTTATTTATATTTACAAATTTGAAAAATAATAAAAAAAACTTAAAGAAAGTGAAACTTTTCGTATTTTTCTCTCTCTTTATTTAAATATACAAAACATACATGTATGTATGCATAATTATAAAATATGTTAATTTTAAAGTAAATTGTTTCGTTATGTCTGTCGGTCTGTTTGTCCGTCCGTCCGTTTTATTAGTTGGTTACCATAATCGTATCAACAATTTGTTGTTATTCATTATTCATATGTTTGAATGAATGGATGTTAATAATTTTAACTACTTTATTAGTTTTATGATTACGTTCGATTTTATAAGTAGTCAGACCAAATTTCCTTTACACAAATTGTCTTTTACCATTGTATTTGAATTGTTTGTTTATTTATAATTAATATGCATGATATGCATTTTTTTATTATTTTTTATTTTGTCGAATTTATTTTTATTCGTTTTTTTACAAACCACTTGAAGTTGTTGGCATTTAATCAAATTTGATCGAGTTCAATAATTGTTAAATTGGTAAAAGAAGAAATTGAAAGCTTATTTTATGCAGATTGTAGTGAACTCAATATGCTGCCATTATATTTCTTCAATTGCACACATTTTAGATTTAAAAGCTAAAAAATTGTCTACTTTCAATTTTTATTGAGAAATTTGATGTGTATTTAAGTAGAAGTTTATAAATTTACCTTCAATTTCAATTTAATAGGATTCTTATAGTTATTTGTTATTTCAAATTAAAGTTCATTAAAACTATAATTTTGTCTAAAACGCTGGTAAGTTTTATAAAATTAATAAACAAAAATGAACGCATTTTTAACATTGGGTGTGAGTATGAGTTTTTACTTAAAAGGGAGTAATTTTAGAAATTTTATAAATTCGAATATTTTGAAAACTTACTTGTCAAAGCGTACAGCAGTCGCATTTACCATCTCCGATTTTAATGAAATTTACCACATACATAATATATCCAATATGTTTCTCATTGACATTTCCAATGGAAACTCAAATCTAATCATCGCGAATCTACCTATCTCCAATATAATATGAGCCCCGATTTGCATTTTGTTAATTATTACGACTAAGTTAATTTTGTATTTCCTTCTAATGGAAAATATCAGTGTAAGTCCCAAGTTTTTCATAAATTTTGATCCAAAAGTTTTTACCAAACTATGTTGTTCATTTTTAGTTACATAAGTTAGCCATTAGTAGTAACAATTTGTACCTATTTTCAAGGTTTCCTCTTTTAGGCTCCATTGAGTTTTAATTGTTTTAAAACGTAGGTCGGACATTTCGTTCTAAGGGCCATTATTACAACTTGCCTTTATAGTTAAATTTGTTTAAATCCATGTACATATTTCTGATCAACTGAGAATATTTGGGGATAATTTTATCCCCTTAGTCCTTTCCTTTAGACTAGATAATGCGTTCAACAGACAGGCGGACATAACTAGATTGCCATAGAATTTTATAACGACTCAGAATATATAAAATTTTGTAGGTCTACGATCAATATTTCAATGTGTTACAAACGTAATGACAAAATATAAAAACGGTATATAAACGTTTGAAACTCATTTTCATTAATTTAAAAGAGGGCAGAAATGTGTTTGGTACTTTTTTTAAATTCGAACTTTTTTGGGGAGAAAATGGGTAAAATTTTGTATTTTGATATTTTGTATGTTTCTTTTAAGCCAATAAACATAGAAATAATCAACCAAATATATATTTCCAACATTTTGGAATTTCAAGCATTTAAGAGTTAAAAATTGTGCCAAAAATGACACAAAACCCATTTTCTAAAATATTTGTATCTTAGACCCCTTTCACACTAGGCAATTTAGTTGCGCAAGTCTCTTGTGTTTGTAGATGCCAGAGGTAGTGTCGGGTTAAGGAGAAGAAAATTTTGCATGCTGTTTTGTTGTTGGTCAAGAGACTTGCGCATCTAAATTGCCTAGTGTGAAAGGGGTCTTACTATTTGCATAAAAATCTATATACACAAAAATTAATGCATGTCTGTTTATTTGTTTGTCTGTGGCTTGTAGGAGCCTAAACCACTGGACCGTTCATCTTAAAATGTTTACTGTATGTTCCTCTAGATCTTTAAGGAATAATAGTATACTATATATTTTAAAATTTAAAGTGAGCGTCCCATAAAAAGTATATAGTTATTTTCTAATATCTACAAAACTATAATTGTGACAGTCTACAAACTTTATACGAATATCATAACAGTGCTTGAAGTTTAAACAAAAATGGAATGGATCGGAACAGAGGGTAGGGTCCACACCCTATGTCATTTTCGTTTATTTTCGAATATCTAGAGAACTACAGTTGTAGAAGTCTTAAAACTTTGCCCGTATCGTATTAGTGGGATCACATACAATGTAAATCCTTAATTTCGAATATCTGAAGAACTATAATCGTAAAAGTATTTTAACTTTGTACGAATTAATTTCTTATCACTATGCGGAGTTTGACTGAAAATAGGCGGAATTACATTAGTGGGCGTGGCACCTATCATACAAAGTAAATAGTTATTTTCCAATATATCTAGAACTATAATTACAAAAGTCTTCAAACTTTATATGAATCAATTTCGTATCAATGCATAATGTTCAACCAACAAATGGTAGGGATCAGTACAGAGCTGAGTCACCTCCCATAGAAAGAAAACAGTTATTTCTAAATATCTTGAGAACTATAATTACGAGATTATTCAAACTTTGTTTGAATAGCTCTCTCATTTCTCATATATTTTTTTAACTCTAAACTTTTCCTTTCATTACGATACGGTTAGCAAAGCACACCTGGTTTTAGCTACATAGTTCAATATTAAAATAATACTATGACGATATTGAAATTTATTTGAATAACATTTCTATTAACTCAATGGCAAAAAAGTACCTAAAATTTTAAATTGTTTCTAAAACATTAAAATGCTGTTTTCTATACAATAACAATAACTCGAATACGAGTTGCAAATAAATTTGAGCTGTATTTGTCCAAACAATTTTATTTAAAAAATTCAAGGTTGACGGGTGCTTTGGAGGTGTAGGTTCGGAAACGAAAAATTGGAGTTTTTCCTTTCAATGGTACTTTTTGAATGTTTTGTAATAATGGACCTAGAAACATGAAATTAAACATATACTGAGTAAATTCTATATTTCCTTTACTAATAATGAATCTAGAGTCATGAAATTAGACACACATGACCCTGAATGAGTTGGCATCCACAAAGGGGGAACTTAATGGTACTTTTTCCCTAGTCTAATGGTACTATTTGAATTTTCTATAATATAACGTGAAATTGGTGCATTTTCTTTTAATTGTACTTATTTAATTAAACATATATGAATATGTTGTATTTCTAATAATGAATCTAAAATCATGAAATAATCCTGAAAGAGTTAAATCCACAAATGAATCTGGAAACATGAAATTAGATACATGTGATCCAGAATGGAATTGGTATTTTGGTTATTTTTCTATATACCAATAATGCAATTGGAATTTCCTGGATTATTTCATCTAGAAACAAAAAAGGGGAAAATCGTAACAATTATTTTGAAATTTATTACGTTTAATTTTAACATTTCCAAACTACAAAGTAGCTGATTAAATCCTAGTATATGATTATTTGAAAACTGAGAGGATTTTCATAAAATAGTTTTTTCGGTCGTGTTTCTTAATCAGGCCTTTAGAAAAGAAACATAATTTTATTCAATTGTTAGAACCATAGATTGGAAACTCTCCTGTCAAAGACCTAACTCAGTTGTCAAAAACCTAACTGGCGAGAATGTATTAGTAAAAAAAACTATGTGAAAACAAAAACAACACTCTTTATGTCTATTTCTCTATAGAACGGAAACTAGAAAAAACTCAACCAATAAAATTACTCAAAATAATCACACATACGAGTGTTTTTTTCACATAGTTTTTTACATAGAGAAATATACATTCTTTACTAATACATTCTCATCACATAGGTTTTTGACAACTGAGTTAGGTCTTTTAGAGGAGTCTATGGCTAGAACTAATAACATTTTACTACTAATTAATATTTTCACCGAAAAAGGAGCAAATATTTTCAAAATTTTGTTGACCATATCTACAGCAATATGTCTTTATTTGTTACTTTGTATGTCCATACATTTTAAACCATTTAATGTTTAATTTCACACCAAATTTAGTCATGTTAAGGTGTTTATGTGAAATCTTCTAATACAATCAGGTGTTTAAAAAGAATTTTAAAGTAGACATCAAGCTAAAAAAATAAACGCAACAACGACAATAAATACAACAATTATAGTAATAAAAAAGCAACTAACTACTTACTTGCAAGTTGCAACTACAAGTCCACCAAAAACGGATAAATGTAACAAACAACTTTATTTTTAAGACTCGTACTGCAGCAAAAACAAACAAAAGTGACTGACTGACTGACTGGCTGACAGACAAACTGTCTTATTCTAGACACTTTTCAATAACATAGAAATCACACTCTTTATTAACTCTTCTGTCTGTCCAACTGTCTGTCTGTCATTTTCTTATTTTCGTAATTTTGGTTTGTAGTTGTTGTTGTCTTAAGAACATACCAAATTTGTGTTTAAAAGACATAAACTTGTCCATTTGTGGTTAAAACAAATAAAATAGAAAACAACAAAAGTACTCAGTACTTGTATTGATGATTTTCTTTCAACTAATAAATGTGTTGGTTTGTTTATTTATTTATTTGTTCATTTTTTCCAACTCGTATTTATTTGTATTCGATTTTTCATAGAAAGTTTTCTTAGTTTTTAGTTGCATTGTATGGATGGCATCATAAATGATGCATGACAACAAAGAAAATTTTAAGGTGTTGCGACACATTTTTTTTCTTGTTCAAAAACTAGTCAATAGAAATAGAAAAAGAGAAAAACTCAGTGCTAAATAAAGTTAACTACTGGGTATTTTAAACGACTTGAGAAATTCCCTACTTAAATGTAGAACGGTTTCGTTAAATTTATTTTTATGGCCTATTTTACATATTGAGCTCAAGTACTACTTGGACCATAAGCGTAGCTAGACTATTATTCTGGGGTGGGCAAGTACCCTTCCCAAATAGTAAAAATAAACAATTTTTGTTATAAAAAAAATAATTTTTTATTAAAACTAAACTAAAATATCACAAAAATACAGTTTTCTAACATAACTACTACTTAACTACTATTTTATAAAATATTTTTATAATTATTTTTTTTGGGGTTTTTTTAATTTTCCTCTTGATCTAAACTGTTATTTGTTCCTTATTATATTAGACAAAATACTACTTTTGAGTTGAAAAGATTTATTTATATCTAAACTCTCTATATTTATCCACAATAACTGAGTTTAGCCTGTCGGATAAAAAATGAACCAAAAAGGTTTGCGGATTTGACTCCTTTATTTTAGCTTGTAAAAACCAAACATTACATGTACTCCGTTGTACGATTGGCATTGGAATATTTTTTAACTTTTTGGGTTCCAAACACCCCATGATTAATGTTCTAGGGCACAGGAATCTCTTAACGGAACAATCTACAAATCCAAAAAAATCTTTCTGCGACTTTCCAAATTTTTATCTGGGGTGGGTAGATGCGAGTCTGGGGTGGTTTTGCCCACCCCAGCACCCCCCTATCTACGCCAATGACTTGGACACATGCAAATCCCAGCAGTTCTGGGTGGGGAGACTGAGCCGAACTGTATTTATAAATCAGAAATTTATTTTTTTAACTTTGATTAATGAAGTACGCCACAGTTGTGGATTTTCCCTTATTCACAATAATTTATGTATAATTTCATATTTTCAAAATCATGAATATAGAAATTCAAAAAGGTGCCCATTATAATTAAATAAAAGTACTTTAATTTCCCTTTTTATGAATTATCCCTCATTCAGGATCATATAAAAATTCAAAAAGTTCCATTATAGGAAAGAAATAGTGAATAGAAAATTCACTAGTGAAATTTGAATAGGATTACTAATCGGGAAAAATTTCCGGTAATTCCCGGGAATATTTATTTAGAAATTTCTGTTTTTCTTTATTTACAGTATTATTTTAGCTCAGATTCATTGTGATTTGTTGCCCATAGAATGATTCGATTATATCCATATTTTTTTAGTTGTTGTAACCAAAATTATTGTTAATCAAATGATTTCCGGTATCTTGTATCGAAAAAATCTATGGATATAATCATATAATTCGATTGGCAACAAATCACAATGAATCTGCGCAGAAATAATATACTGGAAATACAGAAATTTCTAAATAAATATTTCCGGGAATTCCCAAAAAGCTGTTCCTATTAGGAACCCTAAATTAGAAAAAAGAAAAGGTAATATTAATTAACCATCTTCTCACTTATTCAGCGAAATTATTATTGAAAACTCTAAAAGTATCATTAAGTCCCTATTCGAGAGCCGCAGAACAAAAGGTACTTTTTTTGTTCATTTAAAATTTTTGGGAAATTAAGTTTTATTTATTTCGCCCCCTTAAAAAACTGCATGTACCTTTTGTTAAAAAAAGTAAAAAAGTATGTTTTCTTTAAAACAAATTTAAAAAAGTAAGTATTTTATGCGTTTTTTTAAACGATAATAGTTTGACTGAATGTTTTTAAACCTGTAGCTCGTTTCTGCATTTCTCGCATCGGAAAACTTCTCACATGAAGTGTGAAACAAAAAATTCCATCGTTTCTCGATGTGCGAGAAAAAAGTGTTTCTACATTTGAATGCGAAAACAGACAACACAGATTCTGTTCTTACTGGAATATTTCCAGTAATTAAGTGTCAAATGCAAGACAAACGTCAACGAAAGTAAGAAATTATAATAAAACCAAACGGTGAAAGGCTAAAAAAATTAAAATGCCAAAATATAACAATTGTGTTTTATTGATTGTCATCATTTAAATATAAAACAAAAAGTAAAGTGTGGCGCTTATAACTTCTGAATTTAAAAAAATAATTTAGAAACACATTTTTGTGTACTTACATGTGTATATATAATTATTTTATTCAAACTCAGTGCTACTTACATTTTTGGCTGATTTGGGTTCCATATTTATACATACGAAGTAAAAAATATCTATATTTTTTAAAATTTAGTTTCTCACACCAATTTCAAATGTGACTTGTTCTGACAGTTCTTGTGAGAAACTTTTCGCAAAATATTGTTACAGAAACACTTTTTCTCACATCCTTCAAATAATTGCTGGAAAATTATTTAAATGACAGATAATTCTCGCAAACTCAAGATACAGAAACACTTGTGCGAGAAAAAACATATCGTTTCATGCGGAAAGTTTTTCGATTCGAGAAATACAGAAACGGGCTACTGATCTACTTATTATATAAACAAATTACACATTGAAATTAAATATATTTGGTCAATTCACAAGGTCTCTTATCAGTCATATTGTCATAATGTCCTAATATAACACTACACCTCGGGAATTTTACATTTTTAAAACGATCCTATTTGTTCGTTTGTGTTCCGATTTCTTTGCGAGTTGTTAAGTTTTCCCTAATTAATTTTCCACTTAAAAAACATAAGGGAGGCATATTAAGGGTACTCATTTAAACGCTTATGTTTCCCATTTGTGCAAATGGGAAAATTAGCGCGACATGTTTCATGAACCCACCTTTTCAATTTTGTGCAAGTTTATACAGAAAATTTATATTTGTCAAATAAAAATACATAAATTCAACAAAAGCTTTAATAATTTTTTTTCAAATTGTATAAATTTTAATTTTAAAATTTTGAATGAAAGTTAAATCTTTGGAAAAAACGGTGGTATACATAGTTTGGAGGACTTTGTTTATGTTCTAGCTGTTGGTTAATGTTTTCATACACAATGTCATTTAATACAATCATTCTGTTCCAAAGTTACACAATTTTCACATGCACAAAATTTTTATATTTTATTTGATTTTTATTTCTTATTCTTGTCGCGCAAACTTAACGGAGTTGTGCAAACGAATTTCCATACATTTTTTGACATTTCATTTGCGAGAGTGTAAAAATGCACAGATTGCACAGTTTGCGAGGCTTTTAAGCGTTTACATGAGGACCCTTATTATATATCAATAGATAGAGGATTTTGTCTACTTTAAAAATGTATATAACTTTTGACAATTAAAAAATTCATGGAATACTTTTTTGAAAAATATGACAAAAAATGGTTTTTATTGAATTTTTGCTTAGATACAATTTTTTCAAATTGAAATTAAATTTTTATTTATGAATAGTTTTTAGTGAAATTATGTAGTTATGCAGAATTATCTATTTAAAATGGAAAAATAAAAACAAATTTTGAAATGTATTATCAGCAATCCCACAATTCCCAAAAAAGTGTTAAAAAATCCCAAAAATTGGGTTGGGGATATCAGAACCTTCTACAAAATAATTAAAAACATGTTAGGCCATCTTAAATCGGTTCTATATTTTGATATCGAATATGCGATTTGAGAATCTTTACCCTAAAGTTGAATTTTACATAAAAAATAGGCGTTTTTTTGAATGAACCTTTAAAATATTTGATGAAAAGCTAGCTTTTCAAAAAGTATAAATTCCTTATACATCATCCTCTTAGAAATTTTTTGCGATAACTTTAAAAGAAAAATCGCCTTTTTAAAATTTTTTAAATTCGAATGTATATAACTTTGAACTTAGTCATTATTTTTAAACAATTTTCTATTTGACACATACATGTGTTATTACTACAATAAAGGAAGATTGGAGAAAATTGGGAAATATTGATTTTTTCTCATTATGTGCTGCTTAAGTTATTGCAAAACCTATAAGTATAATTTTTTACTATTTTTCAATTATACCACAAACATGCACTTTATTTACGAAAAATTTCGACATATTTTGGTTAATCCACAAGTTTCTAAAAGCAAATATTTAGCAACTTTTTTCAAAATGAAGAAACAGCAAATCGAGGACTTGTCACCAAAGCTACTTTAAACACTCACCACTTACTTAGACATATTAAATATCTATGATGAACAAGTAGTTAGTTGTATAGTATTTATTGTTCAAAACATTTGACAAATGTTTATAATGATGAGATTTGACTTAATACAATGTTATTAGAGTTAGTTTGTCTACGACTAAAACTAATACTCATTTGAAAGCAGTTTATGGCTCATCTTTATCTATTTGTGTATCTTCTTTTTGTTTTTTTTTTCTCTCTCAGTTTTAGTATGCGTGCAAGTGTTTTATTTACAAAAAAAAAATAGAAAAAAAGACTTCTTCATCACCGTCACCATCATCATTATCATGTTTATTTGATTTTCAACACTATTTATGTTAGAAGTTGTACACTTTTTTCTCTGTCCATTTGTTGTGGTGCCACTAACTGCTTTTTTATTTGTTAATTTAATTGGCATTAAGTTGTCACAGACATTTCTTTTTTTCTTTCTTTCTCTTATTCGGCTTTAGCTGTTTTGCAGTTTTTTTTTTTAAATTTGTTGTGGGGCTTTTTTTACACAGACCCATACACACAGAAATTGGTGTTAGTTTTGGTGCGTTTTTTGAAATCTAGGTCGATTATGAAATTTTGTATTTTAGTTAAATACAAAGTTACAGAGAAGTTATTGGGAAAAAGGCATTAAAAGATTTTATGTAATGGGTGAAAATATTAAACACAAATTATTTATTTATTTAAATACTAAGCTACTAACTAAATTGGATTATGAGTCACTTTTGTTTTTAAAATATTGAAATTAAAACACAGATGACCTTTAAAATGTTTATAAAGTCGATGGCTTTAGGCTTCTCTAATTACACCAGTTTAAAAAAAAGACTAAATACTGTAATAATAAAAATAATTAAAAATTAATGAAACTTATATGAGGTAAATTTTATTTCGATATTAAAATATTTGTACATGTTAACGTGATTTCCATAAGTGGGAATTATATGGGAGCTATGACTAATTATGGGCCGATCCTCATAAAACTAGACGACGTGAATTCTGTAATTTTTGTATATATGGAACTTATTTATATTAAATTTTATTTTATTTAGATACCAACATTTTTATTTTATTTGGCTGCCAACATTTTTAAGACATTTATGCTCTTAAAGTGATTTTCGGAAGTGGGCCTTATATGGGAGCAATGACTAATTATGGACCAATTATCATAAAATGAAATGACGTGACTTTCGTATTAGAGTGTCCAAAAAACCGGCAAATTTGAAAAACCGTTTCCGGTTTAACCGAAAAAGTGTGTTTTTGAAAAAAACGATTTTGATTATTGCCTTTTAAAAAAACGAGTTAAGCGGTTTCGGTTTTTGTCTTCAAAAAACTGGTTAACCGGTTTATATTAAATTTTTATTTAATATGAAAAAGGTCTCCTTAAATTTATTTTTATTTGTGGATGCTAATAGGGAATGTGTTAAGAATTGTGTACTAAATCTTCGGAAATTTTTGAATTCTATCTTTATGCAATTATTTTATATCGAAATATTGTCAAATGCTATAA
Source organism: Calliphora vicina (assembly GCF_958450345.1). Classification (NCBI taxonomy): domain Eukaryota; kingdom Metazoa; phylum Arthropoda; class Insecta; order Diptera; family Calliphoridae; genus Calliphora; species Calliphora vicina. The sequence continues at coordinate 63,314,067 of NC_088781.1, read as the reverse complement.
TTTTCTATAAAATAAATCAATATTTTTAAAAATGGTATCAACATTTTTCATAAATATGTTTGAATGAGCTTTATAAAATACCGTCTTACAAAAACCGGTTTGTCAAAAAACCGAAAAGTTAAAAAAACCGAAACCGGTAAAGTTTACAAAATTGAAAAAACAGGTTGAGCGGTTTTCGGTTTCGGTTTTGGATACTCTATTTCGTATAGAAAGAGTGAGTAAAAAAAAACTTATACACACTATTCCAAGCCAAAACTTATCCTTATCCAACAAATTATTTTTTATTATTGGTCACCGAAAAAAAAGTACGTGAAAAACTAATTAAAACTTTTCAAAAAAATCCAATATGGACTTACAAAAAAATAGCAAAATATTTGAAGACCCATCGTTTTCAAAAGTCATTAAACATTACAAGGAAGACATGAGTATTCAAAGAAATCCTGGATTAGGAAGAAAAAAGATCTAACAGATATTTTGACTTATGTTTTTGACAACAGACTCATTTAAAAATTTTAAATTTGATTATTTTTCACGATACGACTAAGGATTTAAAAAAATACGTCTTGGTTTGGAATTTATTAGATATAAACTAATGTTTTTAGAAAGAATTTTTGACAACTATTGCGAAAGATATTTGCGAAAAAACTAAATAAAGTCTAGGTGGAAATTGAAATTTAAAAATTATATATAACTTATAGAACTTATATTATTCATCCGATTTGCTTTATAAAGAAAATTCATTTAATATCTGACCATATACGAAAGGTATTAAACTTTAACGCCCTGTATCACACCTTCTGTTCTAACAGAAAAGGTCACAAATTTCATTTTCTGAAAGCTTATGTCGTCCTGAACGATTTGATTCTACATCATTTTGCAATCAGGCCAGTAGTTTAAAAGAGACAGATTTATTACCACTTTTCTACCGATCGACACCACTGTGAAGGATTTTAACGGAATTATAAAGGGTTTTTGAGACCATCATATGATAGCAGAGTGTTGTGAGGGAGACAAATGCAAATATTTGCAAAAACAGAAATAGCACTGTTAATATTTATTTTCTGTTCCAATTTTAATGTTATTTTTAGTATTTCCTTTCTTTATAAATATCTCAAAAGTATGACGTCCTGGATTTTTTCAATATTTTTCCCGAAATTAGACGAGCTAAATTAACAAATCCTTATATGTTGCACATCATGAACAAAAACCTTAAACCGTAAACTAGTGTTATTTGCAGATTTACTGACAGACAGCAAAAACATACATATATAAATAATGTTTGTTTCTCAACTCTTTCGTTTTAGCACTAAGATTTTGCTAAAGCAAAGTTTGTTGCTTTAATCTTCTGATTTCTTACATATTCACGCGTTTTTATTATTTTGAGAAAAAAATTTAATTTTTATGACTTTTCTCTTTATAGTCAGAAACAAAATAATTAAGATCTTATAAAAAACGTACGTTTTAAGTAATTAAAAAAAATTACTACAAAAAAAAATGTATCTGAAAATAAAATCAATTAAATCGTTGTAAAATAGTTTAATATCTTTGATTTAGAACTATGTTCAATAAATTTTGTATACAATAATTTCACTTTCAATAAACCACCGACAAAAATAAACGAAAGACTTGAGCTCCGCTGAAATCCAAACAATTATCTTTCAAAATAAATTGGTTGCATTTTTCAATCAATTTTTTCCCCCATTAAACATCAACTGCAATAAATCATGTCACTATCAGGTGAAATGCAAATTCAATCAACTAAAATATATTAAAAAAAATAAATATTTTATATACACACACATAGAGAAAAGAAAGTAAAAACGTTTTTTATTTCAATTTATTTTAATTTTTTTTTTTTTTTGCCATCGAAAGAAAATTTAGTTTTTAAACTATATGGTGGCGAAAATAAAACCGAAAACACACGCACAAATTCAATCAACGTTGACAGTCTGGTCAAGCAAAACCATAAAAACAGTTCAACCAAAACTGAAGAAAAAAAATAATACCGACCAAAGAAAAATTTCAATATGTAGATGCACAAAAATATATAAAATATACATACAATCAACAACCTACAAGACAAAGTAAAAGTTGTATGGCAAACTAAAAACAATTTTTCATTATAATTATTATTTCAGCTTTTTTTCTGTCTGTCTGTCTGGCTGTCCGTCTGTCTTTCTTTCACTTTTATCCAAGTGTATTAAAAAAATGAGAATCCAATGAATTAAACCCTTTACAGAGGAAATGATAAAATGGAAAACTTTCCATTTCATTTCAAAACTATATTGGGTTTATACAAAAAAAAAACAACAATAAACAATCATATGGCCAAGTTATTAGCCGATAATGTTTATAACTAAGCCTAATAAAATTTCCGTTTGCCTGTCAGTTAGCTGTAAATACTATGGAATGTAAGCCATTAAAAAGGTTATAAAATGTTTATGCTATAATTGCACAATTTTTGATTAATTTTAAACAATAAAAATGTTCATTAATATAAAACTATACAAATGTATGTATGTAGATTTAAGTTTCAAACTTTTAAAATATTTATCAATATTTAAGACCAACAGTATTACCTCACATATGTATGTATACAATTATTTATAACGTGCTTTGAAAACTTTTTAATAAATTGAAGAATAAAAAACTCATAATTTTTCTTTCAAATGCAATACAAATCTACAATCTAGACATAAAAAATTGACTAACTGAATTATAATCGCCTAGCCAAAATTGTATAGACATGATATTTAGATTGCAGTATTCCTTTCCAGGAAATAGATAGTAGTAGTACTACTACTAGGAGTATGGTAAATTTTAAAAATTCTACTATATCTGGGGAAAAATAAAAACATAATTTTGATACCTTTGTAAAGAGTGAGCCAAACAAAATTATTCTTGTATTAAGTTAAATAAAACTTAAACCGTTCAATATAAAAATTCTCAAAAATACGTAAATTTATTAAAATATTCACCCCTATCGCGAATCAACATTTCACATGAAATATGTTCCCTTTTCCCATTTCTCGTTCATCAACTTTGTTCACGTGAAAAAATTCCCCATGTTGTGAAATTTTTAGATGGAATTTTGTAAACAATAAACAGCTGCTACGAACAAAATCAACTATTGTGAATGAAAAGTTTAGGGGAATATCACGATAGCAATTTTCCCTTCGAGGGAAATGAATATTTCATGGGAACATAAATTTCACATGTTTTTCACGATAGGGGTGATTGTACCAATTCATTAAACAATATAATTTTGCATAAACACTCCGTGTCTGCTTTTACTAAAACTGCAAATGGCTTGCCGCACGTGAAACTTCTTGGGGAATTTTTTTTATCCGGTACTATTCTTGAACATTACCTTGTCCACATAAAAATCTAGATCCGGAAGTTGTGAAAAGTTTGCCAGTACATAAGTTTCATCATCCATCGCACAACAAGTGTATTTTTTTGTATAAAGTTTGAGCTCAATTTTTTCGCTTGTTCTTTTGCTTTTAAGTTCTTTACAGTATTGCGACCTGAAATTATTGAATTTATAATTTTCGTAATTGAAACACAAAAAATAACAAAAATGTGTTTTCAATTACGAAAATTATCTACTCAATAATTTTTGTATTTGAAATTCAACCAATAACGAAAATTGTATATTCAATTGTCAAAATAATCAAATTCAAAACTCAAAATTCAATAGAAAATATCAAGAAATTTTGTTTTTGAGCAAATGAATACTTGATTTAATTATGAAATAATTGAAACCAGTTCAATATGTGACAAATATTTGAATTGAAACGGTTTAAGAAATAGTTTTTTCTGTGTTTAAATTAAAATGTTGTAAAAACCCCATATAATTTCACCAAAACAATTTTTTCCGTTTTTCAAAATTCATTCTACACCATTTCCAATTGTATTTCAGAAGTTTCTTAATGTATTTTAGAAATGGGAGAATACATATCAAAACGGACAGAAAACTGCTATTTTCGGATTTGTCACCTTCGATTTTAATGAAATTTACCACACATATTACGGTTCCAAAGGGTTCCTCAAATCAATGACTTTTTCATCGGAAATCAATTCCAGTTCAAAATTATCGCGATTTGAAAATTGAAAAATATGCTAAAACTGTCTAAATGTATATACACATAATTGCTCATAACTATGAAACTACTCAAAGTCCAACATAATTTTTGATTCCATTTTAAAGGTAAAGATATTGTTAATAAAATGGTTTGAATAAAATTGTTAAATCCAAAAGGTTATAGGTCAATTTTCGGAGTATCAAAGATCGCGGTGTTAAAAATTAAAATCGAACATGGTATGAGGACACATAAAATCTTGAGCAGTTTCATGGTTATGGGCAATTATGTGTATATACTTTTAGACAATTTTAACATATTTTTCAATTTTCAAATCGCTATATTTTTACATCGGAATGAATTTCCATTGAAAAAGTCACAGATATGAGGAATATATTGGATATATTATGTATGTGGTAAATTTAATTAATATCAGAGATGATAAATCCGACTGCTGTCCGCTTTCACATAGATCCTCCCAAATGTCTAATTATATTTCAGAAATTTCCAATTAAATTTCAGACATTTCTAATTGTATTTCAGAAAATTCTAATAGCAATACTAATGTAAATTTCTGAAATACAAATATTAAGTCGAAATTTATGATCGATTATGGCCAATAGGCTAGTTTATTGAAATAATAAATAAAAAGAAATTTTTGAAATACAATTGGTGAATTGTGAAAAACAATTAGAAACTTTTTAAAATAAATTTAAACTTCTGAAATACAAATGGAAATTTCTGATATACAATTGGAAAATTCTGAAATTTAATTGGAATTTTCTGAAATACAATTGGAAATGGTGTAGTTAGAATTTAATTTGAATTTCTGGAAACCTACTTCCCGATCTGATGTTAGCTATATGTTCAAGACACAAAATTTTCACCTTAAATATCTAAAAGTCCTTATTGTGGAAATTAGGAATTTTAGAGATTTAAGAAATGGTTTGTTCTTTTTTTCAATATTCGTACTAGTTTGCATGTTATTGGATAGTCAATCTGATATTTGAAATATGATCGATATGGTCATCAAAATGTTTGTCCTAATAAATAATCGGAGTGCGACAAAATTATAGCATGATGAAATTCCCTTCAAATGATACCGAATATTGTAAGAGTTGTTTTGGGAGAAAATACAATAAAAAAAACTTTTAAAAACGGTTACCACTAGACTCAAAATATTTTGGGAGACATCAGAAAACAAACCATGGTTTATTTTGAAGCATATAACAAAATCTAATTTTTCTGTGAGTCGGTAAAATGTACATACATATGCACAAATGTTACTTGCATTTATATTTGTAAATTTATTACGATTATAATTTAACTATTACAAAATTTGTAAAATAAAAAAAATAATATTAAATGCATTTTATAAACCGGTTGAATTACATTTATCTACTATCTGCTACTATCGTATCTATGAATATAAAGTCTACTTATGTTTAATGTTGTTTGTATTTTTATTGTTGCGTTGTGAATCGGTACCGGCATATGAATGTAAGTGTACCGGCATATGAATGTAAGTGGTTACGAGTATTACCCAATTTGTGTCTTTAAATATCAAACTGAATGTTGAAATTAATAATATTTTGTTGGTATTTTACATGTAACTATCTGCGATGTTTGATGGAAACTTTAATGAGATTATAAAAAAAGAGATTACATATTATGTTTAAAATAAGTTTTCCTAAAGCTGTTAGATAATACGAATAGTCAGATTGTTGTCAAAATGTTTCACTGAAAGTGGGATAGATTGGTTGAGAGCTAATGATGAATTTTGATATTTAAGATAAGGTATGGAGTAATTTAATTAAATAAACAATTTTTTACAAATATTTCCAATTGAAAACAAGTAAGAAAGTATAGAATAACACTGTGTGTAATTTCTTAAGTCATGGAAATATAACCATATACGGACACCAGTACGTGATAAAAGACAAAAAAAAAATAATACCCATGTCTCCAAGTTTTGACCAAAGTCATGTAATTTTTGCAAAAAAGTGAACATTTTCTCAGGCTCATATCGTCCCCTTAATAAAACAAAAGTGTATAATTTTTTTGCCATTTCGAAATAATTGAGGGAATACAAAATTTTAGTAAATTTTGTTTTATGCTCAATTCCCAATTTTTGTGTTAGTAGACATGTAGAACAAAAGTAATATAATAATAATGGTGTATATGCTTATACACTATTGCTTTATTGAGGGGACGATATCTTGCAAATAATTTGGAATTTTGATTTACCCTCTGAAGCAAAGTTGTAGCCCTTGACATAAAAAACAAAAATTGTGAACATATAAAATCAAAAAAACTTCATCTTCAAATAAATTAAGAAATAATTTGTTTAGAGCTGCCTAAAAGTATGCTTTAGTTTATAATAATTTAATAGTTTATGGCCCAAAATACTTAATTCCTTTAGTTTAGTCTAGTTTCTTACTAACTTATATTGACCTACCTAAACGGTGTTAAGAATCATTCCTAGAAAGTTCATATGTTCTAGAGAATTATTTATTGAAATCTTAGGTACATTTTTGTAGTTGATTATTTCCTTGAATTTTGAACGGTTTGCTATCTACGGACCTGAACAGGGGAAAAAGGTAAAAAAATCGATTTTTGTAAAGTGTTTTGCGATTTTGATCTTGAAGATGAAGTTTTTTAATTTTATTTGTTCACAATTTGTTCTTTGTGTCAAGGACTTCAACTTTGCCTCAGAGAGTAAATCAAAATTCAGAACTGTTTGCAAGATATGAGTCTGAGAAAATGATCACTTTTTTTTTGCAAAAATGACACCGAGGCCCCCAAAAAAAGTGCATGACTTTAGGCAAAACTGGGAGACACGGGTCTTTTTTTGGTCTTTTATAACCGTATATGGTTATATTTTTTCGTGTTGCACTGTGTAATACTCTACACTCAGTATATGAGCTAATCATTTTACTTTTAAAATTTCAATAATTTCTTTTCTTGAGTGATTTTCGGAAATGGAATTTGTATGGCAGCTATGGCCAATTATGAACCGATCGTCATGCAATTATTTGGTAAAATTTTTTGGTCAAAAGAGGTTGTTGTTCCTTTAAATAAAAAAAATACATTTTAATTGTGGTTTAGTTTAAATTGTATTATTAAGTTTAAATTATAATATGGATGGAATATTTAGCATAGAGAGAGAGCATTCATATAAGAAGAATGTTATACCTTAGTCAGATTTGTACCAATAATCTTCAAAAACACATCAGTTATCCTAAAAAAATACTCAATAATACAAATAAATATTAAATTTTTCTTATCATTAACTTTATAATTTTTTAAAATCCATATTTCTCTGTTTGATTAATTTTCAGGGCAATTTAATATTTCTTCTCCTTTTTGCTCACACGATCGAAGAGACCTCTTCGTTTGGTTTCGATTCGGCAACATCTTGTAGCCCAAATGCAAAACAATCCAGAAGAGGACGTGCTCAAATGTTAGCCGCCATACCCTGTGATCTTACAACACAAGCCTATTGTAACCTACCAGGAGCAGCTTATCCCTGGCACGCTGTACGACGATTCGTCCACGAAAATCAGGGTTTAATGAAACGAATGTATGGTGATGTTCGCCATATATCAGTATTACGAGATGAAATCATCAATAATGAAATCGAGGTGGAAGATATTGAGTTGGCTACAGACAGATATTCTCGAGATGGTTACAATCGCAGAGCTTCTAAGTTAATGCACAATCGAGAAGATTTTGATAATTTCAAATCGAATGATGTGTTGCGTGAACCGCACTTTAGGCCAGTGACAACTACTACAACCACAACAACCACAAAGTCGCCGTTAAGCACAACAGAAAAATTGGAGACAACCACGAATAACAGTGAAATGGAAAAGACTACCAACACGGAGGCAGAAACAAAAATTACTGCTCCCAATGGCAATAACAATAACAGCAATACCATTGAGTTAAATAAAAAATTGGAAAATAATTTCAAATCAAAATTACTTGAAATTGATGAAGATCTTGAATTAACTACAAAAACTGAGTTGGAAAAACAACTTGAAGATGGCGACACAACTGTGGAGGATGAAGAAGACGAAGATGTTAATATTGAATTCAATAGTGTTTATGAAACTCCCAATGAAACTGCATCAGCCGACAAAACTTCAGGTGATAATATTGAAATCGTGGATTCACCACAATTGGGTTTAACTAACATAACAACCGATTCTACAGTAATTTTAACAACAACCACAACAGCACAAAAAATTGATAGCACTACTTCCGCTTCTATCAGTACATCAACAACATCCAAGCCTACAACCACAATAAAACCCGAAACTGTAGCTGAGAGATCACCCGCCAAACAAAGAAAACCCTTTATACCCTCTTCTCAACGTCAGAGACCATCTCAACATTTGCACAAAATCGATTCTACAATTTCAGCTAAATTACGATTGAAACCAAATCCAACACTAGCCACTCCATCTAGGATAACAACCACAACTTTAGCCTCATCCAATAACAACGAAAATAAGACGGCAGACACCTCATCCTCGACAACTCCTCTTACCACCACCAAAACATCACCGTTTAAGAGTCATCTAAACAAAAACTATAATCGCTACACTACTTCACATAACAATCGTTATGCGATTCCCACCACCCCACCACCAGGCTCGCAATCTTTAACGCCATCTGTACAACCGTTTAAATCGAATCCAGAACTTTTGTTGGGTGAAAAAATACGAAAACCAGTAGCAAGTGCCACATCCTCTGTAACTGCAGCAGGTTTAGCCTCTAATAAGCCAGTGCTAAAGGATAGTCAACTATTTCAGGATAGTATGAAACAAGAACCAGCTGCTCCACCGGTGAATGCAAGAGGAGTGTAAGTATTTTATAATGTTTTAACGAGACTATTATTATAATTAATAGGGTATAATCAGTTGGTTCCATTTTGTCTACCGATTGCTTAAGAATTACTTTCATCGTTATCAATTATTTTGCAGATGATGGGAACATTTGCTATTCGTATTCATACAACTATAGGTCAAGCCAAGCAGATTGGGGCAGGCAAAACATGAATGACATGCTTAATTAGTATTTTGTGACAAACTCTGAATTGAGTCGATTTTAATGTTCACAAGACTCAAAATAATTTGACATTCTTATTTAATACAGCAAAATAACCGACAATGTTTTACCACTATTAGTGGTAAAACATTGGCTATTTTTTTTCTGCCGTCCACCAGAAAATTTGAAATCAAAAAATCAATATGTTAGAAGAGACCTATACTGTTATATACCAATAGATTAGTATTGACGTGCTCTTTCAGAATCTATGGTGATATTAAAAAAAATTATCTCAACTCCACAGTTGACAGTTATTTTTCAACGTAAAAATAAATGTTCGCATGAAACTCTTAAAAAAAGAGTTTTAAATAGCCGTCATAAAAAAACTCATTTGAGTTTTATTTTTTCCGTCATAAAATAAAAGTCATTTGAGGAGTTTTATTTTTTCCTTCAGAAAATAAAACTCTTTTCGATTATTTTCTACTTTTTTCAGTATTTTTCTTTATGGAGTCTATCTGATATAATTTGTGTAGTAAATTATTTGTTTAAGAAAAAAACACAACAACAACAATTTTAATAATTGGAATGAAACAATAGCAAATTAAAATCCCACTTGTTTTTATTTTAATGAAAATTTATTAAATTGCAATGCAAGGTGCTTTACAAATTGTAATAATCGGTACCGTGAAATAACTCCCAAATCAAATAACTCCCCACGAAAAAATTAAATAACACCCAACAAATTTTTCATACAACTTAGTTCTACTTTGCAAAAGCAGAACCCATAAATATCAAAAACTGGCTTCACTCAGAAAATTTTTTGCATTGCCGGGCTTCGGCCGGGCTCCAATGTTTTATCCTCTGGGGTGTATCAAAAACTGGCTTCGCTCAGAAAAGTTTTTTGCATTGCCGGCCTTTGGACGGGCGCAAAGGTTTTCTCCTCTGGGGTGTATCAAAAACCGGCTTCGCTCAGAAAATATTATTTTTACATCGTCGGCCTTTGTCAGGTTGCTTCGGATTGGGAATTATTTCATTTCTATTGGGATTTATTTCATTGGGACTAATATTTTTAAAATTATGAAACCGCCGATTATTCGGAGTAATTTCATTTTACTCTTTGGTAGTTATTTTATTTTTCAAGTTTGGGAATTATTTCATTTTTGGTGGGAATTATTTCATTGGGAGTTATTTCATTTAGAAGCTATTTCACGGTACCGTAATAATCTAACCAGCGGCAAGCTTAGGTGTCAATGTACATAAAATGACTTTTTTGACTGGAAAAATAAAACTGCTAAAATAACTTTTACTTTATGACGGAAAAAATAAAAGTCTACAAAGGAGTTTTTTTATGACGGTTATTTAAAACTCTTTTTTTAAGAGTTTCATGCGAACTTTTATTTTTACGTTGAAAAGTAACTGTTTTAGATGGATTTTTATTTTTAAAGTCACAAAACAACTGTTATAAAATAACTTTTTTGATATCACTTATAACCGTTAAATTTCAAAAGTTCGAATGAATTAATTCCATTTTCGAAATCAAAATAATCATTATGAATTAATGCATAGACTTAATTCCTTTGCACTTCAAATGCATTGAGTTCATTCCATTGAGAATTCATTCCCTACAGAATTAATTCCTTACTGAATCATTCAGCTTTAAACATGTATTGAATTATTAAATTCTTCTTCAATTCAAATCTATTACAAAAGAGCTTAAGTAAATCTAAAACAAAACTTAATGAAGAACAAATATTGTAATTCAATTTATATTAGATTTTAATTTACAAAAATTTAAACATTCAAAGGTTGATAGAATTCTGTTATGATGAATGAATTCTATTTAAATAAAAGCCTTTGAATGATGCTAAAGAATTATATGTTGGAAATGAATTTATGAATAGCTGTCATTTTATTATTCCGAATTAAGTCTTTAGTGAATTAAGCTCAAATTGAATTAATTAATTCGAAGCTCTTTTAAATTGGGTGTTTTTTAATATGAAACAATAATCTCGAAATTAGGAATCCAAAGATTTACATTTTTAATAACCGGAATGCTTGGATTAAAGCCCGTTTGGAATCACTACAGAAAATGAAATATAACTATCATATATGAGCAACATTACTTGAGCAAGTCTTGAGATTATAGACGAGAGAGAAATAAAAAGAGAAAAATCATTCCAATTTCCTCTCTCATCTACAAACTCAAGATTTGCGCAAGTAAACTTGACGTGTGTGAACCAGCACTAACATTTTCGTTTTGATATACAAAACGTTGGCAATCTATTCGATCTGAATAGTTACTACAAAATCGAATCCATTCCGAAAATAGTGTTTGACAAGCTTGATAGATATAAACAAAATGAATCAAATCTAATAGAAATTATTTTCTTTCAATTTCAGTAACGCCTGTCCGGTAAAAGAAGAAGTTGTGGCCCCATTTTGGGCCAACAATACACGAGGCGAAGTTTTGGCTCTACTCAATCTATATCCCTTCGAACAATACGTGCATTGGGAAAAATGTACGCATGAGCACAAACAAATGTACTGCCGTGAAGGTTGTCGCTGTGAGCAACAATACCGTCTGCACCGTCTATTGGCCTACGATCCCCACAACGAATGTCGTGGTATATTCTCTGATTGGTTTAGATTCCCCTCATGCTGTATCTGCAAATGTTACAATATTCCGTTGGACTTTAGGGCCACATCAAGATCACCACGGTCGGAGAGTGGCACCAGTGACTACAGACATCCCATAGAAGTGGCCGAAGAACAAGTCAAAAATGCCATCTATGAACATGCTACGGAGGAATGGTACCGTCCAAAAGATGAATTTGATTTTTATGAAGGTTAAATTAAATTTCGAAACTATTTATTATTTAACTAATGAGTGTTAAGTTTTAAGTAAATTGTATTGTTTCAATTATTATAATTATTATTATTATGTTTTATGCAATTGTTGTGTTAAACTTTTTTATTTTAATTATTTTTCATTGTTTTTGTAAACTAGTCGCAAAATTCGTTGTTATTTATTATAATTATTTTGTATTAATAAGTTTTTTTTAATGTATGTAATTGTAAGCATTATGTTTTTTGTAAATATAGTTGAACATAGTGTTTTCTTTAAAGAAGAACATAAATACAGAGCGTTTGTACCTTGAAAATACTTTAAAACTTTGCGCGAAAGCCTCCGCCTAGTAGGAGCTAAAGTTTTAAATTGTTTAGAATAATTTTTTGTTTGTTAACTTAATTAAATTGATTGTCACACATGAAATGGCCATACCAGTTTATTCATAATTATGCATTTTAATTAAATTATTTAACGCATTTTCAAGTTCATTTTTTATTAATTTAATTTATAGTATATCACTAATCCATATTTGTACAACTCTTTAGAGCTAATTTTTGTAAATATATGTACTTTTTTATAACCATTTTACATATTAAGGCTAGTGATAATGAATTGATAAAAAATTTGTTATATAAGCTTTATAGCGATATATATATATATTACGTATTCTATCTATTCAAATAATGTATAATTATTATATAGTTTTTTTTATCATTTTAAACATTATTGATATTTTTTATTTAATACATACATGTTTATAGTTTTTATCTATTATTTTTTTAAACGTTAATTTTTTTCCTTAATAAATTTTGAATATAATTATTATACACATCATATTATTTGCAGTTTTATTTAACAAAATGAGTAAAAACTTTTTTCTTTTAAAATTTTAATAATTTATTTTCGTGAGTTGTCCTTATATGGGAGCTATAACAAATTATGAACAGATCTCCATGAAATTATGTTAAGTATATGGAATTGTTTTTGGGTACTAACTTTTTTTAAGTTATATGCTTTGCTATATATGGGAGCTACATTAGGGTGGCCCTTAATAAACGAAAGTTGGATTTTAGCCATTCCACCCTCCAGTTTGGTGAACGTTAGACACCAAAAATTTTAGGTAAATCGGTTGGGGTAAAGACGTGCCGCAAGCCCTCTGAAGTTTTGAGATGCATTTACAAGGGGACAAATGCATTTTTTTTCAGTTTTTGTAAAAATTTTGGCATTAAAAAATTACTTTTGTAATTTAATTTAAAAGTATAGAAATATGAACGTAATTGTCGTTCTAATGAGACATAAAAAACAGAAATTGGTCAAAAAATGTTTAAGTTATTAAAATTCGCCAGGCCATTAACACATTGACTGCCAAGGCACTTTCAGCAAATAAGATGCCATGAAACTAATTTCTGTTAAATTTTATTTGCATACCATTACGGAATTTCGGTATTTTCAGTTTATTCAATAAACCACCGTTTTTGTGTTACGCGAATATACAACTGCGAAAAAAAAATAGCACCACCCCCAAAACAGCCCCCTTCATGTTTAAAGGTTTTTGTAATATATTTTGGATTGTGTTCGAGTTTTGAGGACGTCTGACGTATCTTTGGGAACTTCATGCGCTTGGCTATATCTTGCATTTAAAAGAGGGGCCATTCTTGGACTGCACGATTTTAAATTATGTTCTCTGAGCAGTGATGCCAGGAGATTTTTTCATAAATCCCTACACTTATGAAAAAAAATCCCTTTTTTCCCTACACTACTTTTTTCAATTTTGAACAGTTAGGTTGTGTTCAACCTAGAGTGGTCAAACCGGTTTTCGAATTATTCGAAAAACCGTTTTTTTTCCAATTTTCCGGTTTTTTTAAACCGGTTTTTACAAAAGGACGGTTTTCGAGTTATTCGACAAACCGGGTTTTTTGTCTCGAATTATTAGATAAAATCGAATATTTTTTTATTTATTTTAAGATTACGCGATTACATTTAATTTTACATTTTTTTCTGCAAGCGGGGCAACAGGCGAGTTAACCTAATTCGGGTACGCTAAATCCAGTGGTGCTAAACGTTTTTTTAGGTTAGCTCTTGTTTTCGAGATACACCGTTATTTCGAAAATCGAGGAAGTTGAAATTTCCTTTAATCTGCGCAGTCGTTTTAGACATATCAATTTTTTGGCAAAAAAAAAAATATTTTTTAGAAAAATTTCGAAATTTTTGTTTTTGGAAACGGCATAAAAAAATTATTTTTTCTATGTGTATAGAAAACAAAGTTCCAAATAAAACAAGCCTGAAATTATTAAAATCAGCTTTTGATTTTATACGCAAAATAAACACAAATATGCCTTAATACCATTTTAACATGTTTTCTCATATTTTTGCTAAAAGTCTTCTATAAATTTTTAAATTCTTAAAAATTGTATATATTTTTGAAAAGAAGACAGAATTTCCTACACGTTGATATATAATATATATATCTTATATTTTCCACTAGTCAAATGTGTGGATTCAAAACAACAACAAACTGAAAATTTAAAGAATCTTGCCGTTTTGTAAAATATTTTTTTGCACTGCATTGCATTGCTGACTTTTGCAATGCAGTTTGACATAATTTGTATGTCAAAAATATTGAAAAAATTAAAGTTGTGTCAAATAAATTTAAATTATGTTAAATTATTAAAAGAGTGAACGATTTTTTATTAAAATTATTTAAGCTTAATTTATTCCACAATTCATAAATTGACAAAAAAGCTAAAAACCGGTTATTCGAACCGGTTTTTGGTAGAAAAAACCGAAAACCGGTTTTTAAAAATTACGATTTTTCGAATTATTCGAAAACCGTTTTTTTGTTATGTCGAATATTTGATCACTCTAGTTCAACCGCAATTAAATATTTTGCCACAAGCCTTACATCTGCATTTAAAGTCGTCATCTTTGACCGGCTCCAGCTCCAGCGGCTCCTCTCAACCCACTTGAGCTGTATTTCTTTGCTTTGTTTTCATCATTATTACTTATTAAAATCGACCTGCAAAAATGTTCAAAACCAAACAAGAAAGAAAATTTATTATAGA
Source organism: Calliphora vicina (assembly GCF_958450345.1). Classification (NCBI taxonomy): domain Eukaryota; kingdom Metazoa; phylum Arthropoda; class Insecta; order Diptera; family Calliphoridae; genus Calliphora; species Calliphora vicina. The sequence goes on along the minus strand of NC_088781.1, from coordinate 63,299,020 downwards.
AACTACTCTAGTAGTTGTCAAAAATTACACTGTGCATGAAATTGACACTTTTTTTCTGTCAAGAGGGGGCCAACCGTTTTTTTAGGTTAGCTGGTATTTTCGAGATATACCGTTATTTCGAAAATGGAGGAGGTTGCATAACATATATTCGCGTAATTCAAAAACGGTTTAGTTTAATGAATAAACTGAAAAAAACCGTTTTTAATTCCAATTTTTTATACCGTTTTAAAAAACAAAAAATTCGAAATTTTCTTAAAAAATTATTTTTGTTTGCCAAAAAAAATTTATATTTCTAAAACAACTATGCAGATTAAAAAAAGTTTTAGGCTTTCTTAAAGGTAATTCTATTGCGGAATTTCGTTTTTTTAGTTTATTCAATAAGCTAAACCCTTTTTGAGTTATGCGAATATATATTGTACAACCTCCTCCATTTTTGAAATAACGGTATATCTCGAAAATACGAGCTAACCTAAAAAAACGGTTTCAAAATTGTCTAAAGGTGCTCGATAGGGTTTAAATGTGTGGACTGGGAAGGCCATTCGAGCAGTTTGATTTCGTTATCAACAAACCATGTTTTTGGCATTCACTGTGTTCATAGGATCATTGTCCTGCATAAATATTTATTGTTGACTACGTTAAACACCGAATATATCCAGACTCGGGAGATAAGAGTCCTCCAATATGGTTTGGCATATGTTGCGATCTTGCTTCCAATTGTCAATGGTGAAGTTTCCGTACGATTTGGCGAACTTTAATCGAGCCTTACGTTGCCTTTGACTTAAAAATGTTTTTTATAATCGTTCTTGCTTTAAGACGGTTATTTTTAAGACATCTTCGAATTGTTTTGTCACTGACGTTGAATCTATGGGTCTCTCTAACGATTAAGCGCCTTGCTCTTCGAGCACCAGCAGAAGATAAATTCGGTGGACGACCACCATAACTTCGTAGGACTGATAAATTATTTTGTTTTTTTTATCCTATTGGTAAGAAACGCAATCTTGTATGTATATATTCTAGGGTGTTTTCCTTCAAAACATAATCACCCCTATCGCGAATCAATATTTCACATGAAATAAATTCCCTTTTCCTTTTTTCGTTCATCAACTTTGTTCATGTGAAAATATTCACCTTGTTGTGAAATTTTTAGATGGAATTTTGTAAACAATAAACAGCTGTTACGAACAAAATCAACTATTGTGAATGTAAAGTTCATCGTGATATGCCCGATAACAATTTTCCCTTCGAGGGAAATGAATATTTCATGGAAACAAAATTTCACATGTTATTGCCGATAGGGGTGAATTTATAGCTTTACACATTATAAAGTAACTGAAAAGTTATTGAAGTGCTTTATTTCCTGTTTTTTGTAATAAATAAATTAAGAACATTTTACAAAAGGAAAATGTTATTTATCTAATCGTGAACAGTTTTGTCTTCTACTGTATCTCAATGATGGTAAACCAAGCGCCATTATTTCTGAAGAAAAGCTTGAGTTTCCGCCTTTGAATAGTGCTAAATCAACCTCCGAAGATCCAGCTGCTTCGGATCCCTGACAAGATCCTATAAAACTTTAGCTTGGTGAGTGATACCTTTGGTAGACTAAATGTGGTAAAGGTCGAAGACATCCTACTGGAGTCTGATCCAGAAGATGTCCATGCAACCATCGTCAATGATCCAGATGTCGTTCACTGATATTGAAGGGACTTTTAATATCAGAGACTGACCGATCACATACTGGTTTCATAGAGTGTTTGCTCTTATATAGGCTTATCAAAACGTCATTAGGAGACTACGTTATTTCCAGATTGGGTATCAGGGGTTCCTCACAAGGTGTTGTACTATCATTAATGTGGAATATGACTTTAGAGCGGCTACTCAAAAAATGTGATTCATTGTTTTTAAAAACGTCGCGAGAGCTGACAATGACAATCAGCTCATGAAGCGTGAAGCGGAACTGTTATTTTTCTTAAGTATAAGGCTCCTGAAATTCTTTTATCACGCCATTCGATCCACGCAAAATTTGGCATCAGTCTTTTTTTGGAAATCTCGCTATGACTTGTGGTCAAATGAGTCTGCATGGTGAATTATCTTTCAAAAATCAACAAAATTCGATAAAATAAGAATATTTAAAGTTACAGCAAATGTAAACTTTCTTGATTTCTACAAAAATTTATATCGTGATTAAAATCGCTAGTTTTTCGACATATAAAAGACTAACAACGGCAATGTCCTAAGGTCTCCAAATTGTTTACCGTATATGGTCAAAATCGGATGACCTGAGATGAAAATCTTGTATTAGTCCACTACCCTTTGATGGAATTCATGCTATATAAGTTTTACATTCCGTTTGTAAATTCCACATTTTTCATTTGCGATCCCATAAAATATATCAGCCCAATTATGATAAATAAAATCCGAGTTTTTTCCCTTTCCCATTTTCAACTGAATTTTTATTCGTAATTGGGCTGTATATACAGGCCTGTCACACATTTTGTTCGGAATGGTTTCAATTCCGTAGTTTTTATTCCGATCGATTTCGTTTTAGGTTCTTCAGATTCCGTGTAATTTATTAATTCCAAAAATATTTCATATTTCTGTATTTCAGATTTTAATTTGACAGCGTTTTTCACATTAAAACAAATTAAGGTTTTGGTACAGATATTGATTAAAAATTTTAGAAAATCAAATAATTACAATCAAATATCAATTCCACTTTGAAAACTGAAAGTGGTTTCATTCCGAAAGAAATTTTCGTTTTACTTTTTATGAAGAAGCAAAATACGGAATTAATTCCACTTTCGATCGGAATGGAATTCTGTGACAGGCCTGATATTCAGGATCGTCTGTCTGTTGAAATCAACTTTCAATCATATAGTGTATAGTCCTGGTTCGGTTACTATTAAAAAAAAATGACCCACAAATGGCTGAGAAACAACCACAACTAGCTTAATTTGTTTACATATTTTTTACCTTCGTGGGAAGGGTATATGTATATAATTTTGTCATTCCGTATGTAATTTCCACAATATAATTTTCCGACCCTATAAAGTATATATATTTTGGATCCGTCTGTCTATTTAAATAAACTTTCCGAAGCCCCCCAAATAACTTACATACATCAATATCTCCGGCTCGGTTGTTATTTAAAATCGACAACTATTTAAAAGGACAACCTCGATTTTTGACCTATATCTGGATTACTAAGTCATTAATGTAGACAATATGGATTCTAATGATAGATTTTTCGAAGACCTTTTCAACGACATATATAAGACCATAGTAAGTTTGACCTAAAATGGGTCAAAAACGGAAAAAATATTTTTAACACGAATTTTTTTTTCACCAAAATTTTTTTTTCTGTAAATATTAAAAAAAAAAATTTTAAAAACAAAAAAAAATTTTTTGTTTTTTTATTTTGAAGTATAATTTGGTGAAGCTTGTTTTAAATTCACCTTTTTAAAAAAACGCACTTTAATAATATTAAAAAAAATTTATTTAAAAAAAGCATTTCTTGTATGTATTTGTATAAATATTAGGTTACATTTTGTTTATTTCAATATAAAAACATCAAATATATATAGTTTTGCATGTAAAATGTAAATAATTAAAAAAAAAATTTATTTTTAAAATAGAACCCTGTAACCCAGATAATATGTATTTTGTGTATATAGGATATATATAAAGAAAAATATATATATATTAATATAAAATTTTATTATTATTGTCTATTACAAAACATTTTACAAAAATTTTAACAATTTCTAATTGTTAATTGGAAAAATAAACACTTAAGGCACTTAATTTACATAAGTTTTATCATAATATTTTTTAAGAAAATATTGTAAGTAGTAAATAGTAATAGTAAATGTGCTAAAAGAAAAGAAAATATAACTTAAAATAATAAAAATTTAATAAATACAACAAGAAAAAAGTAAAGGCAAAGCAAACACATTATAGTTAAAGATTAATTAAAAAGAAAAAATTTAACTTAAAATGTTAAACAATAAAGAGAAAATTTTCAAAAAAAATATATTAAAGCATAGTTTGTTTATTTAAAATTAATAAAATGAAAATACTTTTCAATTAAAGCGCTAGTAGAAGAAATAAAAAATAAAAAACAACACAAAGTTAAGAAAAAAGAATACTAGTAGTTGAAAAATTCAAGTTTTTGCGATAAACTTAAAGTAAGGCTAAGTAAGTAGCTTAAACAAACACATACGTTTCCTTAAGAAGCAAAACGAAAAAATTAAATACTTATTAAGCTTGTGTTAGACAGCAATTTAAAGTAAAAATAAAAAAAAATGTATATAAAATAATTTACAGTATAGTTTGATGTGCGCACAGTAGACAAATAATAAAATACTATATTCCATTTATGTATGCTGTATGTATGTAGGTATATATCGCTTCGTTGTCTATAGTTATTTATTTATATATTAAATATTTGAAACAGGCACCCATAAGATTTTATCCTGTTCCTTGTCAACTGCATCTTTAATTTGGGTACACATGTGTTTAATGCTAACACCCGGAATTACGGCTGTAAACGAGGTCAGATAAATAAATAATTTTGAATAAAAATGTATTTATATTATAAACCTACCTGATATATACTGCTTATAATCACTTTCTAATTTGAGTGCCCGCTCGTACATTTCCTTAGCTGCCTTGGCTGATATTTTATCAGTGCCAAAGTCACGAATTTCCCGTATTTGTTTAGCCGATTTAAAACGTAAAAGTAAAACAATTGGATAGATCTGTAAACGCTGCAAGCGCTCTACGGCTGATATGGATATATCGAGTATACAGTGGCGACGATCCTTAATATTGAAAACACAGAAATATTTGTTTAAATTTTGTTAATTTTATATAGTTGGTTTTTATTGTAATTTCTTACATTCTTGCATGCATTGTTAATAGTTTCCACCGTAGTACATTCAAACTTATTGCCTCGCCTGCGATAATCCACGAATATATTTTGTTGCAGTCCCTCCTCCATGGCATCTTGGGAGCAATCCATGGCAGTTACTTCACAAAATTTAAAGAGATTTGAAAAGTCTATAGTCAAACGTTCCATAACACACTCAGACAGTGGTCCTATTATTAAAACAGGTCGGCGAACGGGAGCTAAAAACAAAATACAGTTTAATTTGATATATGTACCTCAGTTTTTGTAACGGTTCATTTTAATGTTGATAAGTTATCCAACCTAAATACAATGTACTAAACTATATTTATAACGGACTTGTGCATATAGTTTCTATATACTTTCATGTTTAACAAAATTCTTGGAATAATCTAGAAAAAATTAAAATCTGAAAATATTAAGGGAAGACTTGGTCGTGAACATGTTTGGAACGTGAACTTTGTTTCCAAAGGTTCTAAAGAATTAATTCGTAATTCAATTTTCAAAATCAAATTAAATATATCCCCTTAACAATTCCCTTAAACCATCAGCAAGAATTAATTAGTTATATTCCCCGATTTTGACCCATTGTAGGTCTGAATTATTATGTTATTATATACGCCTTATATCCATATTGCCTATATTAATGACTTAGTAATCCAGATAATGATCAAACAAATATCAAAAATCGAGGTAGTCGTAGTATTTATACCCTTCACCTTCGTGAGAAGGGTATATATAAGTTTGTCATTCTGTTTGTAATTTCCGCAATATAATTTTCCGACCCTGTAAACTATATATATTCTGGATCCTTATAGATAGCGGAGTCAAAATCGGTCCACAAATGGCTGAGATATGAGGAAAAAACCAGGACAACCTCGATTTTTGACCTATTTCTGACCTATTCTGGATTATATAGAAAATATGGATATCTAATGATAGATATTTCAAAGACCTTTGCAACGACGTATATAAGACCATAGTTGGACCTACAATATGAAAAAATATTTTTTTCACCAAAAAAAATTAAAAATACAAAATTTTTTTTTTAATTTTAAAAAACAAAAATTTTTTTTTTAAATTTATAAATTTTAAAACATTTTTTTAAAAAAAAAACAACCTTGGAAAAACAAATTTTCGTTTACCTAAAAATATTTAAAATTTGTATTTTGAAGTATAATTTGGTGAAGGGTATATAAGATTCGGAACAGCCGAATATATCTCTCTTACTTGTTTACTTATATCTCAGTCATTTGTGGGCCGATTTTCTCGATTTTAAATAGGAATGGAACCGGGACTATAGCGGATATATTGATGTATGAATTATTTAGGGGCTAAGGAAAGTTGATTTCAACATACAGAAATACATAACTATATCGACTTCGCTATCTATAACGATTCAGAATATATATACTTTATGGGGTCGCAAATTGCAAACGGAATGAGAAACTTATATATGTATACTAGAGCGGGTCGATTTGTAGGGACGCAAAAAAAATCGCCCAAGTGACAAAGAAAATCGTATTCTAGGGATTTGCAAAAGGAACCATACCTCTAAAATGAATTCTGATGTCGTTATTTTTTTTAAAAAAATTTTTTTATTATGACCGAAAGTGGTTTTATTCCAAAAATTTTCGTTTTACTCTTTGTGAAAAAGAGAAGAAGAGAATTCCACATTCGATCGTAATAGAATTCTGTGACAGCCCTGAACATTAATGAAAATGTTATTGGTATGAATCTTCTGCATATGTTTTCAAGCTTTAAGCATCTTTTAGAGAATGCCAAGTTTAAAAAACATCAAATAAAACTAAGGAAAATAATTCCCGGAAATTCTCACACAATTTGCTTAATTTCCGAGTTTTCTCGTCCCGGGAATTCCTGTGAAAAACTCCAATGAGGGCCCTCCAATGTTAGTGGGGGTCGGTCATATATTTTAGATTTTGGCACTTTAAATGGGTCAAGGTGGGATTTTTCAAAATTTGACTTTGGGTCAACATAAGGAACATCAGAATTCATTTTAGAGGTATGGTTCCTTGGGCAAAGTTTCTTATTTTGATCCCTAGACTACGAAGGGTATATCATTAAAAGCAACAGACAGTTTATGTAAAAATGAATCGTTAGTTTCCATTGTTTTGTCTATAACATAATAATGAATAATTTTTAGTTTGTTTTTTATTTTTAGAATTAAATTATGTTATATATAAAAGTACAATGCGTTAATTTTACCAAAAGTGAATATAATTAATCATCAAAATGTAATTATTTAGCTTTCTTCAAAGGCTTTTATTTAAATAAAACTCATTCATCGTTGAATTAAATTCATAATGGAATTAATTCATAACAGAGTTCATTCAACCTTTGAATGATTAAATGTTTGTTAATTCAAACAATGCACTATGTGTCCAAAAGCCAAAATTGCGGCAAAAATATTTCCAAGGGATCTAGCATCATAAAACTTTGTGTAGAGGCCCCTGTTGCTAAAATAAGCATTTAAAAAAAACTCATAACCACTCCCCCACCAACTCACCAAACTTTTTCAAAAAAGATTTGAATTTATATTCTCATAGCACTTTCCACAAATACCATTTTAAAAAAGTTGCCATTAACCCCTCCTCTCACTTTTCTTATAGCCCCCCACCTACTCACCAAAAATTTTAAAACAAAATTTCAATTTATATTCTCATAGCACTTTCTACAAATAGCTTTTTTTCGTTTGTTTGGCGTTTTCTTGGGGCTCCGCTATAAGTAAATTTTGGGTAAGCAACTGTGTATGTCTTTGACATTCGCTATCGTTATAAAACTTGCTACATTAAGCTCTCATACTTCGGTAAAATTAGTTAGAAACAATTTTAGTGTGTTTCTAGAAAAAAGAAAATTATTTGCTTCGGTGCAAGTAGTTGCAAAAAATTTGAGTATATCATGAAGCCTGACATTCCCACAAATAACCACATATGAATCATTCCTTGGGCAAATCCAGGCATCGTAAGTTCTATACTACAGAAAACAAACTACTTTTTCGTAACTTCACTTAATATAAACATTTAGTAAAATATTAAAATTTTTTTTTTAAGTACACACCTCCGGTACAGTAATCAATTTTGTTAAAATCTTAGTTATAACTATTTTTAAAAAAAAAAATCACCTTTTCCCTAATGCAATTTTTTTACTTTTGTCAGCTTGAAAACTTTATTTAAAAAATGTAAACTTTCACAGCTGTTTATATATAAACTGATTGGCCAATTGGCATACATTTTTGACATTTATGTCGTCGAAGTGTTAGGAATTTTTTTTCAAAAAGCGAAAGCTGAACATTTGAATTTTTGCCATAAAAATTGGAATTGGGCGCATAGTGCAATGAGTCTTCTTTGTATCTATATGTGCAACAGAAATGAGAAGACGGACGAACTAGTTTAATATGTTTTTTGGAATATTTCTGACTAACTCCATAAGTTATTTTTTGTAAGTGCATATAAATCAGATATTTATTAACCTTTTTAGCTTATTTTCAATAGTAATAATCCTGAAAATACACTGAAATTAATCGTTGCTCATTTATAAGATGGAAATAGAATATTGAATATACAAAGTCTGTCCGTAAATACTTCAAAATATATAATTTAAAACAAAATACTTACAATCCAATCGTTCAACCCTTTGATAACTTAAAATTCCACCATCATCATTGAGGATGCCTGAGTCAGGAAAATAACTCAATTGTGTGTTACTAAAACTAGCTATTTCTGTCGAATCTCTCGATGAGCTACGCTGATGTTTTTTGCGACGAAAAAACGAACGACGTGTAGAAGTGCTGCCTCGACGGGCCGTGCTGCCACTCTCACACTCTACCACCTCTGCTGCTCGTAATTCTTCTTCCACTCTAAAGAAATCAAAAATGAAAGTTATGCATATGATACAGGTGTGTTTACATTTATAACTCTGTTTAAAACTAACTTCATTTGTGAAGGTATGATGCCACATTCTTTGCGATAACCTTTTCCATCCAATTTCCAAGCACGCCATAAACCAAAAGTTCCATTAAAAACCGTATTGTCCACATACAGAACTTCATCTTTAACAAAACGCAAATCACCTTCATTCAAGTCGCCAGTACGATCAAACCCCACACGTATATAAAAAGAATCACCTGATTTATCCTTGATTTGCTTTAATTCTACAAATAAAATGAAAAGGAAGAACAATTAATGAATATAATTATTCAACTACATACTATGTAGTCGTAAAAGTTAAACATACTTTTTAATTTATTTTGCACCAACATGGTTACAGTATCGGTTAATTTCGAGATCTCATTAGCAGCCTGTTCGGCGGTTACACAACGTAAATCGACACCATTATACTCCAATATTTGATCGCCTTTGCGTACACCAGCTCGATCTGAAGGTGATCCCGGATGAACATCATGTACAAAAATACCCACTTTATTGCCGCCAAATAGTTTTATACCCGGGTTTTTTGACTTATCCATGTGGAGTGTTACATAACGCGGCTCTTCCTCGTATGGCAGCGTGGAGGTGGTCGAAGCCGTTGTAGTTGTTGTAGCATTTGATGATGGTATATCTTGACTACTGCTTATATCGGATTGATTTTCCAGACTATCGGCAAAACTCTGATCTTTTATGGATTTTTGTGAAATCATCGAAGATGATTGGGGCATTATTGCACTTTGTGTCATTGAATTGGATGAGGGCGTTAATGCTGGCATTATCATTGGCGGCAAGGAGGCCATCATGGGACGTATGGGTGGTCGGGGAGAGTTACGTGGTGTTGGTGATCCCGAATGATTGACCGGAGATTCAGGTTCTAAATTATGAGTGCCTTCATATTCAGTTGAGTGAAATTCTGTAAAAGATATTAATGAAAAATCTGTGTTTATTTTGAGTCATTTGAAATGTGTACTCACTTTCTGGATTATACTGCACCAACATAGTTATCGAGTTACCACATTGACGCAAGACATTAGCTGCTATATCATTGGTAGCCGAACGCATATTCAAACCGCATACTTCTAAGAGTTGATCGCCCACCTGAAGACCAGCACGAGTGGCGATACTTTTGTCGGCTACAGTTGACACAAAAATACCACCACCATTATTATTACATTGTATTGTAATACCAAGCGATTTATCGCTCTTTTCAATCGTGACTCTTCTAAGATCTCCAGGGCATAAAAAATCCGACGGCACATTCGAATTGCGTTTACTGCCGCCGTGCGACAACACTTCAACGTGAACCTGCGGCATAGGTGAACCGCGACCACTATTCCCGCCATTAGCGGCCACATTTGTCAATGCCGTGTGATGATGATGCGTCATAATAGCGCCACCGCCCACATTCGGATACGGCGCCATGGATGTTGACATTAGGGCTGATGGATTATTGGCCGAGGCATAATGATGATCGATGGAACCAGAACTATTTTTAACACCGCTATTTTTACTAGCTACACTTGGGTTGGAGGGTATGCGTAAACGCTGATGATCTTTTTTGCGAGGAAAAGTACCACCCTCATAGATGACGCCCTGCCCCGATGACGGGATACTGGGTAGAGGATGATAGGCATTGTGGTTGGGTATATTAGGCGGGTAGTCATTCAAATAATGGGGATGTGTTTGCTGATGATGTTGGCTGTGTGCTGAAGAATTCATGTAATCCATATCGAATTTGTCCACCGATGAGGTGGGTATACCAATCGACGAGTCTAAATGATGAGGATGAGCATTTGATCCGGATCCACCGCTTCCGGGATGCAGAGGTGGTGGCGAGGGCAAAGTTAACGGACTAGAGTGGCGTATAGGTCTCATAGCTGAATGTGTTGACTGGGTAAAGGAGGGAAACAAGGGCATATGTCTAGAGGGTGGACCATTGTTGGACGAGTGAAAGAGACCGGCCCCGCTTGTTATGCCCGAGGCAATACTTTCACTATCGCTGGGATATTTCGAGACATTTTTTGAAGCCGACCCAGGAGCCGATTGTGGCATGGGAATACCACGCTTAGGATAGTTGGCAAGTATAGCATATTCGCTTATTGGCGGACTTTTGGTGGAGAGTATAGAATCTATTGAATTTTGAGATTTCATAGATATCATATCTAAAGAGTTTTGTTGCTGTTGATTAGAAGAATTTGATCGCATGAAATTCGTTGAATGAGGCGGGGGTTGGGGTGGTTGCAGCGGCACAAATAGCGCTGGATGAGGAGCGGATTTGTTATTCGGTGACGTATTGTTGTGGAACATGTCAAATAAATGTTGTTTACGCGCTATTAAATCCCCTCCTAAAATCATTTGCTGCTGCTGTTGCGCAGTATGTTGACCGCCGTTATTGATGACCTGTTGTTGGGCTTGTTGACCCGTGGTTTTATACAGTTCTGTGGGGGTGATGTTCAAGGAATAACGATTTTGATAGTTGTGATTTTGTATTCTTGGATTGCCATATTTATCTGTCTGCTTAGCTCTCATATTGGGAGCAGCTGCCATTATAGGATTTGGTCTCTGCAAAGGTTTGGACTGTTCCATAACCAAAGGTTCCGACTCCATACCTGAAGGTGTTGCATACACCGAATGTCTCATATAATTATTAACTGTATAGTTGTTACTGTTGCCATTTCCAGCAGAAGCATTTGAATTTTGAAACAATACGGAAGCAGGAATAGGATTCGAATTTCTATTGGGGTTGTGCTTGATATTAGAACCCACTACCCCATTGCGTATGTGCGCCTGCGGTTTATTTTGCACGGGTGGCAAAGGTGGTGGCGGCGCCTCATCTGAATCCACACGTTCATCATCTTTGTCTACATTAATGGGTCCTGCGGTAAACAAGGACAAAGGTGCACGTTTCTTTTCCCTCTGCACTATAGTGCCAGTTGGATTTTCTTGTGATGCTTGCAATATATTCGTTCTGGGCCAAGTACCCATACTTTTTGCAGCCGCTTCCTTTTCTTTTTTCTTGCTTTTATTGCGTTTGAAGAGATTTTCTTTACTTTTCTCCGAGGAATTTTCACTTAATACTGAATCCAAGGCCGCCAAAGCATCATGTTCTTGGGCGAAATGATCACCATCGGAACCCGGTTTGGAAATGTGAATCTTCTCTTTAAATTTACTTAACATTTCGGCTATTTTCGAAGGATGTTTTGTGCCTGTCACACGGTGCATCGAATCAATTGAGTCCGTTTGTGCGGCCGACGTAGTCATTCTTCTTTGGGTTTCGGAATTACTAGAGTCTTGGACATTTTTTAAAGCAAATAACGTTATAGATTCGTTGCGATCATCATTCAAAATTGACATTACGTCTTCTACAGATTGTATACCTTCCATGGATTTGTTATTGATCGAAAGTATTCTATCGCCGGGCTCAAGTTCAGGTTCAAATGCTGCCAACGAATTGGGTTCAATTTTCGAAATGAACACCCCCGTGTCTAAGTGGAGGCCATGATTCGGATTTTGCTGCAAATTCAAATGCACTGTGTAGAAGTGTCTCTTACTCTGACGAGTACGGGACACCAAGAGATTACAACGTGGAGCCGAGGAGCGTATTTCATCAATTAACATGCGTTTACTTAGACCTTGGCAGTCCAAATTGTTCACTTTGACTATGACATCATTTATTTTCAGTTTACCAAATGCGGGCGAAACATTCGTAACGCCACACACCAATTGCCTTTGCTGGCTGTCATCTATGATAATACCAATATCGCAATCTGCATGATAATTGGTCAAATCAATATCCATTATATCCTCAGCCTCATAAGTGCTCATGCGGAAACTACGACGCGAAGATGAATCATTGTTTTGATTTTGTTCCAGTTGTTCTTTAAGCACATCTATTTTTCTTTGAGCTTCATCTTTCTGCTTCTTGATTTTCTCACTGTCCCTTATGGCCGACAGCAAATCGGAGATGGCTTTATCACGCTCTTTGCGTAAATTATCACACAATGTTTTCACCGAATCTCTTTCTTGGACTATTTTCTCTCTCTGCGATATGGCCCAATCCCTTACCCTCTTGGCTTCTTCGGTATCCTGGGCAGCTCGGTCTACTTCGGCGTGAGCTTTTTCTAAACTTTTACGTAACTTCTCGATTTCTTTGAAATCATCTTTGCTGTCGGAGAATTCCTTGGACCACGTACTTTCGCGTGATTTTAGCAAGTCTCGTTTTTTCAAATCAGCTATCGTTTGCTGTAAAGCTTTCAGTTCATTTTTATACATAATTTCATCTTTTTTATACTGCTCAAGCTCTTTATTGGCTGCCGCCAAGTCGTCGGACATTTTTTGATGTTCCTGCAAGACATTGTCTTTCTCCGACAACAATTGATTTAGTTCCTCCTCAATGCGACCTTTCTGCATTGTAATCATTAACATTTTATTGGATTCCGCCGCCAATAAACTTTTCAACTTTAGATTTTCTTTGTCCATAATTTCGCGCTGCAATTGAAATTGTTCCCTTTGCATATTGAACTGATCGCGAGCATCACAAAAGAACTTTCTTTCCTTCTCGAAATCCATTAAAGCGGCACTATAGTTCTTTTTATACTTTTCCTTCTCTTTCAACAAATCATTATTTCTATCCGTACTTAAAATTAGCTCTTCTTTAAGTTGTTCATTTTTCGGACATGTGCCATCACATTTGCCCACGGCTGTTCCATTTCCTCCCGGACCTCCCCTACTGCCATCATTATAATCACAATAATATGAATTGGCATTCCTTTCTGCTTGCGGATTAGCACTCTCATTCTCCAAACGCATAAGTTTTCTTTCCAACATTGAATTCTGTTGTTTCAATCGAACATTCTCGGCAGCCACGTCCGTTAGTTTGTTGCGTTCGGAACTTTTGATTTGATTCATAGCCGCATTATATTGTTCTTGATAAAATGCCAATTGATTTTCTAGATTATCACATCTTCGCACCGTGTCGCCATGCTGATGCCGCAGCGTTTTCAGTTCCATTAGTGCGGAATCATATTGTATTTTAATGGTGTCATAAATTTTTGGATTACCAGATCCAACACCACCGCTACTGTTGCCATTATTGGCATTGTTATTCATGTTGCCTGCTGTTGTACTGCCGCTAGAGTTCGACGGTGGTCGTAGCGTACGATCATAATCGGCATATTCAGGACTTTCTTCTGGAAATAGGACGAAATAAAATTATAATTAAAAAGGCTTTTGTAGGTATTTTTTTATTCTTAGACTAATTTAGTTTATTTATTATTTTTATTCATTATTTGATTGTAACAAGTATGAAAGTATGGTCTGTCAAGACCTGACCAAATGAGCGCACACATCTTTTTTAAATTTCAATAATTTTTTCATGAAGTTGGCCTTATATGAAGTTGGCCTTGCAGCTCTCGTATATCCTTATTATTAAAAACTCCTTAAAACATTTAAAGCTTAATATATTTCAATAATGTATTGTAATTACTAAATTATGTGATATTTTTTGATGAAAATAAATTTATTGTTCTTTTATTCAATGATTTTATTAAGAATCGGAAAGATCTCCTGAACGAAACTAGGTTTTCTTTAATGGACATATTAATACTCTGTCATTAATAATGTGGGATAAGTTCCTCCAACATTGTAAGCTGTTCATAGCATTCTTTAGAACTAGGATGATAATTCGTCGGCATATGGGGAGGTACTAGGGTATTCGAATTATTCGATTTCTCTCTTGTTCGAATAAAACGAATAAGAGATTTTAACTTGTTCGAATAATTCGATCACACGTTTAAAATTAATCGAATTATTCGAATAATTTAATTTTTTTTAAAAAAAGTAAAGAATGAAGTTTTGATATCGGTTTTTTAATATTTTATTGTTAAAGAAAGAAAAACAAAAAATAACGTTAAAGTTAACAATTCATGTATTGATAATGTTAAAAAACATTCAAAAACAAAGTCCATCATTAAATTTTCAACAGAAATATTCTGATCAGATTAACTCCCGAACAATCTACAAAACAATTGAGCTTTTGAAGCTATGCTTTAAAAAACTTGAGCTAGTTGGACATGATCCTGAATTCAAATACAATATTAACGTATTAAGAACTATTTTATGTCGTTCATTAATTCGGGGTTTAAATTGAGTAACTAATTCTTTAGTAAATTAATTATTCACTATTTCTAAATTATTTATAACAAATTGTATTATACATCAAGCTCTATCAACGTTGCCGAACCTTTGCTTAATTAAGTGGTCTTGGGGAATTATACAATAAAGTGAAGTTTGATATCATTGTCAGTGAACGTGGCTAATTTGAAGTCAGGCAGTGCATGATTGACGCATTTATAAATACGCAAAAAGTTTATTACCATGTTAGACAAAGATGTTCAACGATGTTCAATATCATGTATAAGACGAACTCCATGCTTTCCATGCAACAAAACGTTAGTTTGCAATGTTTGTGTTTATCATTCGATTTATTAAATATTTTGAAATATTTTCTTACGTACGCGGTTAAAAACATCACTTTTATACATATATGTTAAGATCATGGCCTTCATATATTTCAATGCAATCATCATAAATGTCATCCTCAATATCATTTTCGACGATCGTTTCAAAATCACATTCAACTAGAGTTTCGTGTTCGGTTTTAATCGAAACCGAAACCGCGGTTTTTCAAGACCTAAAACCGAAACCGACAATTATTCTTCGGTTTTTACTTTTAATATATTTTCAGTAGAAAAATTAAAAATTTAGAAATGAGTAACAAACTTTTTCCTCCAAAGATTCATCCAAGTATTTCTTGACAATTAAAATTAAATTGACTGCAAAATTCAATTCCATAAAATTTGTTTTATAAACCTTTGATAAGTTTATAAACTGTTTATGCATATGGGGGTTAGTTATTTTCAAATATGCAATAAAAGTATGGAGTACTGGCTGACCCGGTGCGCTAAGCCATACCAATTAGAAGAATGAAATAGTACTATTAAGTCTCCCTTTGTGAATTAATAATAATTCAGGATAACATAAAATATTACAAAACTACTATTACAATAAAGAAATAGTACTATGTATTTCCGAAACCGATCGGTTTTCAAATTTTTAAAACTGAAACCACGGTTTTGAAATTCTTCGGTTTTTTGGAAACTCTGCATTCAACTCTACTTTAATCTAAGTTAAAATTCTGATTATTAATTGCGATTCTTCTAATATTTCGCCAGCTAAATAACAAATACTTTATTCCGTACCTTTTATTTTCATTGGTTCAAGTCCTAAGTTAAAAATTTTGAAATACTTGTTTTTAGAATTGTAACTTCTTGCAGTAATATTTATATATTTATAGAAGGAGCTATCGGAATACTCATCTACAGTAATCGAAAGTCCCTTTGTCTTTAGTTATTTGTCGAATTTCACAAACAATACAATTTTTGTGAGTCATTATTACTTATTTAAATTTGATATTATGACAAATTTTAAGCAATTTAATAAATTTAAATGAACATTTATTCGTTTTATTCGATTATTCTATATAAAATTGTTCGAATTATTCGTTATTCGAAAATGGCCGTTTTTAAATTGTTCGAATAATTATTCGTAAGAAATTATTCGATTAATCGAACGATAATTAGTCGAATGAATACCCTTGGAGGTACTGTTTGCAAGTTACTAATTTCTTTTTTTGAAAATTAAAATTTAGAACTAATATTTAAGCAAAAAACATGCACCAATCCATAAAAATCGATATACTTAAGTGTGGTTTCTACATTTTATTTTTTATTTAAAGAATTTTTGATCTACTTACAACTTATTGTGTTTTATTGGAAATTTATTTCAATCAATTTAAAAAATATATGCTATACAAATAGAGCGTTTATAGTTGTGACACGCAGTGTATAAAGGAACAGATATTTTGTAATTTTCAAAAGAAAAAATAGAAAATCTTTTTGAGAATTATTTTCGTAATGATATTAAAAGTAAATATTATTCGATTTTTATGCCCTCTAGTGGTATCAAAAAGTATTTCAAAAATATGAGACATACAGTTTTAAACAGGGAATTTTTGTTTTCCTATGAAACGAATTACTGTCGATGAAACCCAAATAACGGCTGTGAACCCCACACAAATTGTTTAACCCACTTTTGACAGCCTAGTAGAATTAGAACAATTTCCTATTAGAAATTGTGCTAGATTAGAAAATTGTATAGTTTTAGCTGTTACAACAACATCAACACAAGAGGCTTGAAGTATTCTCCAGTGAACGTATTTAAAAATTATTGGTATTTTTATTATTCGCTTTATATTGAAAAAAAATGTTTATATTAAGTTAATTTTCAGCATTTAATACGAATTTATAATAACCTTAATAATCCATATTATTCAAATATTAAAGGTATTATAAGAGTGAAATTTTCATTTGTTTCTTTTGTACTAATTTATAAAGCTTTTGAAAATTGTTTAGAAGAAAAATTTCTTTTTCTTCAGTCACACTAGTTCAAAGATTGTAAACACAACAACAACTTATTTCAACTATTCAAAATAATAAACAATAAATAATGTTTTACCACAAACTAAATAACAAATTCCACTCCGCTATCTTTTGTGGTGCATAGTTAAAAATGTAATAAATAAAATAAACATTTACCTTCTTGACTACTAGTACTGGTTAAAGAGAGATCTCCTGAAGCCATTTTAGCCATCACATCATTTAGTTTATATTAACAATCCACTCGAACAAAGAAATCTGTAAAGAAATGACATAACCAATTGTAATTAGAAACTGTGTATGTGTTATTAAAAACTCAGTTAAATTGTATAATTGAATTAGATAAATTTAAAAGTATAGACTGCAAGAACATTGAAAGATATGATAAGGAAGCAATGGCCTAAATAATGAAATAACGAAATAAAAACATACATACGTATGTACATTAGGGTGGCACCAAACAAATTGGTCGATGTTTTACTTAATTTTAAGTTAAAAATGTTACGTTTTTACTTTTAAAATCTTTGGGTTATTTCTTTCTTGTAAATAAAATCGCCAAGTTTTTTAAAAACAATAACGAGTCATTATTTATTAAAAAAAAATTAACTTTTTATAAAATACTTCAAAACACACATTTAAATTACAGTTTTAGAATACACAACTTTGAGGGCTGCTGTGGTTTATGGCTTATAAGCATATACCTGTGACTTAAAAAAATACAACAACAAACCTCTAAAGAGGTCAAATCGCACGATCTCGGTGACCAGTTCGCATCACCTATACTTGAGATGACCATATCGTCAAATTGGTCGTGCAGAATGTGGCGTGATCTGTGAAGCACGTATCGCCTTTCTGTTGAAATGTCATTGTGTCCATATCACCAATTCAGGCCAAAGAAGTTTGTAATCATCGACCTTTGTATATCGATCGCCGTTGACGTTGATTGCCGTCATCGCCTTTATGGAAAGAAATATGGACCTACATATAACTCCACTAGACCCAAATCCACACCAAACAGTGACTTTTTCGGGAGGCATTGGAGGCTCTTGGATCTCATGTGGATTGGTATATTCCCAAATTTTGTTTTTTGACGAACCCATTCATCCAGAAATGGACCTCACCGGAAAATGGACGAAGCGCGAGGAACGTTGCCCGAACAGAACGCCCATTTTGATAAAATAATTTCTCATTTGCACGTGTTATTGAACGCTATATCCATGGTGAGTCGGCAAAGCAAACTTAATATGGTCGATATTAACTGTAACAGTTGTCGATATATTATATAGAAATTTAGCTCAATATGTATTTTTTCTATGGTCTGGGGACTTCGGAAAATGTATTTCAACCAACACAAGAACAGACGAACATCTAAATACGGTCTCAAATTGTAAATATTTCAAAAACAATTATAGTCCGAACGTTTTTTGCAGAAAAAAATCATTTGGACTTTGTCCAAAAAGAATATTAAACGAATCCATGCTTACAAAATTTTTACAAAAAGAAAAAAATGTTTCTAAAAAAGGTTATGCTGCCTGCATTTTCAATAAAAAGTAATATTGAAAATTATTTGGCGACAGATCATTTTCAAAGATCACTCTCATAATACCAAAATTCTTGTGGTAACAGTTACAGCATTGTCGAAAGTTCTTTCATAAAATAGTGTAATACGGTGCAACCTCAGTCGGTCTTATTCATAGGTCAATGTTGCGCAGGTTAGTAGACCTATTGTGACAATTGAACATATAAATAATATTAAAACTTCAAAAAATTTTGCTGTAAATCATGAAAGTAAAGATATCGAATTGCTTAAAAATCTCCACCTACAATCGTGGCCATCCTAATGTACAAAAGTAAATGTGCAGGTATAAATATATTTAAAATATTAACACATATTCCTCTGTATAGTGTTATGTTATTATTTTAAATTAGTTAATAAATTTATAGATATCAAGCAATTCAATTTCTATTAATGGAAAGCAAAACATTAATTTTCTAATAATATTAGACCATGTTTAGGCATACAAAATAATACACATGTCTACAGCAGACTCTTCCCTGGAAAACAAGAGTAGTTCTGGCACAACTGGAGTCAGGTTGGAGCAATAGGCTGAGTGCTTCCTGGTCCCGCATGGACCGTGCTGTCTTAAATTTATTGTCAGCTTGTGGTCAGGATCCTCATGATACCCCCACATTTTTAACTGCCCAGATTATTAATTTTTATTTATGTTTCATAATATTTATATTACTTTACATGACTTTTGTAAGATAGTTCTAACAAAATACTATCGTATTCAAACTTATTTTGTTATTGAATTATTTAATAAAAAACATATAGTTAATAATTGACCATAATTTATAAATTATTTATTGGCAGTGCTTAAAAAATACACGCATACAAGTATTATGACAAGGTCATCACTCAAAGTTTTAAATTACTTGTTTCAGCTGTTTTTAGAGTTTTTAATTGTATTCGATGTTTTTTTTAATTTATATATAAAATATCTTTTAACTGCATTATTTATTAAACATTTACATTGAAAGATCTCCAAACTAAATATCAGCAAGGGAAAATCCCAAAATAATCTATTCAAATAAAATTATTTGTATAAATATGTATTTCATATTATGATTATTTATTTGTTAGTTTGTTTTGTTTTCAAAATCCGGGTGACTTACTTTTGTAAGAAAAAAAAAAATATTAAGCCATACCAGCAAACAGTTATTACTAACACTTCTTATTTTGTTAAATAAAAATCAAATCATGTTTAAAAATAGAAGAAAACAAGTAAGAAAGTATGGTCGGTCAAGCCCGACCATATAATACCCTACACCAAGTAAATGAGTAAAAATATTTTTCTTTTAAAATATCAATAATTTATATTTTTGAGTGATTTTCGGAAGTGGGCCTTATATGGGAGCTATGACCAATTATGGACCGATCACCATAAAATTAGGTTGTGTGATTTATGTCTATATTAAAGTTAACTACGTTGAATTTTGTGTGTATACCAACATTTTTAAGCGATTTATGCAGGTTAATGTGATTTTCGGAAGCGGGTCTATATGGGAGCTATGACTAATTATGGACCGATCGTAACAAAATTTGGTGACATGAATTTTGTATATATAAAACTTATTTGGGGCGAAATTTGTGTAGATACATAGATAAATTAAACATTTATGACCGATAAAGTCCAATTTCGAGGGGACATTTGTATGGGGCCTAGGTGAAATAATGGACCGATTTCAGCAAGTTTCAATAGGCTTGGTCCTTGGGCCGAAAAAGTAATATGTACCAAATTTTATCGAAATATCTTCAAAATAGCGACCTGTACTCTGCGCACAAGGTTTACATGGACAGCCAGCCAGCCAGCCAGCCAGCCAGCCAGCCAGCCAGCCAGCCAGCCAACCAGACGGACGGACGGACGGACGGACGGACGGACGGACATCGTTTAATCGACTCAGAAAGTGATTCTAAGTCGATCGGTATACTTTAAGGTGGGTGTTAGACTAATAACAAAATCCCCACTATGGTGGTGTAGGGTATAAAAAACGAAAATTAATTAAATAAAGTAATGCGTAGCAATACTTGGAGTTTATTTTAAACATCACTGAACAAACTAATTGTTAGTAATAAAAAATTAATTTTTTGTTATTGTATTTTGTTTCTTTCTTAATTTTCTGTTTTATTTATTAAAAATATAAAAAAAATAATGTTTTGATACTATTGCAATACTTGTGTTAGTTGGGTGAACAAAAAAAAGAAGAATAGTAAATAGTATCTTGTTTTAATAATGAAACAAATATGAATGTTTAAATTCACAAATATCCTATAATAATGTTTGTTTTGTCTTATGTTACTACTAGAGTTCCTAATTTCCCAGATTTTTTCTTTTCCCGGGAAATATTAAAAAAATCTGTTCAATTCCCGGAAATTAGTTAAACTAAAAACCAAAAAAAACCAAGTATAACAGGTCAAATTTTAAGAATAACGCAATAATAAAGCACATAAAAAATGTTGACCCACTTGAAATATAAATATTTGGCTAAGTGAGAAACCGTACATTCCGAAGCCGAGATGCAATTATTTTGGAAACGGTGTAGTAGTAAGATGGAAAATGAAATTTATATAGAGACCGACCAAAACCGATTTTTTTCACGACGAAACTGATATGTACCTAATATTCGGCCAACAAATTATTATTCGAAAATAAACCCAAAACTTTCCAACTTTACTATTAATTTATAATTTTATAGCAGCTTCTTTCAGCTTATTTTTAGGTGCCTTGCAGCACTCATTTTAATAAAATATTAATTTTATATTTATTAATTTGTAATTTTAGAGCACTGTTTTTTAAGCAGCACCCACTTTAATAAAATTAAGTTTTATTTAAATATATAAACGAGTTTCTCAGAGCTTTTTTAAATGCTACTTAAATGGCCAACGTTGACCATTTAAATTCGATTTAAGTTTCATAAACTACTATATGTTTTTAACAAAACTTGACTTTCGTTTCCTGTTTTTTAACTCTATTGTAGCGCTGTAGTTTTTACGGCATTTAACAACAACTACACTTCCGATGCGGGGAAATGGGGGCTTCTTTTGTGCATTTTCCTACCAATAATTTTATTTATTAATAATCTTTTTTATCTTATTGGGCAAAATGTATCAATTTTTGTTTTGGTTGAATAGCTGTTTTATACAAAATAGTGAAAGTAAATCGATTACGATTATGGTCGAAAATCGATTTTCAGGGTCTAAAAACGATTTTTTCGTGATCGATTATATACTGCGATTTATATGCTGAAATCGATTTTTGATGACGATTAATCGAAATAGAAATAAAATTCTGCAATTTTTATTGTCTACGTTTTTCTTTCATTAAATTTTACAATATATTAATCTTCAGCTGGCATCGAAAAATATTCACGGAGGACCTCATTTTTTAAAGCAAAATTTTTCCAAATTTAAAAAATTTGTATAAAAATTGCTACGAAATGTTTGCCGTTGCGATTTATAAAATGAGCACCTCAATATAAAGAAGTTATAAGACTATTCCAAAATGTGATTTTAGTCCGTAATTGTAGCGTATTTGGGTCATTTGCTATAGTTCCCAAAAATGCAGATCGATTATTAAAAAATCGATTATTGGGTTCGATTATCGGCTGTAAAAATCGAAATGAAAAAAGGTTGGTCGAAAATCTATTATTAGCTTTTCATACAATTCACTAATACAAAACTATGGATAATTTTTTGATATTTAATAAAGCTACCATACTTTTATCTTATTTAAATAAGAAAAATTATATAGCACTCAAACTGTATTAAATATGTACCACTTAAATTTAAATACAAATTAACTAAATACGTATTTAAATACGAAGTCAAAAACTGGGCATTAGTGTTGTATTAATTATATTCAAAACCTGTTTCTACTTTAAAATTCCATAATCTTTGTTTTTCCTTTATAAAAGTTTAGGTAAACTTTTGACCGAATACTGATATAAGAACGATTTATGGCCTAAACCGAAACCGAATATTCGCTAGGACTTTAGAAATATTTGTTAGGTATCAAAATAATATTCAAAAAGTAACTTTTAAAACTACAGAGTAATAAATTTTTAAAATTATAATTTTTTTTGTTCTGGCTGAATCTGAATAGAATCCAATATTCGGTCTAATCTGAAAATTAATGTTCTATTAATTTACAAAAAAAAAGTTAATTATTTTAATTTCAGAGCATGTTTCAGATCAACACACACTTTACATTGTGGACTCCATTAATCTTGTTTTTTCATCTTGAACTGAAATATTTTTTGAGGTAACAGTTTTTACATGATGCTCTTCCTACTTTAAAATTCTATTTATCTTTGTTTTTCTTTAGAATAATTTAAATTCAAAATAAAGTTTTTAATGCATTAAATCTATAGTTACCCAGCAAAAAATAATGGAAGTGCATCTTTACATATGACATTTTAATCACATCTAAAGTTACAAATGAATCTTTTCTACCTCTGAAGATGTGATTTTAAATATGGGTATTTGACACTGAATTATAAATATTTCGTTGATGTAATTGTTTCCTACATTTTTTGAATTTTATAAAATTTATTAAAACCTGTAAAAATTGGTATACAAACAATTTTTACATTTTTTAATCATTAAAATTAATCAACCATTGTTTCATAAATTTTATAACTACATTAAAATCAATTCATAAATGCTCAATTACATCACTTTTTTTCTATTATTTATATTTCCATCCAAGATGCCAAAAAATATAGGTATCCACTACCTACATTAAAATAACACCTTAAAATCGAAATTTAATCGCATCGAAAGCATCGAATTTATTAAGTAAAAAGTTGTCAAAAATGAACAACATCCCTCCAATGACAAGCTAATGTAAAATTCATAGCTTTTTCACCAAAATTGGAAGTACATCAAGCATGCTATTTGTTGTGAAAATTCTGCATCTTCTTCCTCACTTTTTTTGCTGGGTAAGCATGTATACATTTCTCTAATTTTATCTTTACATTTACTTTCCAAAAATTTCGTTGATATCTAATTAAACAAATTTAACGTTATAAAAATTCTCTCCTGCTCATTGCAATTTAAATGAAATTAAACTAATTTTATAAGCGTTGGCTTTATGTATTTATACGTCACAGCTTTTCTCATGACCTGGTTAAAAGAAAAAATTTCATGTAAAATATAATTAAATTTTCAGTGTCTGCACAATTGAGGCACGACTTTAATTAGACTCCCTGTGCACTTTCGCTAATTAACAAATCAAAATAATAATAACAACAAAAAACTGCGCTAGACTAGTAAAATTTTTCTTTATGCCGCAATAACTAAAACATAGATATGTACAAAAGAAAACGTAAGATAAGTGAGTGAATCAGTGAGAAGATTTGTGAACAAAATGTGACATTTTTGGCAGCTTCTATTTTCAATATTTGTTATAGTTTAATTTTATTTATTATATTCCACAATTATTTCCCCTTATAAAGTTCCATAATCTAATGTTATTCTTTTTAAAAGTTTCGGTTTCAGTATTTCTGGTATTAGTGAATGGTGGTAACTCGATTACGATTATGGTCGAAAATCGATTTTCAGGGTCTAAAAACGATTATTTCGTGATCGATTATATACTCCGATTTTTATGCTGAAATCGATTTTTGATAACGAGGACCGCATTTTTTAATGCGAAATTATATCAACCTTAAGAAATTTTTATAAAAAGTGCTACGATATTTTTTCCATAAAATTGTTGTCAAATGTTTGCCGTTACGGTTTATAAAATGACCTCAACATAAATAATAATTATAATACTCTTGCAAAATATGATTTTAATCCGTAATTATAGCGTATATGGTTCATTTGCTATAGTTCCCAAAAATGCTGGTCGATTATTAAAAAATCGATTATTGGGTTCCATCAATCGACTGTAAAAGTTGAAATGAAAATGCTTGATCGAAAAGTCGAAAATCGATTATTAGGCTTTCATACCATTCACTAACTGGTATTTTACTGATTTAACCGAAACCGAATATTCGGTCGTATTCTGCTAAACATTCACATTATTTCTATCAATGTTTAACGTGATTATACTTCGTTCGCAATTTAGGAAAATATATAGAAAACTAAAATTCGGCATACTTATAATACTAATGGCGCTTCAAATCCGAAATTTTAAAATTTCAATCTGAAAGCACCAGATCACCTTGGCATTATCAGGTATTTATACTGGTTTATTAATAATTTCGCCTTGACTATGAACGATGTGTTTCGTCAGCTCCATACATTGGATAATATGAGTAAAAATTATTATTTTATTTTTAATTTTACTTTGCCAACTGAAATATTTTTTAACTCTGATTTGACATTTGGCAACGAAAAATGTGATTTCTAGACTTTAATGCACAACAATCTATATTTTTGTCTATCCAGAACTTTTTTAGCCCACTCACTGATGGTATTGAAAGCTGAAAATTGGCATGCATATAGTAAAACACCCAGGCCAAATCCTAACGTAGCTGTAGACGGAGAATTAAGAGGAAAAAGGGGCGTGGCAAAATTAATTTTTATGCATATTAGCTTATATTAACGACATATGAAGCTGAAAATTGCCAAGAATATAGTCTTTATAGCAAAATTGTGTTTTTTTACATTTCAGCTAATTTTGAAGCTTCCTAAAGACCAATGAAGCTATGAATTGCCAAGCATATGGTACTGATATTGGGGCTTACCATAAAATAGTTAGAATTAAAATTTTGGACTATGGAAGGAGAATTAAGAGGATGCAGTCACTATTTTTCGTAAGTTTGGAAAGCCTGATGACGTGCAATCCAAAGTGGAATGAGATAACAACTGATATGAAAACATATCAAACGGCTCGAACAGATTTAGTCGCGCGTGTTTTCCACCTTAAACTTTCGGAGCTTATGACAGACCTCTTAAAAAAGCATATTCTCGGAGAAGTTATTGCCAATCGGAAGGTCTCTCGGAGCACTTTCAAATGATATTTTGATTGTCCAGAAGTGTTATCCTGTATAGTAGATAGGTATTAACAGTTATATGTAAAAACTTTTCTTCATAATCAATTTTTAATTTTATAAACAAAATTTCCATACAAAATTCGTTTTATAAGCCTGTAATAAAATTAATGTATTATGAATAAGGCCTAAAAACTTTAAAGGTGTATAACTCATAAACTATAAGAGACCAGACAAATATTTTACAATTTTACGTTTAGAATTTCATAAGCTTTCGAAAGTAACAATATTTTTAAAGTACCAGCTTTTTCGATGGTCTTGTTTTATACCAAATATCAGTTTCTTTTATGTGAAAATATTCTGAGATTTAACCATAAATATTTTGTTTTATAATTCACAAAAAATTTAATTAAAAAGCTACATACTGATTTTAAAATGGAATATATATGTATATACCTATAAGAGATAAAATTACGTACCAATAATGAAATGAGAAAAGTACAAAGAAATTAACTTACCTTTATACAAAAATCCAATTAGATGCGTGAAATTTAAGCTTTGAAACTGCCAACTAACGAGCAACTTAAATTTCTGTTTAAACCGCTTACAAGACTACTCACACGCACACATACCACAGAAAACCCAAAAAAAAACAGTGGGAAACTTGGTAAGGTCTTGCCAAAAAGAATAAACTAATAAAAAATGAACATATACACAAAAAAAAATAATTTTTTATAGCAAGACTTGTTTGTTGTTTTAAAAAGAGTTGAAGTTTAATTTGTTTTTTTTTTTCTTGTTAAAACCAGTCAAGAAAGCAGCAAATACCGACAAAACAATAACGAACTCGAAAATTAGCAGGTTGGCTCAGCACACAATTATTGAAGGTTGATTATCAAAGATCAAGAAAGTATAGTTAATGTCACTGTTGTTTTTGCAGTTGTGATTTTTATAATTATAGCAATAATATCGTTGTAATAACACACCTCCTCTTAAACAGGTGACAAAAATTAAAAGCAACAGGCTTTGCAATGATGTTTGATTATTTTTCTTACTTTGGTGTACGCAAATTAACACGCACTTTTACACATTGGACAACAGAATTCAGTATTATCGAAGAAATAAACGAAATTAAATTGATAACAAAAATGATGATATTAATTAAAGAAATTAATTATAACCCGCACTAAAATAATACATATTTCATGTTCACATTCCTTTGCTTTCTATTATTTACAACAAAAATTTTAATACAAAAGAAACCCACAATGACATCCACCAGCAACTGACGTTTTACGTCTCCATTTACTGTTATTTCATATTTTTTTCTATTCATTCATCTATTTTTTTATTCTTTAATACTTTTTCGTTTTTCTACACTTTTCTCAATTTTAACATACACCCGTCACACAATTTTTTCATCTTTGATCAACATTTTTTCAGAATTTTCAAATGCATTTTTCTTGCTACAAATTTATTTATATGTACATAATTTTTATATCATCTTAAAGCTTATTTGTTAATGTATCAATTTATATAGAATTTATTAATAAATACGCGGTTTTTAATGGCTAAAAACTATATTTAAAAAAATTTTTAAGAAGTGAAATTTTTTATTGCACTGCAACGAATGAAATGTAAAAAAAGACGACGTCTTTCGCCAGTGATGATAACATTAATCGTCAAAGTCCACTAAAGGTGTGCCAAAAATCGCTGAAATTATTTTAGAGCTAATTTTAGCTATTAATCGTTAAATAATTTGTATCTGAAAATCTTTTAAATTTGTATCGATATATCGCAATTGTATAGACAAATATCTTTATTATAGATTTTATCATAATAAGGTCTTTGTTTATAAAATAACCAATGCTTTTAGATAGCAAAAAGCAAGAAATCTTTCTGTGAAACAAATTAACGAATTGATCTCCTTATAATATATAGTACTTTATTTAAGAAATAGCCGCAAGAAATCCTTCTGCGAAACAAATTAACGAATTGATCTCTATATAAGATATACTTCTGAATGTTATAATAAATTGGGTAATTGCTACAAAATTTAATGGAAATGCGAATTCATATAGATATAAACTAAAATTTGATCATAATGTAAACAATTAAATACATATGTATATATATTAATAGCATTAAAACAAAAATACATTCTATGTTAAATTTTTTTTTTCAAAATCACTAGACTTCTCGTCTAAATCTCTAAATTACCATCACTTCCCGTAGATGGTTTATATATAAAAGCTGACTGATATGAAAATAATGAAGTAAACTTGGCAGTGGCAACACTGAGAGCCGATGTCACTGCGCTGTCCACGTCGTGAACCGCTGAAATCAGGGCACACTTACAAAGGTGACTGCATCACTACAACAATGCAAAAACAACAGGAACTTTGTTTTTGTTAAAAGTAGGTGTACTGTCAAAGTTGCTTGTTGTTGTTTTTGCTTTTGGGTTTGTTGTATTTTTCGCCACAACAACCACAAATGAATTGACAATTCAAACTGAATAAAAAAAATAATCAGCTGTTTCATCGCAGTCACCTTTCCAAGGCGAATTTATACAAGGTGGAGTCAGTCAAACAGCTGATAATTTTTTTTTCGCTTTTTGGTTCTAACAGTTGTCAAAGCTAGTTTTTATATTTAAATATCTACATATTCTAATCGTATTAACAAAATAATTATTTTTTAAATAAATAAGTAAAGCCCTCACTATACAATTATCTACACCACATTAAGTTTTAATAATTATTTGTTTCATTTTTCATTTTTGTTTTTTGACGTTTGTTAAGACCAATTGTTGTATTTGTAGAACTGATAGCACCTTGTATGAATTCGCCTTGCACCTTTCTAAGTGTGCCCTGGCTGAAATTATGCGAATTTATACAAGGTGGAATCAGTCAAACAGCTGATATCTTTTTTTTCGCTTTTTGGTTCTAACAATTGTCAAAGCTTGTTTTTATATTTAAATATCTACATATTTTAAGCTTATTAACAAAATATTTATTTTTTACATAAATAATAGGGTTCTATAAGTCGATTGTTCGATTGTTCGAACAATCGACTATTTCCTGAAAAAAGTCGAAAAGTCGAAATCGACTTTTTGGTCGGAAAAAACAATCGATTATGTTATCTCAAAAGTCGAATAGTCG
The DNA here is from genome assembly GCF_958450345.1 of Calliphora vicina. Classification (NCBI taxonomy): domain Eukaryota; kingdom Metazoa; phylum Arthropoda; class Insecta; order Diptera; family Calliphoridae; genus Calliphora; species Calliphora vicina. The sequence goes on along the minus strand of NC_088781.1, from coordinate 63,270,015 downwards.
ATAAAAGTCGAAAATATTCGATAAAAGTCGAATAGTCGATAAAAGTCGACTTTTTATTATGTTAAAAAAAATATTTAATTGCAACATTATACTAAAACTATTGCAATTTGGTACACTTGCATTTTTTGTAGTGTATTCTAATATAAATAATAAATAAATGTTTATAAATTAAAGCTTTTTTCTACACAACATTCTTCTAACTATTATCGCCTTGATAAATTTCATTTTTATTGCTAAACATCACAAAAGGCGCATCAATAAATGTAGAAACTATGTATTTGTTACAAGAAATGGTAAAAAGTTGAAAATAGTCGAAAAGTCGAAAATAGTCTAAAAAAGTCGAAAAGTCGAAAAAAGTCGATTTAACTAAAAAGTCGAAAGTTCGAAAAGTCGACTTTTATAAATTACCAAAAGTCGAAAGTTCGAAAAGTCGACTTTTTAAAAAACGGAAAAAGTCGAAAGTTCGAAAAGTCGACTTTTTAAAAAACGGAAAAAATCTAAAGGTCGAAAAGTCGACTTTTTGTTTCAGCTATAGAACCCTAATAAATAAGTAAAGCCCTCACTATTCAATTATCTACACTATATTAAGTTTTAATACTTATTTGTTTAATTTTTATTTTTTGATATTTGTTAAGACCAATAGTTGTTTTTGTAGAAATGAGCAAACCATTTTTTGAATATTAGATTTTTCGTAGAAATGCACGGTGTTTGTGTGTACTGTGTTTTTACGAAAGCCAGATGAGCCGGAGTATAAAGTTGAACAATCTGGCAGTATTTTATTATCTATAGATTCTTCTAATTTTTTGTAACTACTCTATTTTTTAAAAAAAATGGGTTAGTTCTTTAGAAACTCGACTTTGTAATTAAGCATTCACACGACTTAAGTTTTAAGAAAAAACCTAGATATAAACAATTTTTTTTTTAAATAAAGAATTAATGTATTCCAAAGTAATTTTTTTAGACTGCTGTCTTTATATTTATATCTAATATTAATCATCAAATTCGCAAATTAACATCCTTATTAAAAATTTTTAAAATATTTATCATTTAATTTTTTTTACAAATTTCATGGAAAATTTTTAAAAATGAGAAACTGATTTACAAAATAAACATAGTTTTAGATAAAATTAATTTTCAAATAATTTTTTCAACATTATTTTAATAAAGAATAGCATTCTAGTTTTTATAACACCTTATAAAAATTTCAATATTTTTTTCCATATATGTAGGTAAACTCGATATAGGTATACGATATAATAATCAAAAAATTATATAAAATAAATATATGTAGTTATATTTTTGATCCCAACTATGGTATCAAAAATAGATATGAGTTCAGCAGTCAAAAAAAAATTATATACCCCTGATTAACATATAATAATTCATTTTAATTTTTTCAAAAAACTACAAAAGACAATGGTACTACAAATATATAACTGTAAAATTTAAAAATATATTTATCAACCGCATGCGTCGAAAAGAGATGACTATATTGTAATTGATCAAAATTTTTTAATTAAAAAAAATACTATTTTTAATAATTTAAGAAAAGTACTGAAATATACAACTGTGTTACAACATTTGTCATCACCTACTACGAACTGTCAAAACAAGAAGAAATAAAAAAATTAGCTGCAGAAAAAAGCCATTCCCGATTCATCAGCAATTTTCCTGACCTCAAAATTCGGGAAAATCTTTTAAACTATTAATAATAAAGTATTAATCTAAAAATATTCTCAAACTTGTTAATAGTTCTTTAAATATACCACTGTGTAATCAGTAAATTAAACAAAAAGTACGGCTATTAACAGCAACCTATAAAGTGTAGAAGAAAAAGAAATATAAAAAAATCAAAAATGGTGAGTAATAAGAAAATATTTTGTAGTTACAAAATACAAATAAAGACATTACAATGGAGATGAAAAAGAAAAAACAGAAATGAATGAGTAAAAAATTAATTGAATGAATTTAGATATGTTTGTATGAGGATTTATTGCTTTTAAAAAGGCTTTTGTTTATGAGGGAGGAGCACTACCGGTTTGAAGAGGCCTTCAAAATAAACGATGAGTCAATTTTTGTTTTATGAGAAAAATGATAACAACTTTATCTTATTTTTATTTACTTAATAAAGTATTTTTTTTCTATTTATACTTTTTTTTAGTCTGAATTACAAATGGATTGTGCATTAGATTTAATGCGCCGTTTGCCGCCTCAACAAATTGAAAAAAATTTAAGTGATCTTATTGACTTGGCTCCCGATCTATGTGAAGATTTACTTTCCTCTGTAGATCAACCTTTGAAAATTGCCAAAGATAAGGAACATGGCAAGGATTATTTATTGTGTGACTATAATCGTGATGGTGATTCATATAGATCACCATGGTCCAATACCTATTATCCCCCCCTAGAAGATGGACAAATGCCATCGGAACGTTTGCGTAAATTGGAAATTGAAGCCAACTATGCCTTTGACCAATATCGTGAAATGTATTATGAGGGCGGAGTTTCCTCTGTTTACCTATGGGACTTGGATCATGGTTTTGCTGCCGTTATACTTATTAAAAAAGCCGGTGACGGCAGTAAAAAAATTCGTGGTTGTTGGGATTCTATACATGTTGTGGAAGTTCAAGAAAAACCTACCGGTCGTACAGCACACTATAAACTTACATCCACCGCTATGTTATGGTTGCAAACTAACAAACAAGGTTCCGGCACAATGAACTTGGGTGGCTCCCTAACCCGGCAAACTGAACAAGATGCCAATGTGAGTGAGTCTTCGCCCCACATTGCCAATATTGGGCGAATGGTCGAAGAAATGGAAAATAAAATACGCAATACCTTGAATGAAATCTATTTTGGTAAAACCAAAGACATCGTCAATGGTTTGCGCAGTACCCAACCTTTGGCCGATCAACGACAACAAGTAGCCATGAAACAAGATTTAGCTGCGGCTATTTTGAGGCGCAACGTTAAACCCGATTCTAACTGAAATTAAGATGGCTCCGAGAGCCCCCGCAGCAGTGTAGATGATGATAATCAATGGGAATGGCAAACGAGGAGGTGTGTGGAAGAAGAAAACAAAGTTAATAAATGTTGAAAGAAAGTATTAAATAATTCAACATGACTGGGCATTAAGATGTTATAAAAATCACTTTTTTATATGTATTTTATTTGTTTAGGAAATCAATCAATTACATGAACAACAAACACAAAAAGAATTATATAGGCCTAGTTATTTAAACATAAATAGTATAGACGTAATATTTAAATAAAAAACTAATAAAACACTAAAACTTCAAGTTGTAAAGTTTAATGAGAGATAATAAAAAGTACATGTTAATTGAATTGAGACAAACAATAGTAATAATGTGGTTATTATATGAAAAAAGAAAATCAAGATATATTGCTCATATACGGACCGAATTATTTAATTTTCAATTTTCGGTTCGTAAGATATCTATGCATTTTGTTACAGGATGTGTGCATTAACAACTGCTATCTTGGAAACAAAATTAATAATTCGAATATTCGCTAGATGGTTCATTAAAATTACTATACGTCAATTTTAACAAAAAGTTTTGCTTTAGTGAGTTTTAGTTTTAAACTCTTAGAGTAGTTTAACAAAGATCATTACATTTTTGAATATGTACATATTTGAAATCTAAAACAGGAAACATTTAAAAAATCGACTTAATTTCTAGTTAAATTGTAAAATTTACATGCTTTTTCCAAATTCATACATACAAATTTTATTGTAAAAGAAATATTTTTTTAGTTTGAGTAAATTTTGATATTTCTTCGATTTAATTATTATAGTACTAATCTGTGATAGTAGTATTACTGTTTAGTATTTTGTTGTGCAAAATTATTAAATCCTTTTTGTAAATGTTTTATTATTAATTTCTACGTAATATTACATAAAATATTTCAAAAATATTTAAAGCAGAAGCTCCAGCAAATAGTCCAATGACACCTCCAATAGAAACTAGTGAAAATAATTTTATAAACTTTAAACTATAAGCATTTTATGCAACAAATTTTTATCACTTTTTACCTACTAAATCCAAATATGTTTGGGTAACAACTCGATTATAACGAACAGAGGGCAAATTCGTTATTCTCACCTCAACGTAAAACATATCTGAAATTTCTGTGTTTTTAATTTCATTGGTGCTGCAAAGATGGAAAAAGGGGAATGTTAAATACATAAGCTTAGAGTGCAAACAGGAGTTGGCACATAGCAATTTTACTTGTCAAATCACACAGTGGTTTAGAATCTTTTTATTTAAAAAATAATTCAGTAGCTCCTGAACTGTTGGATTTATCTTGTAAAATTTCACATAGCTGAAGTGTTTTGAGTTGATTTGTATTTAAATGGGTTCATAGTTGAAATAGTCACCTCGGCCATACGAAATTTAATAAAAAAATAGTTATCCGAATCTCAATCAATTTAGATAGTACTTAAAAATATTTTAGTTCAAGAGATATTTGAAAATTTTAGTTTTAAATGTGTGCCGGTTTTTTATATTTCTAAACAAATTATAAATAAAATAGAAAAACGTAGCATACAGTTGTCAAGTCCATATAAAAAGTTACACGCATCCAAATTCGTGACACCTAAACTAGGACAATTTTTACTTTTGTTATTTTATTTGAAATTCAATCAGAAATGTAAAGAAACAAAAAACCGGCAAAAATTAAAAACAAATTTTTAACATAAATATCTCTTGAACTAAAAGACAGCTTTGTAGATATTTTCAAGTACATAGTATCAAATACATTTTTGGCGATTTTTTTTTAAATTTTGTAGACTGGAGGAGAGCAATTTTGGCGACCGCCCACTAACTCCCATTCCTACTAACACACTGTCTATATAAATTTCATAAAAATCCAATCGTTTACTAGCTACCGAATTATGTCCAAAATAAAAAGTTTGTAAACCACTGTGCATCATAATATGAAGAAAAAACGAAAAAAAATATTTATTACATAAAAATTTAATTATTTATTATTTATTACATTATGGATCTAACTAATTTTGGCGAAATTTTTGGCATACCACCACGTGATGGCCAATGTTTTATAAGTAATGAAAATAATTTGTTTAGGTCATCAACATCACGCACCAACTCCAATTTCTAAAATAAACCAAACAATTTTTTTCTCTGAAAAATAATATAAATAATTTCATATTTTTTTCCAAGTGTGAGGGATATTATTAACATAAAATTTATTGTAATTCAAAATAATTGAAAATATTTAATGGAAAACTTTATTGCGTTTGGTGCGTGAAACCGCGAATAATACCGTGGTTTTTCATATTTTTTTAATGCTCTATTCGACTATGCTATGCCAATTTGCATATTTGCAAAAAATTTCAATAGTTATATCCCTAATGTACATACTATGCTTAATTTTTATCAATTTAAACATACCCAACTAATGTAACTTGCTGCTCCAAACAGGAGGGATAACATGCATTGTTTTCAACCACATATTCTTTGGTTTGAGTAGATATTTGAGCTTAATAAAAATGTTATGTTGAATTGGTGGGCGTTTTGTATGCAAATATTTTAAAAATTTCTTACCTTCTTCAATGCATTTTAAACCTTTAGTATCGCAATATTGTGATTTATCTGTTGGGAAAAAAATTCATGAAAATGGAGATACATGGAGTAGCCAAAAAGTACAATAATACAGTTTTAAACCATTCTCTTCCATAAGAGGTTCGAATTTCAAAAATATACCAAACAGGTATTTAGTTGACAGGCTACTAATTTTTTAAGTAGATAAATACGCATTTTACATTTTTTTTGTATCTGTATTAGTTCAGAACTTATAAGGTTACCAAACTTTCGAACTTCCAAAAATCCCTTCATGGTGGATCTACGATCATTACCTGAAAATATCTCTATATCGAGAGCGCCGTTTCTGTAAAAACGTTTCCATTTTCAAACTCATTTCAAAATGTTAACTTTGATTATTTTTCACGACTAGTCGTGATATTTTGGAATGTATTACCAAAGATATTTGCGAAAAACAATATAAAGTTAAGGTGAAAAACGATCATTTAAAAATTTAAACTTAAATATATTTATATATTGTAAGATATATCTTAGTGAAATAAACAGGAATTTCTTTGTATTTCCACTCGCTTTATAACAAAATTTCATTCCCCCGTATCTCACCTTGTGTTCTAACAGGTTATTCACAAATTCAGTTTCTACGATTCGTTAATACTTCAGTTTGTAATCGGATCAGTTGTTTAGAATATTCAGATTTATTATCACTTTATTTTCTATTGATCCCACTGTGCGTCGCTAAATTCAAATCTTGCTCGAAGTTTAAAACATCGTTCAGCTAAAAATGGAATTCCCAAAAAAATGCAATATTTAAACTTACATGTTTTAGGTGAAGTAAAGTGGGTGCAATTACATTTTTCCAATTCAAATTGTATTCTTAAATAAGACATACAAGTTGAAAAACTGAAAATAAAAATATTTAAGAAAATTAACTCAGTCATATTCCAACCGATTTTTAAAAATTATCTTTTGTTTCAAAGGAGAAATTAAATCAATTTCATATGCCTTTATATTTTCAGTGTCTATTAATAGTCCTTGTTAGTATCCTTAAAATAATTTTTATCTTCCGGTAATTGAGCATTTTGCATACCTATAATGCCATGGTGATCCATGATCTCTTTCATCTGGAAATTTACACGATCTTTGTTGAATTGATTCATGTTTAACATCTGGGTTGTTGTCGTATTCCTCAACGTTGAATCTGTATACCGTAGGATCCGAAAAAGCATCATATGTAATTGAATTGAAATAGGGCAAATCCTCTGGACTATGCACATACATCTAACATTAAATTAAATGCGAAACAATAACTTTAAGTATACATATCTATATAAAAAGTATTTAACTATAATTACTTCATATTTCCATAAGAAACCACCTTTTAAATATATTTTCAGGCTCCTGTCCTTATGTGAAATATCAAATTTCAACGGTAAATTGTTAAATGATTCACTAAAATATGTTGTAAACAAAGATTCGAAAAAATTAATTATGAATTCAATTATCTAAATCGAATTCAATCCAATATCTTATCCATAATATTAAAAAATTCATTACGAATTAATTACTTAAGATAGGGTCACACATGGCAAATATTTGACGAAAAAGACGTAACCACTAAATAAAATATATTTTAATGTGTTTTTGAATATTTTTCAAAACAAATATTTAGTTTTATTTTATAAAACACTTGTAAGAGTAAAAAACTTCTAACAAATTTGAGCTAAAAAAAAGTGGTTAGATTTTTTGGGCAAATATTTGCCATGTGTTTTAATTCTTGAATTAATTCTTTTGAGAATGCATTATAAATTAATTCAACTAAAATATATAAAAACGAATTAGAGACTAACGAATTAAGCGTAAATTTGTTGGGTGGGTAAATTTTTTAGATTCTACGAATAATTCGAAGCAGTTTTGCCCTATTCTCTATTCTTAAATATGTTGTATGTAGTGCTACATAGAAGTATAAAAATATACATAAATTCAAATAATTCCAAAGTTTTTTTCTGACGTGTTAATAAAGTTAAAAGAAATTTGGAGCCGAATTGAAGGAAAAAGCCCAGAATTCCCATCCAGGTTCGCAATACTTACCGGTTAACGCAATTCCAAAAATTCTTAGTAGAATTATAAAGATCATCAATCCATACAATTCGACCCACCCTAATACACATATTTAAGAATTATTTAACTTGATCAAGTTAAAATATTGAACTGTAAACTTCGGAATGAAAGACAATGAGTTGAAAATATTGTATTGATTATAAAATAAACTACCACGGAATATATATTTGTTGAGGGTCAAAAGTCACAAAAATGTCGTATAACTTCCAATAAGGACTTCAAAACATTGACAGTTTATAGCGGCCATATTGTTGGAGCTACCTGTCTAAGTGGCTGTCATTATTCAGTTTGTTTTACATCAACACATGTAAATTTAAAAATTGTTTTATCAAAATAGGTGTTCGGTTCGGGAACGTTACGCTCGCTTCACCCATTTAACGTTGAGTCTTATTTTTGGAATTTGCGACGATACCAATCCACATGATCCAATAGCGTAGAATGCTTTCCGAAAATATCGCTCTTTGATGTGGATCTATGGCTAGCATAAAGAAGTGGCCACTTAAAATCGGTACGGATTAAAGCGAGCATAACTTTTAAATGAAACAACGTATGTAAACATTTTATACATACATGAAATTAAAGCTAATTTATTAAGCTTTAAAAAAATATAACTGTAGGTTTATGTGCGTACCAATTTTAAGTGGCCACTTCATTAGGTCCATATTTTCACCGTCAACGGCCTGCGATATAGGTCGATGACTACCAACTTCTTTTGGCCTGACATGCTGTTTCAACAAGACGACGAGACGTCCCGCACAGCTCATGTCCGTTAGACTTTTTCTTTTGGGGTTTTCTTAATTCGTCATTAAAGATGCGCACCCCCAGCCAAGCCTCGGCGGACATTTGCACAATGTTATATTCCTTACATAATGGCATCGATAGGCCATTCTAATAACTAAAAACTGGCAATGATATCTCACACAATCGCTTTCTAGTTTATGATCTTTGACCTAGAATTTTCATCACACTGTGTTTTTTCCGTGGTTTAATGCTCATTATGAACTTTTACCATACAATACTTACTAGTCAATCAAATTATTGGACAAATAACAATAACCCATCTCCAATTCATGAAATGTAAAAATATGTGTACAATTTTCGTACATTACTCCACGGAATGATACATTTGTCATAAAATCCTCACACGAACTTGGTAATAGCTGAAAATTATAATAATTTTTTTTATTTAAAGCTGTGTTACCGCACTTGAAAGAAACTACAGAAAGGCGTTCTACAGTGCTTTAATTCATAGACAAAAATAAAAAAATTGCATTTAATATTTGTTTATTATTGGTGTATTTCCAATAAAATTTGGACCAAGTATTGATATTGTTTATATCTAATTTCCTGTAGATTTAAATTTGGAATGATAAAGATCCAATTAAATTTATATTAAAAAACTTAATTTTAGGAACCACTACCGATATTTAACACATTCTGATCATAATTTTAGCTTTAAGTTTCCTTGCTCTGATTTTGCAGAAAATTAAACTTTGCTATATAGCACTAGCCCACAAACTTAATTTATCTGCAATAACACATATTTGTCTATTTTTGCATTGGATTAAAACATTGGATTTCTATTAAATATTTTCAGTTTATCTAGTCTTAATTACCTCTTTCCTTACTCTTAATATGTCAACGCCACAGGTATTATTCAAGCCATCACAATAATCTTCCTTGAAATGAATATTGTTCGGATTGGTAAACATGTAATCGTGTAGATTCTTAACATAATTAGTTGCCGATACTTTGTGTGGAATTTTTTCAGTTTTTACAAATTCCATAACACGACTGCTGGACCGATTTTTGGTCAGACAGAAACTTACTGCCGGAAATGTGTTGTTCCAATGAAGAAATGTTGTCTCAATGCCAATACTTATTGAATCCGAAAAGAAGCGTGTTAGAGTCAGCAAAAAAATCGATATAATATTCCATGTCGAAATGATGATAACAAAGCCCCAAAATATTCTAAGCACATCATGCATACATAGAATCAAAAATAAATATGTTTTGTTGTGAAAATCTTTAAATTTATTGGTAGATTCTTACCTATAATATATATGCTCTTTATCAAACCATTCCCGACATTTTTTGAGAGATGATCGAAATTTTGCTTTTATATCCATTTTATTTTCCATACTTAATAATACTTCGGTTAACTATACTATTGTTAATAATTTACTAAAAAATTAAAATCAATATTGCAATTATTCATGTCTAGTGTACAAGCATTTTGCACGCTATATTTACAGATAGCGTGCAAAATGTTTAACACATTACAATTTCGATTTAAGGATAAAATTATATATAAAACCAATGTGAATTTTATGAGGCGATATTTATTAATATGTTATGAATATGATTATAGTATGCATCAATTTTAAACAAAAGAAGCAAACTTATTTTCGTGAGTGATTTTCGGAGCTATACCCAATTATGGAAGGTTAGCCATCAAATTAGGTCGTGTAATTTCTTTCTATATGATAATTATTTTCGTTGAATTTAATTTGGATTCCAACAATTTTATCAGATTTAGGCTCGTTAAATTCATATTCGGAAGTATGCCTTATATGGGAGCTATGTTTAAATATAGACCGATCGCCATGAAATTAGGTCATGATTAAGATCTGTATGAAATTTCTTTCTGATAAATTTTAGTGATTTAGTTCTTTATGAAACTTCTTTCTGTTAAATTGTTAAATTTTGTATGAGATTTTTACTCGTTAAATCGATTTTTAGAAGTGGACCTTGTATGGAAGCAATGACTTATTATGGACCCATCACCATGACATTAGATCGCGTCATTTCTTTCTATATTAAAGTTATTTATGTAATTTTTTTTTTGGATACCAACATTTTTAAGAGTGTAATTATGTAATAATTTAATGTTATTTTCGGAAGTGGGGCCTTATGGTCAATTACACAAGGAAACAAAATCGAAAAAATGTTAAAGGCTTTTTAAACCACTACACAATTTTGATGTATTGTGGTTCCAGTAGTACAAATATGGTCCAAATTTTTATTGAGTTATTGATAAGATACAAAATTTTCAAATTGAAATTAAATTTTTATTGTTTTTTTAATGAAATTTTGCAGTTATATAGATTTTTCTTTTGAAAATGGAAAAATAAAAACCAATTTTTAAATTTGTTATTGATAATCCCGCAATTTTGGTCTATAAACCCATACCAGCGACGGGGTTATCGGAACCCTTTAGAAAACAATTAAGAACATGTTTGGCCATCTAAAATGGGTTACTGTATTTTGATATAGAATATGCGATTTTAGAATTTTTGCCCTAAAGTTTAATTTTACGTAAAAATAGGCGTTTTTTGGATGGACCTGGTCCCCTCGGTTTCAAACATTTTAAATTTTATTTAAACACGCACATTTCTTGTTAGTCCAACAAATGAAAAATGGCGAAAATCTGGAAATATTTGGACCCGCTGTTATCAAAAAACTGGAGTAGAGTGGGTAAAAATGTTATAATTTTCGAATGCGAATATCTCCTAGCTATAAGAGATAATTGATAGCTACGAACAGGTTTTCTGTAGTGCTCGATGCGGAGAAATGGAACACAATCGAAGAAATAGGATCGTTTTAAAAATTTAACATATGTACCTGAAGTGTGCTAATTTGAGCAACGTTCACATAATTTGGCGCTAAGGGCTCGATATATATACAAAAACTAAAAAAATAAATAGAAAATATGCATATATTCGGTTTGAAAAAACAATTTGATAATGGCAAAAAAAATGTTTCCTCCTATTCAAATCATCTTTAAAAAAAGTTTCAAGGGTATATGTTTTTTCAGTCTTGGAATTGCCCATATGTATTCGAATTTTAAAGTTTTTTTTTGTTTGGGTTATATATAAAATTATATTTATTTAATTTTTTTATTTCGGTTTATAAAGACAGTTTTAAATAGAGATTTTATGTTGAAAACTAATTTTGTCTACATCTAAATGTGTTTAAAGGGAAAAAAATAATTTATTTTATTTTTGTTACACATCTAGGAAATGTTTTATTAAACTTATATAAACTTATTAATAATATTTTATAAATATTTACAAAGTATATTAATAATTAATGATCGTTCATAATAATGAAAAACATTTTCTTCTTTTTTTGATTATTTATCTACACAATTTAAAAACTAAATTATATTTTATATACGAGCAAGAATGGGGAGAAAGATATATTTTTTGATTTTATAAAAAAAAATATTGATGACTAAGTGTAGATAGACAAAAAATATGTTTTACAATATTTTACATTATTTGTTTTTGTTTGTTTTCTTTTAGTTTCAAAATCGTATATGTAATTTACTTTGTTTTGTTTTAGGAACAATTAAAAAGAAGCAAGTGAGTTTAGAGATTATAAAAAAGTTATTGTTTTTATCAGATTGACCAGCAATTTATGCATTAAAAGTGAAAAGTAGTTAGAACTAAACATTAATAAAGAGCTTATGAGAATGAAAATAAACGAATGGTAATATTAAATAAAATAGAATACTTTTGATTAGTTAATGTTAGTTAATTTTACTTAGTTTTAATTGATATTTTTGGATTTAAAATAAAATTATTTTTGCTGTATAGAAATTAAAATTAATTAAAATTTATAATTAACACAAAGCCACAAAACAAAAATTATTCCTACATAAGCCATACAGTCGTTGTCATTGTTAATTGCAAACAATGAGTAATGTGATTATTATTATTTTTTATATTTATTTCTATGCTTTATTGCATTTTTGAAACTTCAAATTTAGTATTTATGATTTCTTCGTCCGAATCCAGAGCCGGTAGAGTAACGTCAGCCATTGATTCGGGAATGTTATCTTCCACCCATCGTAAGTCATCTTCTTCGTTAGTTGTGGTTTTCTGATTCGAAGGTGGAGTTCTGGCTCCGTTGCTGGAGCCACGCATTTTTACACCATATACATCGGCAACGAATTGATCCTCTTCTATAAATTGAAAATAATATACATGTTTTTAAAATTAGTCATTTCTAAAGCATTTGGTAATTATTTGACCAAATAACCGAAACCACTTTATGTATTTTAAAATATTAGTTTGGCACTATTTACTCCAGAGCTTCGTATTGAATTAAATTTAAGTATCACTAAAATCTTAATTTAGAATTAAAATTGTCAGCAATTCATTGCATCAAACCATTCCGAACAAAACTAATTATTTAGCTACATTTAAAGGGTTATATTTAAATAAAATTCATTAATTAACACTGAATTAATTCAACAATGAATCATTGTTGAATTAATTCATAAGACAATTCATTAAACCTTAGAATGGTTAAATTTTTGTTTATTTTATTAATCTAATTCAAATTAATTGAAAATATTTTTTCTTTATTCAATTTGTTTTTAATCATTTAGAAAATGAATTAGAACAAGTGTTATATTTGGTGGTGCCGAATATTATATATGTAACGGGCACGGATTGTTGTGCATTTGGTATAAAACAATTATCTGATTCACCCGATGTGGCTAGTTTTATATTTTCTATTACTAGGAAACATCAGAGCTAAATTCCACCTTGCTAGATTCATGCATTTACATGTTATTGGTATCAAAATATGAATAGATACAAAGTTGTTCATATATTTAAATCCAAAACCTTTTATCGATTCAAGCTATTTTTGCAATTTTAGCAATAATTATTTGTACCAAATTTCGGTTATCTAGGTCTTCTCGTAATTTAAAAACGTCGAACGGACATTTTGTTCAATTTTTTTTAGTTGGACCGATTTTACATTTTCATCACCAAACATTTCTAGTCAGCAGATATTTTCGGGAAAATATCATCCCCTAAGTCAGTCACTGTACACTAGAGCGTACCACATTACAAGCAAAAAAAAAAAAAAAAACCCCTAAATAATGTATTTATGCAAGGCAGTTACACAATTTTTTTTGCCGAATGTAAGGGTCACCTTTTTAAACTTTTCGTTATATCTTTGGCATTTACAGTCGGATCTTAAAGTAAATGTTTTTGTCTCCAATATTTTTTTTGAGTTTTTTTCTTATTTCCGCTCTATGTTCTCTATGGTTTAAGGCATAGAGACGAGACACTCCGTTTTGTCAAACAAAAATATATCAAATCATGTTTGATACAAAAACAAAATACATTGACTAGCGTGTATTTTGTTGTTGCAAGAGTTAGGTTTTTGACAACAGACTTATGTTTTTGACAATTACGTCTCGTCTCTATGTTACTCTATAATCAATTTTTAAATTTATAAAAGGTTTTCATGGAAATTTTGATAAATTTAAAAATGAATTATGTTAATATTATATTTGAAACTTACCATCATCATCCTCATCTTCTGGATTATCAAGTAAAGGAGTAAAAGCATAACGTTGATTATTATTTGTAGGGCGCCACAAAATCATAATGACCAATAATAAAACCGAAAATAAAATATGCCAAAATGCTGTGTCAATCCAAATATTACGCCAGCCCTAAAAATTTAATGTAAACATTCATATATTAAATATTTAATAAAAATTTATTTATTTATAAACTTACTGGAGTACAATTTTCAGCTTTACGTAAACGCAACGCATACAGCATAAATATAACGGAGGCAATAACAGAAAATATCAAAGTGTTCGTAAAATGCCTATACAGCGAAAGTTTAACCATATTTCTGTAAACAAACATATTTATTTATTTGTTAGCTATTTAATGCAAACACATATTGAAAATAACACTTGTTTCAACAAACCTTCTCAAGCGTAAAGTTCTGGTTGTTTGGACTAATGAGGTAAATATCCACCAACATATGCCCGTATCTAAAACAGCTAATGGTATACTGGCCACTAATAGTTCATTTTGTATATCTGGTTTATTACGCATAACACGCAAATAACTTTCAACACAAGCCAAAAGGAAATACAATGCGCCGACACCAACCACACGATGCAACATGGGACCCAAACGCGGTCTATAGTTTTAATGAAAATACCGAATTAAGAAATTATTGCTTGTTTTAATAATATGACAAAACTTACTTTACAATACCAAACCCTAAACTCATAATGATCACTAACATACGAGCTAAAGTTCTCTTGGCACATGACACAAATTCAGCTGTTAGCTCTGCCCCTGGTACAGAAATACCATTAGCATTTACTGAATGATACTCGGCATAAAAGAATGCCTTTTCCAACATGCCCAATAGTATGACACCGCCAATCCAAAATTGTATACGTAATAAATCACGCCATTGCATAAATGACACCGCCAACCAGATGATACCAAATATGACATAAACAACGCACATTATGCCGTAAAACTAAAATTTATTTTAATAAATTTAAAATAAATTAATTATAAGTTTATTTTATAATATTAGTTGTAGTATTTATAAATTACCGGCAAAAAGGGAAAATCTGTAGCTGATATATAACCATACGGGCCCAGCATTTCGATATGTACTGGTGCTGAATATTCTATGTGGTCCTGTTTAGCATCAATTGTTATTGATATTTCATAAATACCATCATGTTGTACCGTGTAAAATACTTTATTTGTAGGCTGGAATTATAGAAATTTAATATGTAGGATAAAACCTAGGACATGATATTGTATAAATACATACATTTCATTTCTCTGATTTATTAAGAAAGAAAAAAAATTTCAGTTTCAACAAGAAAGTAATATAATGCCCTACAATGTGTATATGAGCAAACACATTTTTCTTTTAAAATTTCAATATTTTTTCTTGAGTGATCTTCAAGAAACTTATTTGTGGAGGAATTTGTGTCGACATTTATGGTAAAAAAGTCCTATTTCGGAAGCATATTTGCATGAGGGAAAGGATAAATAATGGACCGATTTAAACCATTTTCAATAGGCTTCGTCATTGGGCCGAAAAAATACATGTTCCAAATCTTATCGAAATATCTTCAAAATTGTGACCTTTACTTTGCTCACAAGGCTTACATGGACAGCCAGTCAGACAGACTGACGGACACAGCATAAACCGTGAGAAAGAACGGTCCTGGTAGCACTAGACTTATCAAAAGCCTTCGATACCGTCAGTTAGAACATATTCAGAACATATTCTAGTCCTCCCTGCCTGAACAACCTGAAGAGATGGATCGTGAACTACTTGAGTGGCTATCAGTCGTTCGTCGAGTTTAAAGACAGCTGATCGAAACAATGCAAAGCTGCCTAATCCCCACCGAGGCATGTCAGAAAAGGTCTTCGCATGTACAAAAATTACATAAGTGGATATGTACATGACCAGCTTGATCACACGTCGTACATTACATCTTTGAACGAAATTCATACAGTAAACATAGGTAACCTGAAACCAATTACCGTATGAATATCGTACTTGGAGGCCTCCTATTGCAGAAACTGATCAAACACAGCCGAAGATAACAAGAGTTGTTCTGGCACAACAACGATTAACATGGAGCAACAGGCTCAAGGGTATCCCCATGATACCCTTAACCTTTTTGAAGTGGCATTACATGTAAAGAAAGTGATTCAGATTCGATCTGGTGTTAAACAAATGTTTGTGAAGCCTTACAAACATCAGCACAAACGCATAATAGCCTCCACATATGGTGTAAGGTATATGGTGTAAGGTATAAAAATTTTATTTAACACAGTAATAAAATAAAGTCAATTATTCTGATCCCGTTTAAAAAAAAATCAAGATTCAAATAAAAAGTATCAAAAATTACGACTCTACGCCTTTCTTTCTTTTTGTTTGTAAAGATTTTAATTAAAATTAAAAAAGGATAAATGCTCAAATTTCTATAGATAATTTAAACATATGAACAAGCAATGAATAACGATCTGATACACAAGTATGTGTTGTTTTGTTTTTTGTAAATTACTTTAGAGTTTTAACTCTATGTATTTCTCTATGCTAATAACATTTGGAGGTCATATTGAATATGTCTTGTTTTTTTAAAATTACTTGTAAACTACAAACTCGCGCATTTTGACATTGAATCATTGAATTTTTCACATCATGTTATTAAAGAACAATTGATTTTAAACTAAAAAATACAGCAATTAAAATAAATTTACATGTAAAGGATTTTTATTAAGCTCTTACTATTTTTAAATTTAAATAAAACAAAGTGTTTGTGAGATACGAGTATCACGAGATACAAGTATGGCACGTAGTCCGTCCTGTTGAAACCACATTTCGTTGGTGTCTATATAATCCAATTTGTTGAACGCTATATCCGTCCATGGTGATTTGGCAAAACAAACTGAATAAAAGACAGCTAATTCGACAGAGCTAGCTTCAACAATATGGCCGCTATCAATACTCAGTTTTCATACAAAAATTATTTTAACAGAAAAAATAATTTTTAAGAAATAACCAGAAGCCGGGAAAATTAGGCTTAATCTTTAAAACGTACCTTTTAGTTAGAAATTTTTCGTGGTACATTTAAATAAATTAAAAGTTACCAATTACCTCAATAATTTTTCTTTTTTCCATAATGTCCCGTGTAAATTTTTAAAATCCCAATATTTTAAAAATTGTCACGATTTTTTATATACATATGTACAATAGGGATACACTTTTTACATTTTTTACAAATATGCAAATTGGCATAGCATAGTCGAATAGAGCATTAAAAAATATTAAAAACCACTTTATTATTTTTTCGCTGTTGTTAAAAAAGTTCACGCACCAAACGCAATAAAGTTTTTCATTAAATATTTTCAATTATTTTGAAAAACAATATATTTTATTTTAATAATAACTGCGGACATACAGTAGCCCAAGAAAGTCTACATACAGGAAAAATTATTATGTTACTTTAATTTAAAGCAGTTTTTTTAGTTTTTTTTATTATATATATAATAAATCAAATAACGCCCAAAAGTTCACCGTTATAAGAGTTATTGATTCTGAGTAAAATAACGAAAAAAATTATTCTTGGTCACGCATATTTTTGGATGGGCGGGGCTATTAAGTTTCATAATATTTTGAACATTAAAGCCCAAAAAACCAAAAAAAAATTCGTTATTTGACTCAGAATCAAAAATTCTAATAACGGTGAAATTTTGGACGTGAGAGGAAATGTTTTTTAGAAATTGGTGTTGGTGCGTGATGTTTTTGATTCCAAATGACCTAAAAAAATGATTTTGATTACTTATACAACATTGGCCATCACGTGGTGGTATGCCAATAATTTCGACAAAATTAGTTATATACCTAATGTACAAGTTTCAGTTACTTTAATGGTTTAAATGTGTGGAAACAAATATTATCACCCTTATCGTGGTTGGCGTAAACGACTTACGCCTACGACTGTTTCGTACTAGATTAAAGATAAAATGCAAACTGTTTCTTTAATCTAGTACGAAACTGTCGTAGGCGTATAACGTTTACGCCAACCACGATAAGGGTGTATGTTTGTGAAAGAGTGTGTATATTTGACAAAGACATAACCGCTAAATAAAATATAATTTAATTTTTTTATTTATTGTCAAAAACTCCATTTGCTTAAGACAATTCAAAACAAGTAAGAAAGTATGGTCGGTCAAGCCCGACCATATAATACCCTACACTAAGTAAAAGAAAAATTTTCTTTTAAAATTTCAATAATTTATATTTTTGAGTGATTTTCGGAAGTGGGCCTTATATGGGGGCTATGACCAATTATGGACCGATCACCATGAAATTAGGTCGTGTGATTTATGTCTATATTAAAGTTAACTATGTTGAATTTTGTGTGCTTACCAAAATTTTTAAGCGATTTATGTACGTTAAAGTGATTTTCGGAAGCGGGTATATATGGGGCCGATTATGGACCGATCGTAACAAAATTTGGTGACATGAATTTTGTGTGTAGAAAAATTATTTGGAGCGGAATTTGTGGAGATACATATATAAATTAAACATTTATGACCGATAAAGTCCAATTTCGGGAGGACATTTGTATGGGGGCTAGGTGAAATAATGGACCGATTTCAGCCAGTTTCAATAGGCTTGGTCCTTGTGCCGAAAAAATAATATGTATCAAATTTCATCGAAATATCTTCAAAATTGCGACCTGTACTCTGCGCACAAGGTTTACATGGACAGCCAGCCAGCCGACCAGACGGACGGACATGATTCTAAGTCGATCGGTATACTTTAAGGTGGGTGTTAGACTAATATTTTTGGGCGTTACAAACATCTGCACAAACACATAATATCCTCCCCACTATGGTGGTGTAGGGTATAACAATATATATAACAAGAAGCGACAGCGTTTCACATCTTGTTATTATTCTTTGGTATTGATAATCAGATTTTCAATATCTGGTAGGGAGACATATCAAAATAATCATTTTCGAGTCGCCCAAATTTAAAGTTTTTACTTTTATTTTTAAGGTTTTTAGTAGGTAATAGGGTATTCAATTAATCGGGTTTCTGGTTTAATCGGTTAATCGAGCAAATAATTAATCAGGGTATAGATTTAATCGGTTAATAATCGGTTAATTTTAAATTCTTCGATTAACCGAATAATTTCTATTTAAATTTTAAAGTGAAAATTAAACCATGAATTTTCTGTACTTATTTAAGTATTTTATTAATAAAATGAACAAAAACATAAAAAATAAACGAAACATAACAATTCAACCAAAAAGTAAATAATTTTCTTTAGTTTTAATAAAACTCGACTTGGAAAAAAACTCTCTCGAAAAGATAAAGTAAGGCATGACAAAGAATATCCAATATCTGAGTTATTTTTTTATTTTTTTTTTCTAAGCATATAAAATATTCCATTACAGCATTGAGGTCATTTTTGGATTTTTTTAGATTTTAAATACTTTTAATAATTTCGATAAGTTCTGATAAAAAAATGTAGTGTTTCCAGTTTCGTTTATTATCATGATCTCATTCGACAAATACATGTCGATGGCTTAATATAGAAAGGTCGTATCTCGTTTTTTAAAAAATTCAGTTTTCTATGTTGAAGAATAACAGATTTGCAGTAATTTAAAAAAACCCTAATTCATTTCAAAAATTGTTTGAAAAAAACCCCTAACTCATTTAATGTTGAATGCATATTTTTTGGTTTATATTACAACAAACAACTTTTCTAAAAGTATTTTTTGATATATTACAATTTTTTAGTTTTTAGTTCTTGGCTTTAACTTTCAGATTTTATTGAGTTTTTTCCTTCTCCTATAAAGTAACTAAAAGTTGAGATACGACCTTACTATATTAAGCCATCGAAGTAAATTAAATATGTCAGTTGTTATACTCACTGAACATGTTTCTTGGATGTTCGAAAAAATATGTAATGTTGTATTTGAATTAAAATGGAAAAGTAAATACAAAAAAGTATGTTAAAGTGCAAAAAAACAGAAATTTCGGTTAATCGGTTAATCGACACAAATTAATCGGTTTATTTGTTATTCGAAAATCGGTAATTTTGAATTATTCGAACAGTTAACCGACCAAATTTAATCGGTTAACCGATTAACGGTTAACCGATTAACGGTTAACCGATTGAATACCCTAGTAGGTAATAACAAATATTTTCTTGAGGTAAAAAAATTCGCTAATTTCAAATTTTTTTAAATATGTATATCATATCCAAGGTAAAATTGTACGCTTAACTTTTTCATTTTGTCCAATATTATGGACATTTGGGTTTTTCCTTTTAAAGTCATGTAGCGTTGACACAAATGGATAGATTTTTCATTGTTTTTTGTTAAATTAAGCTATTTTCATAAGTTCGTTAGCGTTCCATAAGTATGTGTTTGACATAGCAATATTCAATATACATGTCCTTTAAGAAACTTCGTCCAATATATTTGACCTCACCCAGCAGGCAGGTCTGCCGATTTATTTGACGTCATATTCTTAATTAGCAGCCTCAAATTTGCTTACACTGAAGTTTTCTGTCTCAACTAATTATATTTGTCTGAAAGGGTTAAAACGATGGCGATATAATTTTTCCCAAACAAAATGTTTTTTTGGATTTATAGAAGAGTTCTTCGAAAAACGTTTTTATTCGATTTTTCACTTTTTTTTGTTATTTTTAAGGCTCCAAACCAATTTTTATGTATTTTCTCCCATATCAAATAGCCCATTTCTAAAGAAATTCGCCAGTTAAAGGAGAGGGTGATAACAGTTTTTCAAAAACAAAATTATAATTTTGAACGAGTCCAATGATAACAGTTTTTCAAAAACAAAATTATAATTTTGAACGAGTCCAATTTTTTTTAAATGATATCACCATCGTTTTAAGCGTACAATTTTCCCTTGGATAGGATATATTTAAAAAATTTGAAATCGACGAAGATTGAATAATCAAAAATCTAATGTAAGACCAAAATAACATAATTTTGCTGTTTGTTTTTTATATTTTTCATGTTTCACAACATATTTTGATATTGCCAGTCATTGGATAATTAACAAATATTGTCATTATTGCCGATACGTTGTCACCTGATTATTACGCCTTGGTAGGGAGCTAAAGACCAAATCAAAATTTTTTTAGATTTTTCTCTTATTCTTCATTGCTACAGTGATATTCCTTAAAGAATTGATCTACATTCACTTTACTGTACATACAATGTCGACGCAAACAATTTTTGCTATTAATTTGCGTACATATCAATAAACAGAAATTTTAAACCATTTATGACTTTAATTCAAAATTTCTATAAATTTAAAGATAAGAAAATTAATTTAAATATATGCGAATGATAAAAATGTGTAGAAAAGTTTTCATTATAGGTACATATTTCTAAATAATGAATCATTCATGGGATTACAGTAAACAAAAGCAAATTAAGCGTAAAGATAAAAATTTTAACGAAACGATAAATAGAAAATGAGGACAAAAACAAACAGAACAGAAAGATATACCTTACAAAATAATATAAAATACTTACTGAAAATGGATGTTTTGAATTCTTTAAATTATCAACTGGTGATTTGGCAGTTAAAGCCACATTATTTGATTTACTTGGTAGATTTGATACCGTTGTCGATTTTAAAGCGCTATTTGACGCGTCACCATTGTTGGGTATTTCCAATACGATTATATGATTTGGACATGTGGTGATGAGTTGCCCTTTAATTTCCAACTGTGACGACTGATTTTGTGCTCTTTGTTGATTGTCAAAATCAATATAAGCTTTTTGGAGCTAAAACATACATTAGTATAAAGTAAATTTATAAAAATCTATTTACATTTTATTGTTTACTTACATCTGGTGCATCAAACCAACATTGTCGTTCCACCAATGACCAGGATACTTGTATATTAAAAGAATTTTCACTGTTAGTTTGACATTCAACTGCGAATAGAAGTAACACGGACAAAAGTTAAATCGATATTTACTTAAAACATCCCTTATCACAAAAAATACAATAACAAGTAGCAAACAACTTACTTTTCACATAAATTTTAGTATTTGCCAATAATGGTCTCATTTCTCGTTCAGTTATTAATTTCTACAATAAACAGACAATAAATCATTAAATACTGTCGTTGAAAAAATGCATATATATTTCCTACCGGTGTTAATGTAAAATCTGTTATACCGGGATCCGATATTCCAACAACCATTTGGAGTCTTCCCCATGTTATTAGCAACGCCACGCAATAGAAAACACATTTAATTTTTTCCTTCAACCGAAACATTTTATATTTTCTTTCGTTTATTGTACTTCTACTAAACCTTCTTTGTTTGTATTACACGAAAATTTATTATATTTTTTCGGAAAATATAAAAAATTTTTGTAATTTTTTCGTAGAAAAATTATTTTTTTAGCACGTACATATTATTTTTTCTTTCAGTTCTGCTGCTGCTGCATTTAGAATTGTTCTACTGTCATTGATGCAGTGCTGCCAATTTAATGATTCTCCCGTCAAACCTAGCGATTTCGAAATTAGCTTAGCGGGAAAAAGTTTTTTACTTTGATTTCATCTGCTGGTCATTTTCCAAAATTCACATATATTTTAGAAGAACATTTAAAACATGTTTTTAAATAAAATTTCTTATTAGGTCAAAAACCTTAATTTATTATGATTATAAATTTTATAAATAAAATTTGAATAAAAAAAATATTTAATAGTTTTTAAATTGAAAATTTTAGTTTATTGGTTTTTCAGCTTTGTTTAATTTGACAATTTAGAAGATTTATAATTTAGAACATAGTTTTACCTGCTTGATTGTGCCATGGTTCATAGAGAAATAATTAATGAGTATTTTTTTTTTTTTAATTTCAGAAACAAATATCTGAAAACGAGTTTTAAAATAAAACTTAAAAAAAAAATTAATTTAACGCAATTTTTTTACAATTGCTCAGAAAAAATAATAGATACATAACATCTGAATATAATTTGTGTTCAATAATTTAAGAATTCTGTAATATCCGGATTAAATGGCAAAAAAGGAGAAATTGTTTGAGTTGAGAATTACAAAAAAATTTCAGATTAAGGTATCGTAAGTGTTTTAACGGAATTATCAAGGTTTTTGGTATAAGAAAATATTAAAAAATAGAAAAAACATATATTTTAAGGTTTATTCCAACATTAATGTTTTTTTTAGTATTTTATTTTTTTAATAAATATCTCAAAAGTTTGAAGTCATAAAAGAAGAAAACACAATAAATTAATATTAATAATTAATGTATATCTAACATTTGAATTTTGAATAGATTAAGCTAATTTTTAGCTGGATTTTATGCAGAAAAGTTAACAACACTGACAGTTTTTGTAAAATATCTAATAAATTGTGTTAGAATGGAACAACTATATAGTACATAGACAAAGTGGAAGAGTTACCAAGTTTCTAATTTCATTTTAGATAAACCGTTAAATTCAATATTTGCTTATATGTATACACTACGTTTATACGCACGACTTATTTAAAAAAAATATATTGCAAATAGACAAATTTGCTGCATAATCAGTGAATTAATTTTTTATTTGCGAATAGCTAATTCCTGATTAACGACACTATTTGCAAATAAGATTTAAAACATTGCCATATGTTTTAATCAAAGTGGCATATAAACAGTGAGTTAGTTAATTGCAAATAATTTTTATTTTTTTATGTAAGCAAATAATGCTCATACCATATAAGTTTATAAGTAATAAAAGAAATATATAATTAATACAAACTTTAAATAATTGTACTTTAATTTTAAAAACAATTTAACCTTTTTAAAAGTATTTTTTAGCGTCAAAGTTTGTAATTATACAAAATATTTGTTTTAATAAGTTTTATTATTTTAACGGGTTTTTTTTTTGATATATTTTTTTAAAATATTTTTTTATTTTTTATTAAAGAAATCTTACTCGTGCGTAAATTTACGTATTGTGTAAACTTATCCGGTTAATATATTTATTAATGTTATGTTAGATACCATGATCAGCCACTTTTAAAGCGGTTCACTTGAGTTCATCAAAACTGATCCCATTGTGATAACCAAGGGGTCATCAGCACGTCTGTCCATCTACACACGTTGTTTCCTAATGTCCCCGGACTTTTTCCATTCCCGGAAGATAATAAAAATGTCTACATTTTCTCTAAATTTGAATATCCTTAAAAGATTCATGTTAAGCATCTTAATAATTCCTTTCAATTTGTACTAAGTCAACCACCTATTTAAATCGAAATTCTTCTGTTTCGACTAATTTGCCGTTGCTAGTATCGCAACAATCTAGGATATAATCGAATCATTCTATTGGGAACCATTCACAACGAATCTGTTTTATTTGAGCAGAAATAATACTGTGAGTTTAAAAAGAAAACTTATAAATAAACTTCCGAAATTGTGCGAGAATCTCTAAAAACTATTGCCGGGAAACTTTATTCGATTAGGAACCTTATTGCGGACCAACTAGATTCTATGATGTTTTTGTTTATTTTATAAATCAGTTAGTTGTCAATTAAAATCTATGAAATGGTATAAAATAAATAAATATGTAAAGCTGCCCACACACTGGTGATTTGTGAGTGCGATTTGTTCGTGTTCGACTTGTTAATGGGGCTGTGCGCGCACAAAATCACAAGTAATTGAAAATTTTCAATCACAAATCAGGCGAACAAATCATTCCGTGTGTAGCCAGTTTAAGTAAAACAGTTTAGATTTTCTCATGGACGAAATATCATTTGAACAAGATTTTAAATTATATTTAACGGACAGATTAACGGTTTGTAAATTAAAATTAACTGGACCCCCTAAAGTATTTGAGAACTAGAAATGCATTTCCAAACACTTCCGATTGTCAAAGAAGCAACAGCTGATAGGTGATATAACCTCAAAAAATTCAAGAAAATAATACAAAATGTTGCGAAAGGTATTTTTAATAAAAATTAGTATTTTTAAATAAATAATTATTTTCATAATACTTTTGCAGATTAATCCTTTGGTTAAAAGAGTAGCACAACAAAATAATGCTAATTTAATTAGAAATCTTAGCACAACATCGGCGATTCCAGCCAGTGTTTATGAACCGGATTACTTGGAGGTAATGTTTAATTTTCATTGAAAAATGTTATTAAATAATTTGTATTTATTTTTTTAAAGTCTCTCAAACCAAAATTCCCTCAATATGAAAGTCTGAATGTACAAATTAAGGGTTATGATTATCCCATATTGGAAAGTTATCAACGTTATTTGCATAGTGTAGCTGAGTATTTGGACATTGATGTCGCTGACTGGTAAGATTTTGTGTTCTAGACAACAATTTGATTTATGTAGAAAACTTTGCTACCGGCTTGGAAATTAATTTTTACCAGACTATAACTTATTTGTGCAAAAAGTTTAATAATTGCAACATATTTCCGTTGAAATGTTACTGATTATTAATTTACTTCAGAAATAATGGTTATCGATAACCAATTTCTATAGAAAATGTTCTTATCGATACGCTTTTTATAGATAATTTTTTTTACCAATATGGATTATTACCAGGGCAGTAACTCAAAATCACTTTTGACAATTTATCTTTTCGAATCGAAAAATTTGCAACAAAATGGCATCGATTTGTTGCTGCATATTTTTGCATATTTTGTTATAAATGCATATTTTCCTTTTAAATGCATATATTTTGCATATTTTTCCCAATTATTGCATATTTCATTTTCTTTTGGATATATTTTTATATTAGTGTACACTGTACATTAGACCGTACCACAAAAAGAAATTCCCCGTACACCCCCTAATGTAAAGTATTTCTGCAAGACAGAACGTAGGGTTCGTCTTTTTAAATTTTTCGCTATAATCCCAATTATGAATAAAATATTCCGCGGGAGTTTTTTCCCATTGAATTTGAATAGGAATAATGAGAAAAGGGAAAAAATACCGGGGAATTTTTATTCATAATTGGGCTGTATATCTTTGCCATTTACAGTCGCATATTAAAGAATGATATATCAATATTTTTGTCAGGGGAAGACCAATAGTCCATAATCCTCAAGTATCCCGTTCAAGTATTTATCCACAAGATCTTTGTTCGTACCACCCTAATGTACCAACTAATGTTAGAAAATTAATGCTTGCTAACGACGTAATTCGTAGAAAATTAATGGTTGCAGGAAATCATTAAACTTTTGATAACGACGTAATTCGATAATACCTGCAGAACAGCCTGCATTATCATTCGGATGTATACATATGATGTAACGAAATCGTGTCATTTTGTCAAAGATATTTCGACAAAATTTGGTACAATCTTTCTATTGCTCCAAGGAGGAACTCTATTGAATTTGGTTACAATCGGTCCATTATTTCTCCTAGCCCCCATATAATTGCCCTATCTGAAAATAGTAAAGTTTATATTTTTCTTTTATTAATAAATATATTTCAAATAAAAAACGTGTTTTTATTGCATATTTTTGTCCTTAATGCATATTTTCTCTTTTTATAGTGCATATTATAAGCGCATATTTTTAATTTTTTAGTGCATGAAAATCCTTGCCTTGATTATTACCAATGATTACTAATACCATGTTCACACGACTGCATTATTCGTCATTCACGCTCTCATTCGTCATTCAACCCCGAATTACGAACTGAATTACATGATTCGCCATACAAAATTTCAAGTGCGAATTACCTTGTTCGTACGTAATTCAGTTTGAATTACTTTATGAATTACGAACGAATGACTGTCATCTCTAATTTTTATCGATTATTTATGTATCAAAATCAGCTGTCCAAACAAAAATGTCAAAACAAAATAAAGAAAAAGATTTTTGTATTAAATAAATTAAAAGAAATAAATAGTCTGATTAAAGTTAAATTCATTTGTAGAAGTAGCAGCTCTGCCATTCTTTCAGCCCTCTATAATAAAGCCCGCTCGCTGCCCTGGTCCCACTTGCTTGCACTTTTTCTTTTTTCTAATAATGAAAATAATAATTAAATTATATTTGTTTAATTACTACAATTTTATGTTTTTACTTACCTTTTTTATCCATTGCCATATTACAAATTTAAAATTCGCACCAAACAAACAAAAAAACAAAACATGTAAACAGTAGAAAAAAACAAGAAGAAGAAATAAATAAATGTCAAACTGAATTACGAATGTTGTCGTGTAAACAGGTTGATTCGCAATCGTAATTCAAAACGCGAATTAAGTAATTCAGACTGCCGTGGAAACATGGCATAAAAGACAGTTTCGTACCGATAACTAATTTATATAGAAAAATCGATATTTAATTTATACAGAATGCTTTGTTATAACTAATTTATACAGAATGCTTTGTTATAACTAATGTTTATAGAAAACTGTAATCGATAACTAAATTAGAGAACTAAAATTTTTTTTATCGATAACTAATTTATATAAAAAAACTTTGTTATCGATAACTATTTATATACAGACCAATTATGAATAAAAATTCCCCGGGAGTTTTTTCCCTTTTCTCATTTTTCCTATTCAAATTCAAAGGGAAAAAACTCCCGGTGAATTTTTTATTCATAATTGGGATGATAGAATACATTGTATGTATTAGCGAAGATATATACTAACATCGTTAACACGATAAAATGATAATCCCCCGGTCATCATTTTCAATATAGTCACACCAAAAATACTACGTGTATTTCACTTTTGGCGTCACCGTAGTGTCGTGCTTTTTTTAATGGTTTATGGTGGTATAACATTTTTGGAAATTCCGCTCAATCCAGTGTCGCTATTTTCAACCTGGTGTTGTATTATAAATAATTTCAAACAAATTATTTGAATTTTGTGTACTTTTTTTGGAAAATCAAAATTCAAATTAATTGATTAATCCTAAATTTGGTTAATCAGAAATGTTTAATAAACGATTAATTGCCCAATCATTATATTGATTTATCAGAATGCTTGATTATTTGATTAATCGCACTTCCATGCTTATA
This sequence comes from Calliphora vicina, assembly GCF_958450345.1. Classification (NCBI taxonomy): domain Eukaryota; kingdom Metazoa; phylum Arthropoda; class Insecta; order Diptera; family Calliphoridae; genus Calliphora; species Calliphora vicina. The sequence goes on along the minus strand of NC_088781.1, from coordinate 63,241,942 downwards.
ACATTTTTAGCATTATAGTTTATGATACACCTGTAAAAAGTAACCACTTTTAACACTATTATTACATTTTTTTCAGTTATGCTCTACCACCTCAAAATATGTCCGTTCAAAGACTTAAACCAAATTCCACAGTCGTAGATTCAGAGTATCGCTTAACTGTTTACGAACGTAACATACAACTTCAAGATATGGATGTACCATTGTACCCCATGTTTTTAAGGATTGCCCAAGCAGCCTTACCCGAAGGCGTGCAACTCACTGTGCAGGAACATACCGATGAATGCGAGGAGAGACGTTACGTACCAGACAAAGATCTGCTAGAACTTAAGGCCGAATTGGAAAAAATGCAGGGTGGTGCAAAGAAAAAGTAAAATTTAAAAATTTTATTTAAATGTTGATTTATTTTTGTTTTAAGTAACCATACAAATTGTAAAAAAATAAAAAACGAATAATAAATTTAATAAATTATAAATAAAACTCTCTTGTACTATCTAAATATTGCTAGGATTTCCATATTAACAAAATCACTTTAAAACATGTGTATACAAATAATTTAACATACAAATGTGTAGCTAAAACTAAGTTGTATATGTTGTGTATTATTATTATTATGATTTAACTAAATTTATTTTATGGTGTTTTAAGAATAATAAGGAATTACTTTTTGTTTTTGTGTGTTGTGAATACTTACACTAAAATTGGAAGACAATTGGAAAACAATATTGGAGGGACTAGGTTATAGGTGAAATTAGTAGTTGTAGTGGATTAGACTACACCAAAGTGTACTACTTTTATGGATGGAGTAGTTGTTGTGTTGGGAGTTGAGGAATTGGTGATGGTGGTGGTTGTTGTGTTAGTTTTGTTAATTATTTGATGGTGTTCTTCTTTAATGTTAATTCTATTTGCGATTCTTTGTGGTGGTTCTGCTAAAAATGTACAATGTTTTCTTTGTTAATAATACAATAAAGAAATTGTGTTAATGATTTTTATTTGTTCTTATGGTTAACTACCTGATGGTAAGGGATTAAAATCCTTTAAATAATCATCGTTTGGGTGACAAAGTGGTAAGCTATCTTGTAATTCCTTTTTGGGGTTAGTAAAATTTCTTGGAGGAGGTCTAGCATAACCATTACGTTTAATAAGGAGTTTGTCTTTGCGGGGTATTTCCTGAAATAAAGGATAATTTGAGTAATTTTTTATTTTATTACATTGATACATTAATTATTTGTTATAGGAACGTTGTAATCAAAAATTGTATACATAATATGTAATATGTATTACATATATGTAAATTATGAACGACATGTTTGTACAGATTTTAATGGTCTAAAATTTAATAAATATATAAAGGCATTATTTGTGAAACTTAACGAATTTCTCAGATGACCTGCTGTCCTATTTCCATGTATTTAGACTAGAGTCCGACCGAAATCGAACATTATATTTATATATATTTATGTTGAATACAAATTAAATTAATTTTCAGCCCAATTATGAATAAAAATTGCCCGGGAGTTTTTTCCCTTTTCTCATTTTTCCTTTTCAAATTCAATGGGAAAAAACTCCCGCGGAATTTTTTATTCATAATTGGGCTGTTTGTTTTCTTTATTCAGTTTTGTGTTATTTGTAATCATTACATTTGAACTAAAGAAAAATTTAATGACTCAATAAGGAATTAATTCAATAAGCTTGAATTACTAAGGAATTATGCATATGAATTAATGTACAATAAGTAAACAAAAAATTTAATTTTAAAAATTGAATTAAGATTTAGAAAATTTTAAGTTCTTAAAGGAATTATAAAGTGGTTATCATTACAACTTCTAGGATATTAATATTTACAGAAAATATTGGAAATAATAGTAGTTTACTTGTGAGAAGTTTTCGAATTCATAACAAATTTTAAATTTAAACAATGTTTTAAAGCAAAATTTCCAAGTTGATTTTAAAACGATGTTTAAATTAAAAAATATTAAAAAAGTTTATGAATAAGGCCTTACGAATAATTCAAATTTTAGCAATACTATTTAGATAATGTTCAAACTGAACACATTAATAGTAAAGAGTTAACGTTTTACTGAAATAAGAATTAAAAAATCTAGGAAATTAGGAAACCTATTTCGAACTCTAAATTTTTGTATATAAAAAGAGATAAGGCAACAATTTTAAACATATTTACTACTATCCAATGTAACATTATTTAAGTTTGTTATCAACAACATATTACCACTACCACTTACCGGCACAACAGCCACCTGTACTGTATCCGAAAACTTGACTTTATTCTTCTCTCCGCTGGAATGTTTACTACCATCTTTTATATTGCCATTCTGTCCACTATTGCCACTCAGGACAGAAGTATTGCTACCATTTTGTGTTGCCGAGCCATTCGAGAGTATTGAAGCCGTTGGTTTTTTGCTCAGCAATACCTTTTGATATTCTTCATTAGATATACTGTATGGAGCTAAGGAGGTTGTGCCCGATGACGGAATATTGCCGGATACAAGGGGATGTTGGAAAAATTTTGGTTGATAGGCGTTATTAGGTACTATTGGGGCTGGTGGCTGTTGGTATGTACGTTGCGTTGCTATACTCGCATGAGAATCACTTATGATAATCGGTGAGGCAAGATAAGAATATGATGCAGATGACGTCGACGCTGAGGGCTGTAAGACATTGTTATTCGTCGAATGCATGGATGTCGAGGCAGAATTGGTTTTTGTTGCAAAATTATTTGTGTTAAAGTGAGGAACAAAAGCCGATTTCAATGGAGGATTTTTAAGAGACACATTTAGGTCGCCCCATTGAGGATTGTTATTAAAACCATTTGAATTATGATGGTGCTGTGTTACTGCCGCACTTTTTAAGGATAAATTTGCCAAGTTACTACTTAAGGCAATTGATGTTGAGGCTGATATTGTAGTGGGATTCAGTTTAATTTGTTTTTTATCCGGCACTGGTGGCGGTGGAGGTCTACTTCTTTCTTGTTGTATAGAATTATCTATGCGTAACTCTGGTTTAGGTATGTTGATTTTAATCATTTCAGCATTAAAGACTTTCGATTTAAATGATGGCAAAGGTGGCACATAGTTTTTCAGAAATTTTTGATGCTGCTGTTGTTGTTGCTGTAATCTACTTCGGGCAGTGTTATCTGATATGGTCGACTGTGAGCAGGCCGACTCAGATCTGAATTCACTTGCTGTACTAAGGTTTCCATTGGCTCGGTCTTCTTCATGCAGTATGGCAGCTGCTTGACTGAAACAGGCTGTGGAAAATTCCATAAGATTCGGATCAAATTTTGTAATATTAAAGAGATCCATAAATAAATCATAATCTTCAATGTCTTGAGCCACTTCAAAAGCTTCAGCAAATAGATTGCGCCTGGAAAATATTTAATGAAAATTTAAATGATTTTACAAAAATTGGGCAACAACTTTTAGATCATGAGCGTTAGCCTCAATGAGTCCAACGAAATATTAAAATACCATAAAGCCTTTGAGGCTGAATTTTCTTTTTGCTGTGTGTAATTGGTCTTACCTTAATAGGAAGAAGAAAAATCGTCGTTTTAAATCAAAAACTTGATCACTAAATTCATCTTTTGTTTCTTCGGTTAGAGAATCGGTAAATGTTTTCAAAGCTCTTGCCATCAAATCAATGCGTGTTCGTCGTTGATCACCCTTGTAAAATACATGATTTGCTATTTTGTGTAGTGATATAAGACACATTGCTCCATAGGTTTCCCAATTCAAAGCGTTCAACAGATTTACAGCCTTTTCCAATTGATTGAGCGCTAAATATTTGTCCAGTATCACATCAGCTGTTAGACCAGAATTATGTATATCGCCACGCATTCCTGCACCAGCAAAGAAACGTAAACATCCTATTGGCCCTTGGTCGTAAAGTAGTAATAGAAAACAGTCTGTACCGGCATAGTTATTAGAACTGTGACCGATTTCGGGTTTACGACTAAAGGAAATTTGCAGAAGAGTTGGTTGTGCGGCAAAGTAGTGTGATAAGTCCAAAAGGTTTGTTGGTGTCACATCTTCACTTTGCAGTTGGTTGCTAATGGGTGTTAAGGCTAGATCGAAACATTCAAATTGTGATCTTGTATTTGCGATGGTAATCATGCTGGAGTCACTGTGCCAGGAGCATTGGGTAGGAATCTAATTTAACAAATATATACATGAAATTTTAGAATGTTTTTTGTTTTTCTAATTCGTATTTAAAAAGAAATTATTTGTATATACATATATTTAAGAGTTTTTAGCCATAAGAAACAGTTTGTGTAAAAACTCGTAAAGCAGCTATATTCGGCTGTGCCAAATCGTATATAACCTTCACCAAATTATACTTAAAAAATTTTTTTTCGATAAACAATTTTATTAGTGAAATAAATTTGTTTGATGAAAAAAATATGGAAAATTACAAACACAAGATAAAAAAATTCCACCAAAAGTTGTATTCTTAACAAAATATAACCAAGTGTAAAAAATAAATCAGAGTGTAATTTTCCACTTTTTTTAAAATGAATTCGGGTTAAAAAAGATCTAGGAAATCTATTAGGCTTTATCTGGGGAATAGGCTGGCTATTTTTAGGTAAGGGGACTCTGTGAATACCTGTCTATACTTATATCCTGTTATTTTTTCTTATTTTTCTTTGGACTGGGTTTTCACTTTATTTAGCTTTATGTCACCTGACTTCTTTCTTTTTCTCTCCAATATCTTTTCTTCTCTTCACATCATATTCACACCGGGTTATATTTCTAAAGGATATCGTAATGGAATCTATTGGTCTCCAAAGGAAGTACACACTAGTGAATGGTAAATCGATTACGATTATGGTCCAGAATCGATTTTCAGGGTCTAAAACCGATTTTTTCGTGATCGATTATATACTCCGATTTTATGCTGAAATCGATTTTTGATTACGATTAATCGAAATAGAAATCAAATTCCGGAATTTTTAGTATACTCTACGTTTTTGCTTTCATTAAATTTTACAATATATTTATTCAGCTGACAGTGAAAAATATTCACGGAGGACCTCATTTTTTAAAGCGAAATTTTTTCAAATTTAAGAAATTTCTGTCTATGTATCCATACATCTTTGGAGGTCTTTGAAATGTATATATTTATATATCCATATTGTCTATATTAATGACTTAATAATTCATATATAGATCAAAAATAAGTCAAAAGTCGAGGTTTCTTTCAGTCATTTGTGGGCCGATTTTTCCAAATATAAATAGCAACCGAACCGGGACTATAGCAGATATATCATGTATGTAAGTTATCTGGGGGCTTCGGAAATTTGATTTCAACAAAGAGACGGACATAGATATATCGTCTCCGCTGTCTATACCGAACCAGAAATGTATACTCCAGTAATGTGCGTTTATAGAAATATATACCAGTGTATATAACTGTGTCATTTCTTTTTTTTTTTTTACCCTTACCACTAATGGTGAAGAGTATAAAAATCACAAAATTGTTTTTTTTTAAAGGACTTTCAAAATAAGCCAATTATAGCTTTTTAATATTATTTTCATTTGAAATAAACAAAATATACGACAGCTGCGAAGAAATTGGTTTGATTTGAACTTTAAGGATTTCTTCAAAACGCCATAATTTTGTAAATACTCCCATTATTATATATTTTGCTCAGTTTTAGTGAAGCGCAAAGCAATAATACTGACGATTTAACTGAAATTGTGTTTTCTACTTACAATATCAATCTGTGCCACACATTTCGTTGTCTGCATAACTAAATCATGCAGGCATATATTACGGTCCACAGTACCTAAAAATAATTTCTCTTGATCGGGACTAAAGGCATATGTAGTTATCTGAGTTCCCATAGGTATGGAGGATAATGGACTCCTTTGCATTTTGCCCACAGCTATTTCATAAGAACAAACTTCAGCCGTAATTTCACCCTTGCGAGAAATTTTCTGTTCCAAAGTTAAAATTTGGTTTTCGGTGGATCGCAAAAAGTCCACATGTAATGGATCATTTTCCGACCAACAATAAGCGAAAAAATCCAATTGGTTGCTATAAATTTAAAAAAGAAATACAAAAGTTTAAAGAATACAAAATCAACAATATGCTTCATCACATACCCTTTCAGTTTAAATACATGAATATTGGCACGATCTTGATCTCTCATTGTTGGCCGCCAAGGAAATACTTCATTTTGTGATGATTTTGTCCATATAACAAACATATCAAATGTGGTATTAACACTTAGACGACGTGCTATCTTCCTTTCAGCTGCTCCCGGTATGATGGCATGGAATATTTTCGGCTCCATGTGGGAAATTTTCTCAGGACCTTGTGACCGGGAATTGGGTTTCTGCAGATGCACAACAGTCACTTGATTTGTGTTGTAGGCCAAAACAATGTGAGAACGTGTAAAAAAAGCTGCAAGTAAATAAAAACAAAACATTCATAAATGGAGTTTAGTGTAATAAAATGTGAAATGAAGACAAGAAAATGAAATATTGTAAAAGAAATGAATTAATTAACATTTAATTGCATGCGAATAAATTGCATTCAGTAGAATGTATTATATGACGATATAAAGTGTTCCTTTCACGTGCAGTGAGTAAGAATTATATATAAATATAAAAGCAGTAGCTACAAGAGGGGGCATAATAGTGTTTTCAATAAGAATACAATGCTAAAATTGATTTTTTTTAAATAGGCCTGATTCTGTATGAAATTTAAAATACTTTTGCGATTAGTTGAAATTATTTTTTTTGGTAAAAGAAATTGTTTGAAATCAGTACAACTTAAAAGAAAAAACTGTATTTGCAAAAACTATTTTCTAAAGATACCGATTTTTTTCTGTTTTTTGTGAAAAATCGGCTAATATCTGGAATTTGAGCACATGTAGAAACGTATTGTACATTTAATTAATGCTATATATAGCTAAAATCAAATCTGGAGGAGGTCTTGCCATCTGAAGTAGGCATGAAAAGAAACGAGGCCGTCTGTCCAATTGACACTGAAGATACCAGAAATGCTCCTCCGAATGGCCGAAAATTTGGTCCTGTATTTTGGTTAATTGCTCCTTGAATTTATTAACTTTGTCTGATTACAGTGATGAAGATACAGTATCAGTCTCAGAGGAAACCAGTGAATGCATTTTGTTTTGGCTGGTACAAAATACCAATACCGATCATTCTATCTGGTATTGAAGGACTTGGGATTGACCTGTGTATTTCATTTGTGACACACTAGGTGGTATCTGTGTTTCAAAATTGGCTAATTGTGGTACCGCTCCTTGATATGAGAGTGGAGCTTTGCTTTAACCCCATGAAAACGGATGGAATCGGTAATGAGGTCAGAGATAATGCTAAGTATCTTGACTTAATTTTATATAGAAAATTATCCTGGAACCTGAACATTCAAAACAGGATTAAGAAGAGGTCAATTGGTACCAATTGGGATATTGGACCGAAGGATATCAATTCGATCTTTAAAGCTGTTGTTAAACCCATCCTGTTTTACAGATTATTGGTGTGGTAGCATGCCATGTAGAACGCTTCACACTGAAAGGACTTCGAACGGGTGTTAAGGAAATTCTGATAACAGGTGCGGTAAGGTCTATGTTGTTGAGAATAAACGAATATGATACACTGTATTTCTCCTGCAGTTTATTTTGCATACTTGTAAATGCTACTATATATAATCTTCTGCTTTGCAACTCTGTTTATCTTTGAACAAACGATAGTTATACAAATGACCCTCTACTCTGCTGTGAGGATGAACGTTGGAGGCTTGTGGTCTGGTAAGGACCTAGGACACTCTAAAATACTGGACTACTTTAGGTATATTCATAGTAATGTCGATAATTGCATGACAAGACCATCCAAGTGGACTCTACCCCGGCGGATCCCGGCGTTGGATTCCTAATCGAGGACATTGGGATAAAATCATATTTTAGGCTGCATAACTTCTGCTAGAGTTTATCGTAAGACTTACATAAGATATTTTTCGTTTTCCAAAAAATTTGGGAAAGATTTCCTCATCAGGAAGTGAGTTGGCCTAAGCAAGCGAAATGCGCATCGGAACTTGCTTATCCCCGCAACAATACATTTATTTCGTAATATCACTCCATTTTAAAAATAATTTATTTAATAATATTTTTATTTTTTGAAAAATTTTAATTTACTTTTAAAATCTCATAAATTTAATCTAAATAAAATAATTTCTGTTAAAAAAATGTTTGCGAAAAAAATTCAAAATTTTAAAAATTTGTATTATGAAAAATATTTTTAAAAATCGAGTTAGGCGTGAGTTTTTGCTTAGATCTCAGCATTCTATTTTAAATAGCAACGAAACCAGGGCTACACCCGATATATTGACAGTGCTGTGATTAATTTAAACGAAATTCCCGTTTGTTTTTATATAATGCTAGATAAAAATATTAGTAATTTGAAAAAATGCATAGGTTTGTGATATGACAAGCAAAACGTCTGAGTTTCAGAACGTGCAAAAACAAGTTTGGAACTCACATGCGATTTGGCAATCGTGCGAAAGTCAGAACATACCTGAACAACGTTTTTGCTTTGAAATACATTCAAATTTAAGACTAGAAGAGAATACTGTTCTATTTTTCTTTCCTTTTGTAAATCATATTTAAATAAGCAATTTAATTTTAAATGCTGAGCATTATGAGAATTTCTATTTGTATACATTTGCTTTTCTTCAGCATACATTATGACGTGCAAAGTGACGAAGTCATCTTCAATATTATCTTCATCATCATCACATACATTGTAATCGTCATTGTTGGCGCGTTAAGCGCACACATTTTGTACAAATAAACATGTTGAAAAAATCAAATGTTACAAAGATGTTAAATCATTATCGCAGAAACAAAAGTTGTAATAAAAATATGTACATATGTAAGTAAAAAATAAATGAATATGATGTTGACAGTTATATGCGTGTACTTATATACACTACATACATATTTACACATGTACTCAATGAATATACAGTTGCGAACATGATAATATCTGTATACGATTTTCTTAAATTTAACTAAACTTATGCGAGACCCACTAAAACAAGAATCATCGGAAAAAAAGAACTTAATTTAACATTCATATTCATAAACGAATCTTTAATTTAAATACGATTTACAACTAGAATTGTGTATTCAAAATATGTGTAGAAAATAGAGTTTGGGAAAACAGCAACAAGTGGAAGGCATTACACCATTTTTAATTTTATTTAAAAAGTTTATAATTATATTTCAGAAATTTCCAATTATATTTTAATAGTTTCTAATTGTACCTACATATATCATAAATTTAAAGTTATATTTCAGAATTTTCTATATGTATTTCAGAATTTTCTATTTGTTTTTCAGAAATTTCGATTAGAATTTTTATTAGATATTTCAGAAATATAACATTCAGATATTTCTGAAATACGATTATAAAATTCTGAAATACAAATTGATATTTCCTAAATACCTACAATTGGAAAATTATGAAATATAATTAACAATTTCTGAAATATAATTGGAACATTCTGAAACAATTAGAAAATTCTGAAATATATTGAAAATTTTCGAAATACAATTAATTATAAACTTTTGAAATGCAATTAAAAATTTCTGAAATACTATTGGAAATGGTGTAGATTATCAATAAAAAACTATTTACATTTAAGTTTGTTTATATGTTAGTTAAGGTAAAGATTTTGAACCAGTTCTCATAGCCCCAAAAGGCTGCAATTTGGCATTCATGCATACACCTGATGACATCGTAATATTATTCAAAATTCGAACTTATGTTTGAAAATTTTATTAAGCTGTTAAAATAATCTCTTTATCACTAGATCGAATATTCGACAAGCTTTTTTATATCATATAAATTGTGTAATATAATAAATAGTTTAATTCAAAGATTATTTTCTTCTTTTTATGCCCGTAACTTCAACAAATAGATATCTACGGTGTAAAAAACCAAGCAGATAAATTTACCCACGACAGCCGGTTCTACGCACCGGAATGACCCGAGTTCACTCGGCCAAGGGCTGTCAACTCAGTAATCACTGCTGCTACAACAACAACCTAAAAGGTAACTTGACATTAATTTCACATCAGTATCTACGGGTAAAAATTACAAACTATTTTTATTCCAAAAGTAACTAAGCCCTGATAGAGCATATCAATAAAAGCTAGTTTTCAAAATTATATTTTGCTGTTGCATATGAAAGTCATAGATGACAGCTGATAGGTAACTGAGAGCCAAAAACCTATGTATATTTTCAAAAACCTAATTCATGAGAATGTATTGTATATTAAGAAAAATGAGAAGTGAAAATAAGGCTCATTCACATATACTCGATTTTTATAGTTGAATATAAATCCAAGGTGTCTAATTTTCACTGGGAGTTCTACTTTTGAAAATGTTCAATTGTCCCAATAGCATAGAAAACTGTGAAGAAGAATGGTTTTAATTTTATGCAATTAAATAATTTCCACATAAATCTCATAAATGCTTGGAAACAAGTTTTTATGAACTAAATAATTTTATATAAATAAAATAGTTTTTTTTTAGGAAATATCCATATCCATAAATTTAATGAAAACATATTTACTAAAAAGAACTCGACCGAAATCAATGCTAATATTCGGACTAATCCGAAAAAACTGAGACTTTTCTTATGTACTATTAATTTCCGAAATTATTTTAATTTAAAAAAATTTATTTATATACATTTTGGTTTCCATTAATTATGTGTTTTCATTTGATATTAGGCCAAAACGAATATTGGTCGGTCTTTATTATTTGCATTAAAAAGAAATGCGAAAAAATAGTTTTTAATTTTAAAGTTCATGTCGATAAATATATCTCATAGCGAAATAAAAATTTAAAATTATCTTAAAGAGTTTAGTCAGTGGAATGTTTTCTACTATTTTGTTAAAAATACAAATGTTTAAAAACGTTCACTCTTTGTGAGCAAATGTAGAAATTAAACAAAACAGTAGTCATGCAAATTAATAATGAAAAACTCACCATCTGTTATAGTGTCAGCAGCCAATTTGCCCACTAAATATTTTTCGTACACCATGCGTGAAATATCCCCGGTGAACATATCGATGCAAATATGAGCAATAATACCGTTGGCAAAAAGCAGCAGAACTTGTGAACCATCCGTCCAATGTATGTGGACAACTTTTGAAGTACGCATGAGCTCCTCTAAACGCTTAAGGTTATCTTTTAGTCTGCCCATGCGAGATTTACGGGAATTCTTTAAAACAGTCAAACCATTGCGTCGCTCTGTATAGTCACGTTTAGCCTCCGCACAATAATCCACAGGCATGTGTTGCAACTCACGATTGCGTGTATAGCGAAAGGCTCCAAAGTCTGTATGTTTAATGCGCACATCTTCGCGGGTTGTCCAAAAATGACATTCACTTAGTAAAGTTAACATATTGTTGTAGTTATTGTTGACTTTGGAATCACTCGAATGCAATAAAGTTCATTATTATTTTCACCGTTTATTTGTATTGTAATAACACTTGTATTTTTTTTTCTCTGCTTTTTCTATACGTTGCAAGTAATTTATGCTTAGACAACGGTTTTTCTAATTAGAATTTGTGTTTTTGTTTTTTATAATTGTTACTTAAAGTACATTTTCCTCTTCACTGTGTAATGTATGTATCAACAATTTTCCCAGAGCTCCAGCAAGCAAAAGCCTTACAAGTGTTTTAGTTTGTTTATGTGGTGATCCACTAGTTTTTAGAAAACGACTTCAACACACAAGCTCACCACCTTACACACAACATAAAGCAGTACCTCACCCACCTTTTACACTGCTCCACCATAACAATTTACAATAACTGATTGTTGGCTTGTGCTTCTGCGCATTGGAATTTCTTTTTTTTTGTTTTTCTTTACGTCTACGATTTTTTCGGGGAGATTTTTGTTGTTTATTCATTAATCATTTAGTTTATATTTCAAATTACACATTTTTCTTTTATCATTAAGATTTCTGAAGAAACCATTTATGGATTCATTAAATTTCACTAAAATTGCATAATTCTTAATATTTAACAATTCAAATTATAACAAATTAAGGTAGAAAATTGCACGTAAAAGATTTTTTCAATAACAAAACAATAACCAACCAACAACACAATGTAAGTCAGGGATGGAAAATTTAGTGTCATTTTAATCGTTCGGATATTTTGACGTTAGAAATTTAACGACAATACTTTGTCTTTATTTAAAACTGATCAATTTATGTAAAACTGGTCAATGTCTTCAACATTAAATATAATAATAAAATACAACTTTAATTCCCTCAATACAAATACAGCCACCACAAAACTTTTTTGTTTTTAAATATATGTATAAGTGTCTCTAAAAATTGTTGCATCTTTTATTTCTTTATCAGTACAGTTGTAGTCCAAAACAATTAACTTTTTCAACTCGTAAAGAAGTTTAACGCCTTAAAGCTAACATTTTTCAATCTCGGTTTAAAATCTGAATTATCCATCCCAGATGTAAATGTTAATGATACCTTTATTCAACAGGTTGTCTAAGCAGAGTTGCTGAATTAGTAGTAGATTAAAAGCTTACTAATATTACACACATTGACTAAAATGTAATTATATTAGAAAGAACATTGAAGGGTTAAAACATATTTTTGTTACATGCAGTGTTGTCACTTCATGTGTTATTACCAGGGAAACCGGAAATATGCTCTAAAAAAGCGTTTTAAGCGCTTTAAATATGCAGTAAAAAATTTAAAAAATGCTCTTAAAATTTAAAAAATATGCTCGTAAAAAACAATCTTTTATTTAAAAAAATCAATACAATTCATCTCTAAAAAGGTAAAGTAACATAAAATAAAAAAAAATAACATGAACTAAAACAAGTATTACACTGCAGCCACACGATCAAGTTTTTCTTGATAGTCTTTTACATATACTGTTTATCAAAATTTATAAAAATTGAAAGCGGTGACGTAGTCAGCACGCAACTTGAAAACAATTTTAGTACAAATTGGACATAAAAATGTAATCAGCTGTTTTCTTGAATGAAAAATTGAACACCAACTTGAATGTGAAATTGAATGCAAGTTCGTTTCAATTCTTAAAAGTGTGAGTGTATTAGTAAAAAAGTGTGAGTGTATTAAAACTTGAAAGGCAAAACTTGATCGTGTAACCCCCAAGTAAGAAAAAATAAATACAACATAAAAACAGTAGGAACAAGGCGAATTAATACAAGGTGGTGTTAGTTCTACAAAAACAACGATTGGTCTTAACAAATGTCAAAAAACCAAAATGAAAAATTTAACAAATAAGTATTTAAACTTAATATAGTGTAGATAATTGAATAGTGAGGGCTTTACTTATTTATGTAAACAATAAATATTTTGTTAATAAGCTTAGAATATGTAGATATTTAAATATAAAAACAAAATTTGACAATAGTTAGAACCAAAAAGCGAAAAAAAAATTATCAGCTGTTTGACTGACTCCACCTTGTATAAATTCGCCTTGAGTAGAAACTTAAGCTATGAAAAGGCCTCGAGAAGTATTTATTGATGATATTTTATATAAATATAAAGTCACTTCTTCAATTAAGGTTATTATTGCAATTTTATTTATTTATTATGTGTTTATTTTTAATATTTATTTGTTTACACTTTATCTTATTACTTAAAGAGGTTAGCAATAAATATATTCCTTTTCTACTTAAACATTTTGTTTTGTTGTAATATTGATAATAAGTTTATGTGTTAATTGTTTTGGAGGAAAAAATTTAAAAAACCTTTTTGAATCAATTTCTATATACTAAGAACTAAAACTAGGTTAAAAAAGGGTAAAATTTATAAAGCGATTAGCTCGTTTATGTGCTGGAATTCTGAGTGTTCACATCTTCTGATAAAGTTTTCTGTTAAATAATTCAATTTAACATTGATGGTAGGAAAATCAGCGAGTGTGTGGAGTCTACACGTTGAATAGTGCCAAGGAAGTTAAAAAATTATTTGTGGCAATTTGCTGAATTATTGCAATAAATTACAAAATATTGACTTAAATTTTCAAATAAAAATCGTTGTCTAATGGATCCGAAAACATTTTTACGCATAGAAAATGTGCTTTCGACATCAACTGATGTTATAGGAGCAAATTTAAAAGACAATTTCTACGTTTATACGCACGACTTATTCGCAAATAAATATATTGAAAGTAGAAAAATTTGCCGTATAAACAGTGAATTAATTTTTTATTTGCAAATAGCCAACTCACGAAAACAATTCCTGATTAACGACACTATTTGCAAATAACAATTTAAACATTGCCATATTTTTAAACGTGTTTAGTTTTTCTTCCGTTTTTTAAATATTTCATTGCGTTTTTGCATTAATTGGATTGCAAGACAAACAATAATTTTTAATTCTTTCATTTTTGAATTTAAAATAAGAATTTTGCGTAACCAAAGTGACATATAATAGAATGGTTAAGTTTGAATTATTAAAATAGTGCTTATTTTATATTAAAAATAACCATATATTTTTCAATTTTGAATTTTAAACAAAGGAAGTGAAAACCTGTAACACAACAGCGAAAAATAAGTAAGACAAAATTAGTTTTTGAAAAGTCAAAATATGCTATTAAACAGTAAAATATGCTCTAAAAACGCAAAAATATGACATAAATATGCTCTTAAAACAAATATATGCAAAAATATGCATTTAAGGGTTAAATATGCAAAAATATGCACTATCAAATACTCGCTAGACTCGCTAGAAAAAACATGCATTTGCATATTTTGGTTTCCCTGGTTATTACCAAATAAGTTTTAAATCGTATTGTATACTCCACAAAAAACGCCAAATTTGAATTTGGTACTTTTTGGAAATATGAACCCTTAACAGGTTGTTATTTGGAACTCGAGTCACAAAGTATACAGAGGCGTCAAATTTGACAGTTCAAAAACACTAAAATCAGCTTTTTTTGAAATTGTTTCGATAGAAAGAGAAAACAAATTTGCGGTTTAATACAGACAGTGCGTTAAAACAAACAACTATATAAATAAGCACAAAACCAAACCAGTTGAAATTGTTTCGAGCGAAAGAAACAAATATATTTTTTTTGCCGTGTCGCCTCTGTATACTTTGTGCTCGAGTGCGAATTTGTAAATTGGTCCAAGTCCATGTAAACTGTTTTTTTCTTTAGACCATTAACATGAAATTTCAAACTTAACTGGTCAAGACCAAAACTGGTACTTTTTCTCCTATTTTTTTACAATAACATTTTACATTATTTAAATTATGGACATATACTTCAGCTGATATGCTTCTAAGTGAAGTAATAATCAAGCATAGGAGGACTAATGGTGTTAAGGAAACAAAACTAATGGTACTATTTCATTCTCCTAATGGCACTTTATGAATTTTCTATAAAAATTTACCTAAAAATATGAAATTCAGAATATATTGTACTGAGTGCGTTATTCTGGTACTGGTACTTTTTGAATAATTTATTATAATCAACCACATGAGTTAGAATTCACAATAAGGGAAAAATTGTCCACGTCCACTAATACGCCCACTTATTAAATACATCTGCAAAATCATCGGTCTGTGATCAATCATATTTCAGACCAAAATTCGATTACTTATATAAAAACTCACAATAGCTTAAATCGATAATAATTTGGACAATAAGCGTTTAATCAAGAAAAGGAGCTCGATCTGTGATCACTCATATTTCTGACCAAAAATTTATTTTTTATATAAAAACTCAAAATATCTAAATTCGCTAATATCTTGGCCAATAAGCGTTTAATCAAGAAAAGCAGCTCGATCTGTGATCACTCATATTTCTGACCAAAAATCGATTTTTTATATAAAAACTCAAAATATCTAAATTTGCTAATAACTTGTCCAATAAGCGTTTAATCAAGAAAAGGAGCTCGATCTGTGATCACTCATATTTCTGACCAAAAATCGATTTTTAATATAAAAACTCAAAATATGTATCTAAATTCGCTAATAACTTGTCCAATAAGCGTTTAATCAAGAAAAGGAGCTCGATCTGTGATAACCCATATTTCTGACCAAAAATCGATTTTTTATATAAAAACTCAAAATGTCTAAATTCGCTAATAACTTGGCCAATAAGCGTTTAATCAAGAAAAAGTTCACGATCTGTGAGCACTCATATGTATTTCTGATCAAAATTCGATTTTTGATATAAAAACTCAAAATATCTAAATTCGCTAATAACTTGGCCAATAAGCGTTTAATCAAGAAAAAGAGTTCGATCTGTGATCACTCATATTTCTGACCAAAATTCGATTTTTGATATAAAAACTCAAAATATCTGAATTCTAAATTCGCTAATAACTTGGCCAATAAGCGTTTAATCAAGAAAAAGAGTTCGATCTGTGATCACTCATATTTCTGACCAAAATTTGATTTTTTATGTAAAAACTCAAAGTATGTACATTGATTTACATGTACATACTATAATCGCCTGGTGGCCGAAATTCGACCACTTTTAAAACTCTTTTAACCACTTTTATTCAAAGAATTTTGAAATATTTTTTTTATATTGTGCACATCTGGCCTATTTATATATAAGATTCTGTTTTTGCAAGACTTAGGTTTTTGACAAAAAACTTATTTGTCGCTCAGTAGCGGTTCTATGTATATTTTATTCTATGTCCTATATGAATAAAAATTATCATTCAATAATACGTTTTTTTCTTTTTAACTATTTTTACCCTTTTCAAACCGCTTATCACAAATTCACAAATCGAACACAAGCATTTTTTTAACTTGAACAGGACAACATCTGTCGGGTAGTACTAATAATAAATTTCATACCCTTATGTCCTTCTGTTTTGGCTCTATCGAACTTAAAATTCAGTTGATGAAAAAAAAATTCAAGTATTTGTCTTAAATAGCTGGCCACCGCTGTATTAGATGGGTGACCTTCAATATCATGTTGAAACCTCAAGACAAATATTCATGGACAATGTTTACTTACTAACTTTCAAGACTAGGAGCACGTCTGTTTTTGGAGTAGATCTTAAGGGTTTCGATCATACTATTAGTAATTTTGTATGCACGCGATTTTCCCAAATAGAAACTCTAATGGCAAAGCAGTAGATTGTTTAGTTTACTTGAATAAACACATTACATGTCGTTTTATTATACATATGTATATAAAAAATATTGAAATTTACATAAATAACTAAAACATTGGGTTAACATTTTGTAATTATACGTATATATACGTAAAAGACAAATGTTGATTAAACAAAAATAAATAAACTCATAAATACATTTGTATGTAATGGTCAAAATTTAAAATAATAAAATTAAAAATATAAATGAAAATAAAATAAATACACATACCTACTTATGTAAGACGTACGGATATAGTATACAATTATGTTTACAAAATGTGGATAAACATGATTTCGAAAATTTTCAACATTGTTCGAAGTTACATGCTTTAATTTAAAAAATAAACTTTAAAAACTATATATGTATGCATAAAACATAAAAAATAAAGTAATACTAGTTTAGAAATTAATATTTATATGTGGAATAAACTATTTATCAGGAAGTATAGTAAAAAAAAAACATTTTTCAGTTGGTGAATATGAATTCCTTGAACTAAACAATTTCTTAACATTTATAAAAAAAACACAATTACAATTTCATTTAAATTTCATCTTCATCTTCAAAGAGTGCAATTATACGTTTGTATTCTGAATCCAGCTCATCTTCTGTTTGAGTACTTGGTGCACACGAAACAGTTGTCAATGAATTGTGTTGCATAGCATTGTGTATTTCTAAAGCATCTAATGTATCGAAATATAAATTACATTGAGGACAACGGGCACAAGGATTAACAACGTGAGTTGTGGAATTATGAGATGATGACTGTAACAAATCTAACAAAGGAGATGTGTGTCTAATTGATGTATTTGTATTTGCGGCAATAGTGACTAATAAGTCTTGTCTAACACTAAGAAGTGGAGTAGGAGGATTATTCGTATTAAGTTGAAATATTGGCTTCATAGGAGTTGATACAGCTGTAGCTGGGGCAGCAGTTGCAGTGGCAACTATGGGTTTGGCAGCATTTTGTAGTTTTTCCATAAATGCTAAACGTTCCGAGTCTTGTGAAATAGATTGCACATTAGCCGGCTTTAAATTGTTTATAGTATTGATAGCAGAAGATGTAGCCAATATGGGTATAGGTTTCTTTAGTATCAGTTTTTGTGAATTTCTACTTTCCGATCTTTCAATTTCGTGTAAAATATTGTTGCTCATATTAATGGGTGTGTTGCGTACAATGGCTGATCTCGATGATAACGTGGGAGAAGTTGCCAATAAAGTCTTACTGAATTTATTATGTCCTACTTTATGGGATAGGTGCTCCTCTGTGGATGAAGCTGTAGATTTACATTCGCTTACAAGTCTTTGTTTATTTGTGGCAGCTGCTGGCGTTTGATTGTTCTGTAGTAAGTCAGGTAAAGTAGTGTCAATACAATTTTCCTTTAACCATTCACAAGTTTTACGCAAACTAAATATCATTCGTCGTATGAATTCGTGAGGTGAAATTTCTTTAGTCCGCCTAATGTACAAGAGATTATTCATTTCTTCCAGGAATGTCGCAAACTTATACTCAATACAACTTTTAATGTGTTCACCAAATGATTCCTCAAACATAAATCGTTTAAAGCAAAACGAACATTTGTGCTCCTTGCATGTTGAGGGTATATTAATGGTTATAGCATCTTTAAGTTCATCTAAATCCATAATATCATCCTCTTCAAAGTTCTTCTCTTTATATGAGAATATGTTGTTTTTTATATGTCCTGTTCCCGTTTCCTCTGGCGTTTCATATTCATCACTTGATGTTGTCCTTGGCAGATCGTCTTCCAAATTTTGTCTTTTACTAGTGCAACCACTCGAACCAGGCATCATCATATCAATTGATTTGTTGTATTGCCTTCTTTGTTTTGTACCCAACGAAGGCTTGTATAAGCCATTACCGCCTCTTTCCAAATTTGATGTAGTAGCTGCTGCACTTACATTGTTATCGTACAGGGTGCTTAGATATTGCAATGAAAGTTGTATTTGTCTTGATAGAGTTGGTGTAGCATTTATATTTGTGTTGGCCATAAGTTGTTTGGAAACTTTATTTTGATCTTTGCTTTGATTATTTTTCAGGTTGTCATCGTCATTGTAATGACGTTGCGTAGTCGATGCCACTTCGTCTATTATTTCGTCATAATTCCATACTTTTTTGTCATTGATAATATTTTTATATTCTTTAACAGCTAAAAAGTTTAAACACGTATTAATGGCTTGTTCTCGAAATGTTTTTGCGTGTTTTAAATATGAAATGCATAGAGCACAAATATTTTTTGGCAGGCCATCATCGGGAGAGACCTGAAAAATGTTTTTTAAAGACGATTCAGAATTTAAAATTTTGGATTTTTAGCAAATAAAAAAAGTAAAAGTAATGCTTCAGTTTTAATTGGCTATATAATATATAGCCATATTATGAGAGTATTTAAATAATTCTTTTGATAAATATCAATCCTAATTTTGGAGTGCTAAGAATTTAATTCAAGGGATTGCTAGAAATAAAGTTTTTTAGAGATTTTAGTATTTTTGGTGGCAGATTTCTAAAGGTTACATAAATATTATATATACCATTCGAAAGGTCTCAATTAATTCTTTCTAAATTTGCTGAGAAAATTTATATTCAACTAAGTTACCGGCATATAAGTTCAAAAAGGTGCGAATAACCAGTTTTTTACTCGTAACTCAGGATTTAGGAGAGTCGCAAATTTCAAAAACAGATTTTGTTAAATTGAAAACACCTGCCAGTAAAATTGTAGCACTTCTAAGGTATTTCTACTTCATTGCTTTTCGTATCACTGTGTTATTAGTTTTTCTTACCATTGACTAATCGAACCCCGATATAGATCTTTTATGTGTATAAATATAAGTACGTTTACGTATTTGGAAAACCTATAACTCAAAACAATGTATAATTTGGATTTGTACACTCAAATTTTATGAATTTAATGCTATAGTTTGGAATTCGAATATTCGCTTTGTTCCAGTGCTTATCGAATTTTTAGGTTTTTACTGAAAATCGTTCCCATGATTAAATGTTCAATATACCTATGTATTATATTTTTCTACTTCTCTGATTAATTTTGAATAAAACCTGTAAACCTGAGTAGTACTGGAACAGACCAATTATTGGTGACAAGACATAAAATATAGTTTTCTAATTTCCTTTCAATTGTATTTTTTGTTTGTGTATTATGTGTGTAACAAAAAAAAAAAACAATTGACAGATGTTTCTGGTAATGTTTTAGAAAAAATCTAAGAAATTAAATTAATATCACAAACTATAATTCACTTCACACCTATCCAATATTACCTTTAGGCCCGTGGTCTCCTCGAGCATCTCATTAATGGGCTTTTGCCAATCCAAATAATCTTTACAATTTGCATGTAAATAAATCGGTATATTGGCAAAAATTTCATAATCCGCTGGGCTGGCACAAATTCGACAGATTTTACCCCACGGTGTCATTATTTTTTAATTCGATGTATATATGTGATCAGTTTTAAAATATATAATTACTATATAAAAGTTCTTAAATGCAATTGTTTAATTAATTAAAATAAATAAAATACAACAGCAGAATAATTTTACACAAAAACACTAAACGCCAAACAAACACACACACACAGAGTGCAGAGTAGCAAGCCGTAACAGCCGGTAAATTTTCACGAGCCGCGCCGCCGCCGAAATCACTGACATCGGCGATTTCTTTTTAGGGTTCTATAAGTCGATTGTTCGAAAAATCGACTTTTTACTGAAAAGTCGAAATCGGGTTTTTATTATTATTTCAAAAGTCGAATAGTTGATAAAAGTAGAAAAAAGTCGACTTATAGGTTCTTAAAAAATATTTAAACAGTATACTAAAACTAAATATTCACAAAATAACCAAAATTAAATAATAGTCTGTAATTTGGAACACTTTCATTTTTTCTAGTGTATGCAAAAATAAAATAATGCTCTTTCTACAAAAAATTCTTCCAAAATTTGTCTATAAAATCTAAATGTTTTTATACATATTGTATATACACGAATTGCAGAAACTTTTAGGAAAGTGTTTTATAATAACTATTTTATAAATTTAAATCTAATTATTAGAAACAAAAGTGATAATATTATTTATTACATTATCACTTTAATTCATTTAATTTATATTGCTAAACATTACAAAAGGCGCATCAATAATTATAGAAACCATGTATTTTTTACAAGAAATGGTAAAAAGTCGAAAATAGTCGAAAAAATTCGATTTAACTAAAAAAGTCGAATGTTGAAAAGTCGACTTTTAAAAAAACGGAAAACGTCGAAATGTCGAAAAGAAGACTTTTGTTTCAACTATAGAACCCTACAATATGGGTCCTTTCAAAGCGAATTTATTTAAGGTGACGTCAGAAGAACAGCTATTTATTTTTTTTATTCACTTGTTTAGATGTTTGAACTGTCACTTGTGTTTGTTGTGAAGAAAAATACAACAAACACAAATTAACAAAAGGCAACTTTGAGAATTCAATTATGTATCTATTAACTAAAACAAAGTACTTGTTGTTTTTGTACATGTAGTTCTGTTGTCACCTTTTATAAATACGCGTTGGGTCAAGGCGAATCTATAGAAGGTGACGACAGAAGAACAGCTGATTATTTTTTTTATTCAGTTGTTTAGACAAGTGAACTGTCAATTCACTTGTGTTTGTTGTGGCGAAAAATACAACAAACCCAAAAGCAAAAACAACCACAGGCAACTTTGACAGTTCACTTATCTTTTTACAAAAACAAAGTACCTGTTGTTTTTGTATATGTTGTATTTGTTGTAGTTCTGTCGTCACCTTCTATAAATTCGCCTTGCGTTGGGTCCTTTATTATTTATTCCTGAAAAAAAATATGATTTAACAAGGTATACGCACTAGCACAGCTGATTATTTTTGTTGTAAATTAGCTTTGACAGCCGCAATACGCTATCGATTACTACTCAATATAAACGATAAGAAATTGTTATCATTAGTCAGCTGTTTAATCCCCCAGAAATTTGTTTGATTTTTTTATTTCGTTAATCATTGGAAAATTATTTTGTTTCTACACATATCTGTTTTAAATGTGATCTAAAAGATGAATAATAATAATCCAAATATAATATTCAATCCATTGATAAGTGCTATACAAAAAGTGGTACTGTATGAAACCAGAACGGTAAGCAAATGAGAAATCTCAAGAAGTTATAAATAGTAAACAAATCTAAATTTCAGCGTTTGTATTTATTGGGCAGTAATAATAGAGAAACGCGATTTCGTTTACTAACCATCGATCGTACCCAACACGACCGGTTGGTTATTGATGAAAATCCCAATGAATTCAATGCCTTGGAAATACGAAGATTTCTCGGCTCTTTGGGCGGCTCACCCAAAGTTATTTCAGCCTATGGAGTATTGGGATTTGTAAGATTCTTAGAGGGCTACTATTTAATATTGGTCACGAAAAGGAAATGTTGTGCACATTTGGGTATGCATTTAATTTACACTATAAAGGATACGGTTATGGTTAAAGTCAATGAACCAACAGTGGCTCTAAAAACTCCACATCCCTACGAAGAACGCTACAAGAAAATGTTTCAAAATATCGATTTGAGAAGTAATTTCTACTTTTCATATTCCTACGATTTAACACGCACTTTACAGTATAACTGTTCCGCTCCCAGATATGTGGGCCCACATGTGGATATAGAAACGGATGAGCCCTTGCCCGACTGGGATTCTCTCACAAATAATGTAGAGAATTCCAATGAACGAGTGGATTATGCTTTCAGAAGTTGTTCGCGCAAACGTTTTGTTTGGAATGCATTTTTGCTCGAACCCATGTTGTCGTGTGGCATTATGCTGAGAGATTGGCTTTTGGAAGTTACCCATGGTTATGTTAGCCAGTCGTGCATCAGTGTATTTGGGCGAAGAGTAAATGTCTGCCTGATAGCACGCAGAAGTACCAGATTTGCTGGTACAAGATTTCTAAAACGTGGAGCTAATTTTCGTGGTGATGTGGCCAATGAAGTGGAGACAGAACAAATAGTGACAGATGGTCATAACATGTGTTCATTCACACAAATGCGTGGATCTGTACCATCACATTGGTCTCAGGATATTAGTAAAATGGTACCAAAACCACCAATACAATTGGACATTTCTGATCCCTATGCCCAAACGCCGGCCAGACATTTTGAAAGATTACTCTTTCACTATGGTTCACCCATTATCATATTGAATTTGGTTAAGAAACGCGAAAAGCGACAACATGAAAATATTATTGCAAAAGAACTGGTTAACAGCATACGATATCTTAATCAATTCTTGCCACCCCAACATCGCATGAAATACATACACTTTGATATGGCTCGCAAAAGTCGTGGCGGTGGCAATGTAATGGAAATGCTGGCCGACATTGCCGAATCGGTGGTGCAACAAACTGGTATGTTTTTTAAAGCCCGCGGCCATCCCATAACATTTCAAACTGGCCTGGTGCGCACAAACTGTGTTGATTGTTTGGATCGCACAAATACCGCACAATTTGCTATAGGAAAGTGTGCTTTGGGTCATCAGTTGGAACGTTTGGGTTTTATCAAATCAGCAAAATTGGAATTTGATTCGGATTGCGTTACCATGCTGGAGAATTTGTACGAAGAACATGGTGATACGTTGGCTTTGCAATATGGCGGTTCTCAGTTGGTTCATCGCATTAAAACGTATCGTAAGACGGCGGCTTGGGCCTCACAAGGCAATGATATTATGCAGACATTAAGTCGGTATTACAGCAACACCTTTAACGACACGGAAAAGCAGCACAGTATTAATTTGTTTTTGGGCTATTACAAGCCGAGTAAGAGTCATTTAAAACGTAAGTAATTGAAATGATGAAAATACCCATCTTTGTTTGAGTTTATTGAAATCTATGAGAATGGGCAATATTGGTCTATGATTTCACCTAGGCCCCGTTCAAATGTCCCACCGGTATACTGTTTGAGCAGTTATAAATAAGTACTTTGAAATTATACTGTAAATTATAGCGAAAATCGGTCAACATGAATGAAATTTGTGATTAAATTTGACATAAACAAGTTTTATATGAACCTTAATCTTACTACCAAATATTGTGAGGATAGGTTCATATAACCACTATATCAGAAAAAAATTTTATTGTCACATTGTAATCATAGACACTATGGATATCTAATGATAGACATAGAAATCAGACCGACAATGGGTCAAAATCGGACCATATTTTTGTTCTGAGTGGATTTTTAATCATATTTGGTTGGCGTGATTCTGAATAAATGAAATAAAAAAAATAAATAAGTTTTACCAGATTTTTTTCACCAACATTTTTTTTAACAAAATTTCTTTTCAATATTTATCGTTCCTTATTTGTTTTTTTATGTTAAAATTAATGTTTTTTTGTGTGAAATTAGTCTTTTATTTTCACATCGTTTAAGAAATAAGTATTAAAATCAAGCATTAATTACAGAGAATATTCATAATATTTGTTATATGTTTTCAGAAAACCAACCAATTTGGGAACTGCAAACCGATTACTACATGCATAATGCCTATAAACCCCTATCACCGGGCAATGAGACTCGTCTCATCACCGATTGGGTCCGTATGAAAGTTCGCAAATGTTTACCCTACTCCTGTTCGGATGCTAATAAAATTGTCAAAGAACTGTTTCGAGTGCATAGCAAAGATCTCGAAATGATTGATGGTTATTCAAACTATCATCAATCGTTCAAATGGACTGATTTAAGTGAACATATATCATTTGAAATCAGCCAGTTAGCCATGCGTCACTTGCCAACTTTTCGAACAAATTACTCACCATTCCAGCGGCAAATACAGGAACGTAAGAAACCGAAAAATCCTTCTTTAACAGGACAAAGTTCAACTAGTTCTACTACGAGTAATGATTCCAGTTCAACGTCTGAGGCTTCGGATAGTTCGTCAGATGAAGAATTTAGTGCCTCGTTATCGTTGAAAGAGCAAAATTTAAACAAAACGTTAGATAAAGAAACACGTTTAACATTGGCCACTCTACTGCCACCCATGGAAGAAGTGTACGGCTGTAAGGTAAGTAATCCATCTAAAGAAAACATGGCTATTTATAAACGTTATGTACAAATGGCTAAATTGACAACACAACCTTTGAGTGGTGGTGGCACTGGTGGTGTGATGACAACACAGGCATCTAGTTTATCCTCCCCATCTTCTACTACCACATCTAGTACACGCAATACGGGTATACAATTAAAACCTTTAAGTAATTATGGTTCAGATTCATATTTGTCTGTTAAACCACCTACTGTAAGTGTGGAAAGTCAACGTATTTATGAGGAATATTGCAAAAGTCCACGTAATTTTAATGCAGTACCCAAAATTGATGAAATGGATAAGCTATATCGTTATGTCTTAATGCTTTAAACACATGAGAAAGCAACTATATTTGTATATTATTTAAATATAATAAAAGAAAACATTAAATACAACAGAATTTTAATAATTTATTTAGTTTATAGCATGATACAATAATTGTTGTGTCATGGTTTATTGAAATTATAAGTTCAAAATATGTTGCTCATTTCCAATATGTTTTTATAATGCAAACGAGTACTTTGAGTGGAAATTATACATGTACATATTTTGTTTTTGTTACAATAACAAAACACATGTAAAGTTTCTCCTCAAATTACGCGATTGTATTATAAAACCAGCACATTCATAACTTTGAGTGGGTTAAATCAAATCACCTGTTTGAAAATGAAACAAATTTGTTATATTATTCGATTTTTATAAGTTCTGTAACTATGTTTCAATTCTATAATTATGAGGGTTGTACTTAGTTATACATAAATGTACCATATAATACCCTACACTGGGGTTCCTACTATCCAGTATTTATTCCATTCCCAGGAAATATTAAAAAAAATCTATTCATTCCCGCGAAATTCATTCCCACTATATTAATCGGTGACATTCAATAATTAAAAAAAACGTAAGAAAGTATGGTCGGTCAAGCTCGACCATATAATACCCTAAACTAAGTAAATGTGCAAAAACATGTTTCTTTTAAAATATCAATAATTTATATTCGTGACTGATTTTCGGAAGTGGGGCTTATATGGGAGCTATGATCAATTATTGACCGATCACCATGAAATTAGGTCGTGTGATTTATATCTATATGGAAGTTATTTATGTTGAATTTTAAGAGATTTATGCACGTTAAAGTGATTTTCGGAAACGGGTTTATATGGGAGCTATGACTAATGACATGCTCGGTGCAGTTTCCAGGCAGGTTAAGGTTAAGTCTGTGGTGTTGCATTGAAAACGACTTAATGCATAGACAATAACTTTAGAGGGAGCCTTTAATAACATTAATATATAGGCAATAAGAGAGTCGTTAGTTAAACTTGGTGTTGACTTCCTTATGATTTGGATAGATTCGATATTTTGTAGCAGGATTATCAACATAAACCTAGGGGATGAAAGGATTAGAAGACAGGTTACCAGGGTTACACCACAAGTTGAGTATTGTTTCCCTTGTTATTGTTACTTTCGGTAAATTCTATTCTCACGATGTTTGAATTTAAGGGTAGGAAGACAGTTGCTTATGCGGATGACGTGATTCTGATCTAGTGAAAGATTCTTTCGACAATCAGCGAAATCAAGCAGGCGGCGCTAGGTGACCTCTCACCCAACGAAAACAGAGTTTCCCTTTATCAGGGGAAGCCAAGTATTTAGGGACCTTCTTAAGAAATTATCATGGAATAAGTATACTCAGGAAAGTCTAAAATGGGTTCTCAAAGCGTACTAAAAATGCAGGAATTATATGGTAAGAATTTGGTATTACGATCAGACCAGATAAGACCCGTTATTACTAATGGTTGCACGAATTGGTGGGAAGCAATGTTAAAAAGTAGTTATAGGAAGATCATCAGTAAAGTTCAGAGATATGCTTCCATTTTAATAACTGGTGCCATCGGCGTTGAACTGTAAGAGTGCTCTGGAAGCGTTACACTGTAACATACAGCGGAATGAAATAGCAGAAGAACTGGTCAGACAAAGTTCGGATCTGGACTATATTAATAGGGACTGGGAGGTTAAACTTCATATATTGCACTACTATAAGTTGATCTTCGAAAGATTCCGTGATTCTACGAACCAATCCAGGTGTAGTAGGACGGATTGCAGGATGTCCAAGACTATTTGGCCTAAGTTGAATGTAAAGGCAACAAGAATACTAAATGAGTTGGATAGGAAAATTCTCAGGTCTTTAGTAGGAGTGATAATCCGACACTGTTCAATTGGAATGGTATATGTAGGATGTGCGTGGATATTAAGGAACTAAAAACTATGAAACATATTCTGTGTAACTGTCCTAGATTACAGGGTCTCATGCAAAAATGTCTAGGGGAAAGATTCCTTGATAATCTATTTGGCTTTATCAGGGGAATATGCTGGCTATTCTGGGAATCCCAGTCTATACTATACATTTTATACTGGGTTTTCACTTTATTTCTTCTCTTCACATCTAGTTCACACCTAGTTCTATTTCTAAAGGGTATCATAATAGATCCTACGGGTCTCCGAGTGGAAGTACATACCATTCAAATATATCCATCTATATAAAATATACCCTTCACACTATGGTGGTGTAGGGTATAATACATTTTATTGCGAATAAGATCTTTCAGTCTTTACAATATATTATTTGAATTTTATGACAAAAAAAACTCCTATTTCCGAAGCACATTTGTATTGTAAACATTGTTTAAATTTTATGAGACAAACCTGCCGTAATACAGCAATTAAACAAATCTACAAAATTTTAAGCTTGCGAAAATTTTTATTTTCATACGATTCATCAAGTCTTTGGTTAATACTAAATAGTTTTTATCTACAATTGCAAGACATACATACATTACAATTAAACTAAAAAACTAATAAACGCAATTTGTAAATAACAATTTTTGCACAACAAAAACAGAAAAAATAAACAAAAAATAATTTTCAAATATTCATCCTAAAAGTATACTACAATATATGCAATAAAATTAAAAGCCTAAAATTATACGGCGTAATTAATCATCTAGTCGATGTAGTAGGTTGTCCATCAACGGTAGTATTATTCACTGAAGTCGAAGGTTTCTCATAGACATGTTCCTGTCTCGATAGCGCAGATTCTTGTTGGTGCAAATGCATCGGGTTGTAACCGGCTTTATGTCCCATATTCATGGGAAATGTGGGCTGTGGATGGTTATGTATGGGTGTAGTAGCTTTATAAACACCGGCCAATTCTTGTGATAACATATACTGTTCTTGTTCCGGATAATCATGCTCACAATGATGTTCTCCACAGATTTTGCATTCATAAATATTTGGACGTAAAGCTATTTGAAAGCGCTAGGGCAAGGAAATATATTTTATAAAACAAATATACTTTTATAATTTTTTAATTTATTAACAACTTACTTCTGCCAAACTGCTACCTTGAGCTTTCCACAGATTGATTATAGCATAATATGGTATACAAACAAGAGAGAAAGAGGCAAACATCCAGCCAATACCATAGGCCCAATCTGGATAGGTATAGTTGCCATTGTGATAGGTGGGCTCTTTGTAATTAATTAAACTTAATATCCAAATTGCCTAGATACAAATAAACAATATGTTAAAAGGTTGTAAACATTTTCTTTGCTTAAATTGTTGTTAACTTACAAATAATAAACAGGGTCCAAACAAAATCCAACATGATTTCAAATATAATGACGGTGCCTTGCCTGTCATTTGTTTAACATTTTTCGATAATCTTCCGGTACCGTAGAACCAAGCAATCGCAATCATTTGACAAAATGCTAAAAACATAATCGTCACAGAGGCAGCATAATGATCCATTAGTTGAAAGAAGTATATACCACCCTAAAAAAGAAAAAAACAAACAAATTGGTTAAGTAATATTGAAAAAGATTAATTTTAAGTTATACAATGAACATTTAAATAAGTGGATGTTCCAAAAATCGTTTTTATACAATAGATTGATACAGTATGATTAAATTGTGTTGCACAAAAGGATTTATAACTTCAGCAGTGCAAAAAACCTCTTGTTTTACATGGCGGAATCCAACAGTATCATTCGATCGCGAAATTGAGGGAGTCTCTATCAATGTCGTTCAAAGCACATACTTCTAAATACTCTCTGGTTTAACACGTCTCGAGGATTAGACATCTCTGAAGGAACTATTGTGTTAACATGATGTTGTATTCCCTGACCCGTAAGAACATTCTTATTCTTATGAAGATGGTGGAAGGCAGCTTGTGGTTGAATATTTCTTCACGAAGGTGACCACACTGGATCAGCATAACTGACCACTGAACGACCAATCGTAGAAACTACGACTACGTTGGTGATAACTGCTCGTGGTGTGAAGAAATTGTGGTTTCAGAGTTGTTGTTGCCGGATTGACAGCCTTGGACGATAATATTATGTGCAATATGCACCAAGGTTAGTCCTATTAGATAGTAATCCTGACAAAAAAAATCGGTCTAGAACTCTCTGAGTTAGAGGGGGTAAAAATTTGACATTTTGGCCAAACAAGTGTTTTTTCTCATCCATGTAACTTATTACCAATTTTTCTTAACAAAATGTGTCCGAAATAGTTTAGATAACTATTTCTTCAATCTTTCGAAAGAGAAATTAAAAAAAAATAAAAAATGTTTGAGTTTTTTTTTCCAACAACAGAAACTTTTTTGTTCTCAAAAGAAAGCTTAATTATTTTCCTTGAAGAGGTTGGATATATATGGGATAATATTGTGTACGTATATTTTGAGATATGGCAAAACCAGTTTGGAATAGTTTTATGATTTAAGGGTTAGAACGAATCATTCCAAAATTGAAGTCGTCTTTATAAATATATCCTTAATCTGAAGTAACGAATTAAAATCTTGTGGATTCTGTACAAACCTCTTTTAACAGAAGTGGACTCAACAAACGGTTTGCGAAAACTGAGTGGGATCACGAACCGTGAACTGATCTGGAATCACGTGAGTTAATTGACAGTGTCTGAGACCTTCGATACGACCCTAGCGAAAACCATACTGTTGAAGAGGTGCTTCTTTGTACACGAGTTAGTGTCTTGCAGACTGGCGAGAGATACACCACAATATTCTCGCGATTTACCAACAGAATCAATGTTACCATTATCCAGCTCCTTAGTGACAGTTTAAAAACTTTGTAAAATTCTCTACGTTAATTTTCACTTGGAAGTATATTCAAACTACGGGTATTTGACGTGCAAAGAAAAATTATTATACAAAGGTCATAATCATAAATCCTCCGAAACAAAGCCAGTTTGACGGGACTCTCACGGGATCGGCTACTGATTCTAAATGTCGTGCTTACAGGGCACAGTCTTTTTCTGCATGACCTTTCGTATCTATGGAGGATGAATTCGTTTATTCGATATGTGAACCAAGTGAGCTTATAACCTCAATTAAGCTTTTTTTGGTTCTTGGACACAAATTCCCTGATAAAAAGTTAGGGTGCTTCTTTTGGTACACGTCAAATTGTGGCTCATATCAGACCAAAACTCGCGATTGTTATGTCTATAGATTTAGCCTAGTTTCACATTATTTGATGACGGCATGGCAGATTGTTGGGTATTTAACCACAGGCGGAAAGTATAATAGAACTTAATCTTATTTGCTACCCACCTGCCAGAAATGTACAAATTTCTCAACTCAAATTTGTACATTTGTTTAATTTTCTTTAAAATATTTCCACTTTTAAAGTTGAATTTTTTATATTTATATGTAAAGTGCTGTTCCATTAATTTCCACTAACCTGTATTAAATTTGGCAGTCCGAATAAAAACGATATGACACAAACTATTAAAACTACAATCTCGTGATAACCTAAATGTTTTTTAATCCAATTTGGGAAACCATCCTGTATCGAAGTGACCACAACTTCAACAATGGCAAACTGCAAACAATATAAAAAAATATCATTCAATATGTATGTGAAAAATATAGAAGATGTAACATCCAACTCACCTGTGAATTTAAACCCAAACACAACAACATAAAGAAAAACATTACGGCCCACAATTGAGCATAGGGCATCTTGGCCATAGCCTGAGGATACACAACAAATATTAGGCCCGGACCATCGCTGATAACATCTTTGACATTTGTATTCTGTTCCAGAGCCAAGTTGCCCAAGGTGGCAAAGGCAAAAACACCAACCAGTAAACTTGTCAGAATATTCACCACACTTACAGCCACCGTGTCGCGTAAAATATTATTATTGTATTTGTTGTAGCTGGCAAAGGAAATCATTGAACCGAAAGAGATGCCCAAAGAATTGAAATTTTGTGAGGCAGCATTAATCCAGACGTTGGCGTTTTTCAATTCAGACCAATTTGGCCTAAAGAAATAACGCAAACCATCATCAGCACCCTCCAAAGTAACAGCACGCCCCATTAGAATAATAATCAAAATGAAAGGGAAAGTGGCAGTAAAATAACGGACCTAGAAATTTAAAAGAGAGGGAAATTAATTACTTTAAAACTTTTTTAATTTAAATTTGAAAATACCTTTGCTGATGATTTAATGGACTTCCAGGTGGCAAAATAAACCATTAACCAGGCACATATCAAACAAGCAAACAATTCCCAACGCATATCACCAGGAAACTCTATACCGGGACTAATCTGCAGCACTTTGTTTCTGTTTTAAAGATTTCACAATAATCAAAAGTTCTAAAAGATTTATAATCGTACACTTACTGGAAAAATTCTTCGGAAGGTGTTTTCGATGTGGCCGGTGCTGTGGCATTGCCTGCCAAACGTTGTGGCACCCAACAATCTGGAGTATTCCATCTAAAAATTAAATGAATTTTAAGTAATATTTCTATAGTTTGGTTGCAGTTATTTCTTGTTACCGATTATTACAATCTATCCAGGGTTGATCTGTTTTAAAGGCTGTAAAGAAGTAGTATATCGAATAGCCAATTATGACACTGTAGTAGGTGGACATTAAAAATGACACAACGACACTTGCCAAGCCAGCACCTAGAAAATAATGAAATATTCATAAATAAATTTCTAGAGAAATATTGTGTTTCTTCCTAATAAGCACAAAACATTGAAATTTAATAAAGGCCTTATTCATAATCAATTTTAATACCCTTCACCTTCGTGAGAAGTGTATATATAAGTTTGTCATTCCGTTTGTAATTTCTACATTTTTCATTTCCGACCCTATAAAGTATATATATTCTGGATCCTTATAGATAGCGGAGTCGATTAAGCCATGTCCGTCTGTCTGTATGTCTGTCTGTTGAAATCAACTTTCTGAAGCCCCAAAATAACTTACACGATTCATCATCATCATTCATCATCATCAATATCTCCGGAATTTTCCCGGCTCGGTTGCTATTTAAAATCGAGAAAATCGGTCCACAAATGGCTGAGATATAAGGAAAAAAAACCAGGACAACCTCGATTTTTGACCTATATCTGGATTACTAAGTCATTAATATAGTCAATATGAATATCTAATGATAGATATTTCAAAGACCATAGTAAGTTGGACCTACAATGGGTCAAGATCGGAAAAAATATTTGTTAACCCGATTTTTTCGATTTTAATGAAAAAACGTATTTTTAATAACTTTTTTAAATTTCATTAAAATCGGAGATGGTAAATCCGACTGCTGTCCCCTTTAACATGGATCATCCCTTCTGTTTTTTAATTTTCAAATTCGTATGTTCAAACAAAACGGCAGTAAAATATTAAAAGTATTTTTATAATGGTTTTTAATGTTTATCAAATGTGTTTCAATATTTTCTAATTGTATTTAAGAAATTTCCAATTATATTTCAGAATTTTCTAATTGAATTTCAGAGTATTAAAATTATATTTCAGAAACTTCCATTTGTATTTCAGAATTTTCTAATTGCATTTCAGAAATTTCAAATAGTATTTCTGAATTTTCCTATTGTATTTTAGAAATTTCCATTTGTATTTCGGAAAATTCTAATAGCAATACAAATGGCAACTTCTGAAATACAATTAGAAATTTCTGAAATACAAATGTTAACTTCTGAAATACAAATGGAAATTTCTGAATTACATTAGGAAAATTCTGAAATATAATTGGAAATTTCTAAAAATTCATTTGGAAATTTCGGAAATATACATAATTAGAAATTGAATTGAAATTTTCTGAAATATAATTAGAAACTTCTTAAATAAAATTGGAAATGGTGTAGAAAAGACTCTAAAACATTACTCAAATAAATCACACATACGAGTGTGGTTTTTGTTTTTACATAGTTTTTTATGACTAATACATTCACACCACTTAGGTTTTTGACAACTGAGTTAGGTCTTTGACATCAGAGATTTCGATCTATGTGTATTTATCTATGATTTTTTATTGTATTTTATTTATTTTATATCAATACAAAGAAGCCATTTTATAAATCTCAAACGTTGTAATCATAGAGAAACAATAGCGGACACTAGAAAAAATCTCAATCCAAAATTTTACTCAAAATAATCACACATACGAGTGTTGTTTTTGTTTTCACATACTTTTATTTTCTAATACATTCTCACCACTTAGGTTTTTGACAACTGAGTTAGGTCTTTGACAGGAGAGTTTCCGCTCTATATATATTTCTCTATGGTTATAATTTATTGTAATTATTTTTGAATTTTCATGTTTATTTCAAAGAATATATTTTTTTTATTGAATACTGTTTATTTAAGAATTTTTTAAAAAAGTTCATAGGTTTGAATCCAAGTTTACTAGGTTATATTTGTAATTTGTTTAGTACAGTTTAAGGTTATTCTAAAAAGATTTTTCGTGGACAATGTTTTTTTTTCATTAATACCATTATTCATACCGAAATTCTTCCTACACTTTTTACAAATGTATTTCTTTCCTAATTAAAATTTGTAATGCTTTTAAAATCTAACAAATAACCTACATAAATAAATAAGTTCACAATTACAAATTACACTAACTGCTGAAAAAAGCATAAATACAAATTGACTTCAAAAAAGTCTAGACATAATCGTCATATTTTATAAAAAAAAGTTCCACCATTTAAAAATTATAGACGCTATAATTCTCTGTTATAAAAATTTATTGCAACCATAATTAGTATGA
This sequence comes from Calliphora vicina, assembly GCF_958450345.1. NCBI lineage: Eukaryota > Metazoa > Arthropoda > Insecta > Diptera > Calliphoridae > Calliphora > Calliphora vicina. The sequence goes on along the minus strand of NC_088781.1, from coordinate 63,207,585 downwards.
TTTTTATAGACATAGTGACAAATATGCAGATGTACTCAAATGTATGAACTGATTTGATTGTGTATAAAACTAATAAAAAATTATTTGTCTAATTAAAAAAACAGAACTAATAAATATTTATTAGTTATATCATTTTATATATATAGTACGTAAATCTGTAAATACACATGAGAAAAAATCAAAATTTGTTTAATTCATTTGTGCTTATTTTTAAATACGTGACAATTTTATTATATATCACAAAGTCCTTTTCTGAAAATGTGTTTGCCTTTTTAAAGTCCACAGATTGAGAAAAACAATATTGAAACAAATGTTGTTTTGTTCCTTTTATACTCTCTACCACCAAAAGTTGTGAATGAGGTTATGTTTGTCAATCCGTGTGTAACATTAAGATATATTCATCTGAGACACAACAAAGTATATATAATATAGAAAGGTCGTATCTCGTTTTTTTTTTTCAAAATCGAGTTTTTTTACATATTCTGATAGACAAAATTCAAATAGACCTTAAAAAATTCAGTTTCATATGTTGACGAATAACAGATTTACAGTAATTATAAAAAATCCCTAACTCATTTAAAAAATCGTTTGAAAGAAAACCCCCTAACTCATTTAAAGTGGAATGCATATTTTTTGGTTTATATTAAAACAAACAACTAAAAATATTTGTTGATATATTACAAATTTTTAGTTGTTTTTTTTCAATTTCACTTTCTGATATTATTGAGTTTTTTCCTTCTCCTGTAAAGTAACTAAAAGTTGAGATACGACCTTTCTATATTAAGCCATCGATATGTATATCTTTGATCCTTATAAAATTCTAAGTCGATATTCCGTTTGTGCGTTGTACAAAACTCTCAAAATATACATCCGAAGTTAATCAAAATTACACAAAAAATTTTATAATTTTCCTTGGCAGTTTAGTATTGAAAATCAGCAAAAAGTTCACATTTTTCATCATATATTTATTTATTTTTATAATGTTAAGAATCGGTCCATGGTTTCTCCTAGCTCCCGCACAAATTTTTCCCGAAAATTTCTCTATGGTACACAAATGCCAATATAATAGGCCATACAAAATTCAGCAAAAATAAGTTTTGTGTAATAAGAAATCACAAGACCATTAAGTTTCATTTCGGAAAGCCACTTAAATACTCATAAATCTCATTTAAATATCTAATAGGGTTTTCACTAGGGTATTCAGTTACTGTTCGAATAATTCAAAATTGACGATTTTCAAATAACAAATAAACCGATTAATTTGTGTCGATTAACCGAAATTTATTTTTTTGCACTTCATGTAGAAATATAGTTTTAAACACACAAATTTTATTTCTTAACTCTTAAACATTCCCTTCTAGCAATTGTTCTCTGGAGTATAGTATGAAAACTGACACTAAGTAATTTGGAAATGACCCCTTTTTCTAGAATGTTCTATAATGAACTTTGTCCTAATGAGTCGGAGGACGATATGGTATTAGACGAAACTGAAGACATTACTGAAACGTGTCTTTTATTACAACTTAAAGAAACTATTAAAGTATTCAAAATCTAAAAAATCCAAAAACGACTGCCATTGTATGATGGAGAATTTTATATGCTTAGCAAAAACTAAAAAAAAAATAACTGAGAAATTGGTTATTCTTTATCATGCCTTACTTTCGATTTCTACAACATCTACAATCAGTGAAATAGTTTTTTCAAATCAAGTTTTATTAAAAAAATATAATCGTTGGAAAATATATCATTTAAATTTTATTATTTTTTAAAAAGATTATTTCAGAAGATCTCCCTAAAATCCTAAAAAAACTCACATGTTTATTTATTGTTTTATTGAAATGTTATGTTTTGTTTGGTTTTGTTCTTTTTATTAACAAAATGCTATACAAAATTCTTGTTTTTCTTTTCAATTTAAAATTAAAATGGAAATTATTCGGTTAATCGAATCGAATTTTATTAGTGGTGACACTAAAATAATCGAACGAAATGAGATAGGAACATTTTTTAAAGATGTAGATAGATGTTGGCACTCAGACCTGTCTAATTCTTATGGGAAGATGTTAAGATCTTGGCAAATTGATGGTAGATGTGCGCTAGTGTAAAAACCCTATTAGGCCCTAATTATTACATTTTGCCGTTATAGTTAAAGTTAACTTTAAGGGTACCTTTTTCTATTGCTTAAAGTTACCTTTAACTATAAAGGCAAGTTATAATAATGGACCTTAATCAGATTAAATAATCCTCATCTATATAAAAATCTTTATACCGAATTTTATGAAGATTTGCCCAAAATTGGTCATAGCTCCCATTTATTGACCACATCTAGGGCTCCTAATTTCCCGGACGTTTTCCTTTCCCGGTAGGAAATTAAAAAAATATTTTCATTCCTGGGAATTCTCAGGAATTATTTAATACTAAATTAAACCAAAACCTATTAAATTTTTTTTGGAATAAATTGTCTTATAGTAGTTAGATTTGCCTCTCTTGGCACAAATACCACATTATTGTTCTTTTACCACTCAAGACCTTTCTTACCATAGTGACAGGATGCCATAAGGCCAAAAATAAGTGGACAGATTAAAGAGTCTTATGAATGGAAGCATACTTTTTTGCAAACATTTCTTGATGTAAATGTCGGTATTTATAGAACCCTTTGTAACAAATGTTTGGCTTCTTTTGCCGCAACTGTATATTGCTTGCCATGCTAAAAAAAATTCTCTCCTTTTGGGTTCTAAACTTTTCTACAACATTCCCTTGAGCATCAGTAATATAAAAATTGTTTGTATACAATTTGACTTCAATTTCCGTGCTCTGTCTTTGGTCTTTAAATTTTTAGCAGAGTTCCTGTCAGGAACTTTTTGAACCTTGTATGTTTTTATACCCTTCACCTTCGTGAGAAGGGTATATATAAGTTTGTCATTCCGTTTGTAATTTCTACATTTTTCATTTCCGACCCTGTAAAGTATATATATTCTGGATCCTTAAAGATAGCGGAGTCGATTAAGCCATGTCCGTCAGTCTGTCTGTCTGTCCGTCTGTTGAAATCAATTTTTTGAAGACCCCAGATATCTTCGGGATCCAAATCTACAATAATTCTGTCAGACATTTCGAGAAGTTTGCTATTTAAAATCAGCAAAATCGGTCCATAAATAACGGAGATATGAGCAAAAATCCGGGACAACCTCGATTTTTGACCTATTTTTGATCTATATATGGAGTACTAAGTCATTAATATAGACAATATGGATATCCAATGATAGATATTCCAAAGTCCATTGCAACGATGTAGATAAGGCTATAGTAAGTTGGACCTAAAATGGGTCAAAATCGGGAAAAATATTTTTTAACCCGAATTTTTTTTTGAAATTGTTTTTTTGTCATAATTTTTTTGTCATCTATTTGAAATACTTAGAATTGTTAATATTGCATAATATTGAAAATAAGGTGTGTACAACAATCATTTAAATATGTTGTTGGTTCTTATTAATGAATAATTAAATTTGTTTTAATAAATTAATTGTTCATTTGTTTTCAAATCCCTTAGATGTCATTAAAATCTAACGCCTACATGCATATTTGTACATACCGACATATGTATATAGTTATTGTTACTTAAAAAATATTTATTTGTTTCCTGGTTGATTGTAAATATATGTATTTGAATTTGTTTTATTTTATTATGACCATTTTACAAATAAATACTTCAGCAGCCACATTTTCCGCTTTGTTACAATTTACTAATTAGCATACGGTTGAAAAAATTGTACAACACACTTCTCTACTGCTATAAATCAAATGCATTAGAGAGTGAAATTATTTTGTATTTCATACATAAATTCAAATAAGAATAAGTATTAGACTATACATAACTATACCAGATAATTAGATCATGGTAACATGAAGCTTCGATAATTGTAGATCTTTTATTTTAAATTGAAATACTAAGAGCTTAAAATTAAAATCACTTTTAGGGTAAAATCTTTATTCAAAGCTGTGTTTGTATGTTAAAAGTTTAGAAAATTACAATTTAGTATAAATTGATTATCAAACATTTTTGGAATTCTGTTTAAAATTAGTACTTACCCTTAAATAATGGACACAATTGTCCTAAAGCACCTATGGGTCCTCTGCCTGTGTATTGGCCAATTGATAATTCCATAAATAACAACGGTATACTGCAGACAATCAATATAATACAATACGGAACCAAGAAAACACCTGAAAATTAAAATAATATTGTTATAATTCTATAACCAGGAAAATTTGTAGAATTTGTTCTAAAATCACAAACCCACTTAAGATTCTTCATCCATAGAACTAGTGATATCGTAACTACTTCTAGAACCCGCCCTGAGAAACAATATTGTGTTTCTTAAGAAATTCTATAGTGTTTTATAACACAATCTAGTTCTGAAAAAACTTCATGAAGCCACTAGAAAAATCGTTTAATTTTGTTTTGGAAAAATTGCCAAAAATGTTGAATTGGGGACAAGTGCAATATAAAATTTTCTTGTTTAATAACGATGAATAATAAAAATGGAGGATATCGAGAGACTATTTTCAATAAATATCAACTCAAAGAAGAGTGTTAAATTCGTCTGTGCCGAATCTTATATACCCATAAATATGTAGTTTTGGCCTTCTATGGGGACTTGAATCAGTTATGGTTCGAACTGTATAGAATTCGATAGAGTGATTAATTTCTTAAAACTTTAAATGACTTATGTCGAAATTTATGCTAATATCATTATATATTAATTATTTATTGACAATAAAATATTTTTCTGATATATGGGTTATATGTGGGGTAGGGTGAATTAGGGAACGATCCTCACAAAAGTTGGTAGATATAAAACATGTTTATCACGATATTAATTATTATAAGACAATTGTGAATGATCAAACAATTTTCTGAAGGGGCCCTAGTATGGAGACTATATACAAAATTGGAAAATTGTATGAGGATTTTGATGTGTTACAAACGGAATGACAAAATAACAACTACACCTCTTCCAGTTGAAATTGAGAAAATCCAAATTTATATTGATAAAAAACAAACTGATATTCAGAAATCCAAATTAATATTGAGAATGTACAAATTGAAATTCAGAATAGCAAATTAATATTGAGATAAAACCCAATTGAAATTGATAAAATAGGAATTGTAATTGAGAAATTAAAAATTTGTCAGACATTTTTTAAATATTTTTTTCTTATGAAATACTTAATACGAGTATAAATTTATTATTTCTCAATATCAATTTAGATTTTCTCAGTATTTTCTGAATTTCAATTTTCTTAATTTAAATTAATTTCTCAATCTTAAATTGGATCTCTTAATTTCAATTTGTATTTTCTCAATATCGATTGGATTTCTCAATCTCAATTTGTTTTTCTTAATATTAACTTGCTTTTCTGAATTTCAATTTGTTATATCTAAACATTAATTTGTATTTCTTGATTTTAATTTGTATTTTCTCAACATTAATTTGATTTTCTCAATTTCAATTCATTCAATAACTCATTAAAATTAATGAAAACTTGAATAATTCAATAAGGAATTAATTCTATATATAGGTAGATTGATTTCTCAAAGCAATAAATTTAATACGTTTGAAGTACCTACTAGGGAATTAAGCCTATGAATTACTTCGCAATCAAGTCATTAATAGAGTGAAAATATATACAATTTAATTTGATTATGAATTAATTCTGTCGAACCTTTGGAGTATTATGCGTTTATGCTGATATTTGTAATGATTAGTTTAACTAATTTAAAGTATACCAATATACTCAGAAGCACTTTGTGTATCGATTTAAGGTGGACCAAGAACGAACTCTATTGAAATTCATACAGTGTCCTCCCGAAACAGAACATTATCGGTCTTAAATGTCTAAAATATATAGGTATTAGAGAATTCATTCGATAGGATAATTGGGACAAAAATTCGTATGTAACAAATTTTATCGAAATATGTTAAAATTTGTGACATGTAGTTTGTCCACAAGGTTTATAATGACAGCCAGACGGATGCACAATGTTAAATCGAATTAGAAAGTAATTCTATGTCGTTTTGTATACCTAAAGGTGGATAGTATTTACAGAAAATGCCCTAATATTTGTTTAACACTTATTAAAGTTTAATTGGTTGTTGCGAAATGTAAATTTATGTAGGAAACTGTCATCCGTAATGAAACCCACTTTTTATTCCTGATCACTTTGGATTTTATATAAAAACCTCAAATAAACAGCTATTACAATTTATTACTTTGTTGGTCCAATTTCCAGCTCATCGGATGTCATAAATTTGTTGATTGTAGCAATAACGCTTTTCTTGGAAGTCAAGTGTCACAAATATGACAAATTTGCCAAGACTTATTTTATGACATTCGCACTTTATTTAGCAAGTCAAACGGATCTGATGCGGCTTTAAAAAATTAATAAAATAAAATGAAATATTGCGCTTAAAATAATATAAATTTTCCTACATAAACTAACAATGATACATATGAATTTGTGTGATTTTTACTGAAAAGAAATCAGCGGAAACTGTATGATAATCTTTAGTATTTTTTTTCCTCTAAATATAGAAGATCTCAGTATTATTTTATCAAACAAAATGTGTTTTTTAGTAGAAAAGAGCATACAAAATAATAACACTACATTGAATACATACGTACACATGGACATAGAAATATACATAGAGCGGAAACTAGAAAAAAACTCAAACAAAAAAATTATTCAAAAAGTTACACTATGAGTGTTGTTTTTGTTTTCACATAATTTTTTTTACTAATACATTCTCACCACTTAGGTTTTTGACAACAGAGATAGCTGGGTCTTTGACATAGAATTACTTTCCGCTCTATGTATATTTTCTCTATGGACATGGATTTTATTTTCTAATGGAAAAAAATGTATAAAATTTATAAAAATTGTTTTTTCTTTTTCGTATCATATGGATTCTATTTCATAATTTTTACGTAAAAGGAAATTAGTATTTAAATATTTAAGAATTTCTGTTGTTGTTTGCTTGCTATTGTTTTTATAGTTTAAATACTCGTGTTTGATATAAATTACAATTACAGATTAACGTGGGAATTTTGAATTTATAATTCTCATAGACAGACACACTTACCTCCGCCACTTTTATAGCACATGTAGGGAAAACGCCAAACATTACCCAAACCCACGGAGTAACCAATACATGCCAATACGAATTGCATTTTATTACCCCAATGTTGATTTCTGGGTTTCAAATTGGATGTTTCATCAGACATATCCATTAAACTATCATCGTCATCATCATCGGGTAGTCTGTTGGAAAGAAGTAAACATACAAAGTATTAGATTTAATAAATATTTTAGTTATATACTACGAGTAGTTTAATACAAATGGAACAAATTGACTTTGATGGCATGATAACTAACAACTAGAGTCGAAAAGAGCGTGGTACACCGATACGGACAGGCCACATAACTAGTTCTGTGCGTTTGAAAATAATTTTGAAATTTTTTTAAATACATAGACAGACTTAGTAGAGAGTGTCTGGATTTGTAATATAAAACGTATTAATTGTTTGTTTTATTAAAATGTGATTTTTTCAGCAACGAGGCCAGGCTTAAAATGTCTTTCAAACCTAAAAAAAACACATACAGCCCAATCATGAACAAAACAACCGCGAGAGTTTTCCGCTTTTCCCATTTTTCCTATTCAAATTCAATGTTAAAAATGGGAAAAGGGAAAAACTCCGGATTGATTTAAAATATAGTTCGATTTTACATGGGAAAACTACGTCATCTAAAGGTCTATACTTTTGAAATATTCGATTGTTAATTGCTATTTGTGTGAAAAAATCAGTTTAAAATTACAAGCCGCATTTTTTATATGTTCATTTTTGATATATATTTTTTAGAACTCCCTCGTATATTTGAATAAATGACGGCCATTTTGACTATTTTGTGTTAAAATATTCAAATTAGTTTAAAATATAATTTATCTTTAAATAATGCCTTTATATACAATTTAAGAAAAGTTAAATACATAATAAATACTTTATAGCATGAAATTTGTATTTGTTTAAACAATTTGCATTAAAATATTGAGAGTACGAACAACTAGATAGATAATTAACAAGTCAGAGAGATATTCGACTGCACCGAATCTAATTTACCCTTCTTCATGTTAGTAGAAAATAATGGTTTTTATAAAAAAAGTAAGAAAGTATATGACAGAGCTGTAAATGAATCACTCATTTTTGAATTAATTCGCGAATCATTCACACAAAAAAATGAATTGAATGAAATTTGAGTCAATTCAAATGAATTTGGTAAAAATGAATTGCAATTCGTTTCCAATTCAAATGAATTGAATTGATTTTGAATTAATTCAAATGAATTTTGTAAAAATGAATTGCAATTCGTTTAGAATTCAAATGAATTGAATTGATTTTGAATTAATTCAATTCATTTGAATTGAATTGATTTTGAATTAATTCAAACGAATTAAAAAAAAAATTAGCAATTCATTTCCAACTCCGACGCGAAATTCGCAGCATATTTAGCAGATTCTTCAATGTCATTAAGTATGCAGTATAATTAATCGACGGTTAAAAAGTCTTCCTTTAAATATAATGCGCCGTTACCATCGTCACGTGGATTTCTTTCAGATGATAATTTTGAAAAGCTATTGTTGTTTAAGGTGAATGATGCATTCTAATTAAATCGAATTAGCCTTATTTATGAAACTCAATTGTGTTTTGAACTACATACATTGTTATTTTTCCTGATTTTTGATTATTTTTGGAAGATAGTTTTATTTTTTTGAAATAAATATAATATAAATATTAGCAAAAAGTTTGTTGTTGGGTGGTCGTGGGTCACAAAATTTCAAAAATTATTAATTGCTTCTTGAATATTAAATATTTTTTGTCGTTCAGCGTATTTCAAAATAAAAATCAGTTCTTCTTGAAGAAATAAACTCCAAACACCATGTTTTCATTGATCAGGTGCGTATACAGGACAAGGCTTTTCAATTGTTGTACTGGATATTTTCATTTTGGTAGGAGAATCTGCTCTTGAATTTGATTGATTGCAACTCATTTTTGAATCATTCTTTTGAATTGCTATTCTTTTTTCTAATTCATTTGAATTAATTCAAAATCAATTCAATTCAAATGAATTGTAAATGAATTGCCACTCATTTTTACAAATTCATTTGAATTGGAAATGAATTGAAATTCATTTCTGCCTAATTCGTTCGAATTGATTCAAATTTCATTCAATTCATTTTTTCAATTCAATGAATTAATTCAAAATTTAGCTAATTCATAATGAATTAAAATCAAAAAAGAATGATTCATTTACAGCTCTGGTATATGATACCCTACACCAATCTAATTATGGACCAATCGCCATAAAATTAGGTGGCATGACTCCTGTATATATTAAACATATTTGTGTTGAATTAAAAATCTATATTCATTAAAATGATTTTCGGAAGTGGGCATTATATGGGAGCTATGACTAATTATGGACCGATTGTTATACAATTTAATGGCATAACTTGGAATACCAACATTTTTAAGAGATTTATGCTAGTTAAAGAGATTTTCGGTGATGGCAGCTATGACCAATTGTGGGCCGATCATCAAAAAATTTGGTGGTGCGATTTTGGCTTATATAAAACTTATTTGTGCTGAATTTAGTTTGAATATCTATATAACTAATACATTTATGAGAGCTTAACTATTTTCAGATAGGGCAATCGTATGGGGGCTAGGAGAAATAATGGATCAATTCTAACCAAATTTAACAGGCTTGAGGCAATAGAAGAGCTTGTACCAAATGTTGTCTAATTATCTTTGAAATTGCGACCTGTAATTTGATTACAAGGTTTACATGGACAGATGGACGGACATCGCTTAATCGACTCAGAAAGTCATCCTGAACAGATTGGTATACTTTAAGTTGGCTATTGGGCACGTTACAAACATCTGCACTAACCGAATATACCCTCCCCACTATGGTGGTGTAGGGTATAAATATGTTTTAGGGAAATTGTTATTTTATATGAAAACATATATTCGGGGTTTGAGCATTACGCGTTAAACTTATATTTAATGTCTTGGCTACAAACTACCTCACAGATATTACTTAAAGAGTTTTTTTTCTGGTTTCTCAGATTTTCTTCAAATGGTCAAAAAGTGTTACAAATATTTTTCCCGGAAATTGGCCAATGTCGATGCAAATTTCCAAGTTCTGTTATATTTTTAATTACGCTGATGTACGAACAACGCCAAATCAATCAGCCTTATCATGTATAAATATTATGCACTTTACGACAACGACAGTTTCGTACTAGATTAATGAAACAGGTTGAATGTTTTCTTTAATCTAGTACGAAACTGTCGTTGTCGTAAAACGTCTAAGCCTTACACGATAAGGCTGAATATCGCTATCTATAAGGGGCCACAAATAAGAATTATGTAAATTACAAAAGGAATGGCAAACTTATGTATAAAAGTATTGGATTCGGCAATGCCGAATCTTAGGCATCCTCCACTACTAATATCGATCTGTTACAAACGAAATGATAAAATCAATTAACCCCCTTGTTAGTGGTAGGTATAAAAAGAAATCATTTCAAATCATGTATATAAGGACTGAGATCGAAAAAATCTTAACATGCATATCGTCACCATGCAAAACAAAGTATCATCAAAAAATTCGAAATTGTTTTTAATATTGATTACGATTCACTAAATCATATTACATATGTGTACAATATTTTAATCAAGTATATGATTAAACAAAATAACGCATACACTTTGAGTAATTAATTAATAAATTGTTTTTACCTTATTTTAGGTAGTATCCTAATTTTTTTTAATAACTTTGTTGCAATTGAATATTTTTTGCAGTCTTAATGAAAATTTAATGAAGAACTTTTTTAGTTTAAAAAAGTTGTTGTTAGTAATTAAAATAAAAAAACACAATAAAATTAAAAATGTATCACCCTAACCACAAAAGCCTTAAAGTCGATTTTAATTCCATAACGTTGACTATTATTTTAAATTTCGTACCATAAAACAAATTTCAAATAAAATTTAAAATGTTGTTTTATTATTTCAAAAAAAAATCTTTTTGTTTTGAACTTTTATGTACATTTTGTTTTTTTAATTTTTTGAAATTTCTTTTTATTATTTACATTCATTGAAAAATATTTTCAACTATTTGAATGTATACACATCTGCTCAAAATAATAGATACACCTAATTGGAAAAAATTTAAATGGCGGTAACATTGAAAATTTCCTCGCAAGCGTTAAGAATACATCATATTATTAAAATTTTTATCTGGCAATGTCATGTCAGTCAAAAATCTGGCAACTATTTGCTTTCATGTTGATTTTTAAAAACGAATTTATTTGAATTACAAAAAATTATTTGCTCATAAAAATAGATACACATCAGTAATTTGTAATTTGTTTATATACAATTTTTTTTTTGTGCAATTTTTTGTTCCTATTTACGTGAAACAGTAAGTATAATTTAAATTTTAGCAACAATTTTATAAAAAATAGGACTCTTTTGAAGAAAATGGGACGAAATCATCATTGTACCGAAGATGAGAAAAAAATTGTTCAAACGATGAGAAATCAAGGAAAATCATTACGGGAAATAGCAAAGAGCATAGGAAGATCTTTACATTTTGTCCAAAATGCTTTATCTAAAAAACAAAAAAGAGAAACTCGCGGTAGACCAAAGAAAACCAGTCCAGAAACAGATAGGCGGATCGTCCTTATGGTTAAAAAAGACCCTTTCATATCATCGAAAGCTATTTCTGCGGAGCTATGTAACGAAATCAGTCCACAAACAGTTCGTCGTCGTCTTTTACAAGCTAAATTGCCGGGAAGAATTGCCAGAAAAGTGCCACTAATGCGCCAAAAAAATATCAAGACAAGATTAGAATTTGCTAAAGAGCACTTACAATGGTCCGGGTGTGAAGGCGAAAAAAAATGGAGAAATATTTTATGGAGCGACGAAACAAAAATAAATTTGTTTGGAAACGACTGCCAAAGAAATGTACGCCGACCAAAAGGAAAAGAATTCCACGTTAAATTTACAAAAAAGACGGTAAAACATGGCGGGGGAAACATAATGGTTTGGGGTTGCTTTTCATGGAATGGTGTTGGTCCGATATTCCGAATAGAAGATACCATGAATGCTAGTGGGTATAGAGACATATTGGAAAACGTAATGCTTCCATATGCATCGGAAAATATGCCATTAATATGGACATTCCAGCAGGACAACGACCCAAAACATAGTTCAAGATTAGTTAAAAACTGGTTCTTGGAGAATAACGTACCTGTTTTAAGCTGGCCCAGCCAATCCCCTGATTTAAACCCAATAGAAAACTTGTGGAGTGAATTAAAGATAAGGCTTTCGAAGGAAGTTTTCAAAAATAAAGACGATTTATGGGAGAAAACGCAAAAAATATGGTACGAGATTCCATTGGAGAAGTGTCAGAACTTGATATCCAGTATGCCCAGAAGAGTGGAGAAAGTTTTACAAAACAAAGGTGGATATACTGGATACTAGCTTTACTTTAATAATAAACTAATTTTTTTAAGATAAAATTTATTAGCTTTTGTTTAATAAGAATTTTTAAAAATGTATCTATTATTATGAGCACCAAATTTTTCGAAATTTAAGAAATTTAATTTACTTTATAATATTAATTATTAATTATGAAATATTTTGTTTTTGTTTTTTACTCTCCTTTTAACTATAAATAAAAATCGACTGAATTTTTTTTATAATTTTACAATATACCATTATTTTTTTTCGTTTTTAAAAAATAAATTTTGGTGTATCTATTATTTTGAGCAGATGTGTATGTTGGAAAAAGTTTTGAAGCTTTTTTCAAATAAAACAAAAGTTCTATTTTAAACTGCTTTTATTAAAAATAAAAAAAATATTTTTATTTAAGTTTTTATTTGTTCATAAAAATTTATATTGATGATACGTTTTTATGTTTCAGAAAATAACAATTCAAAAAACATATCACATATCAGAGCTGTAAATGAATCACTCATTTTTGAATTAATTCGCGAATCATTCACACAAAAAAATGAATTGAATGTAATTTGAGTCAATTCAAATGAATTTGGTAAAAATGAATTGCAATTCGTTTCCAATTCAAATGAATTGAATTGATTTTGAATTAATTCAAATGAATTTGGTAAAAATGAATTGCAATTCGTTTCCAATTCAAATGAATTGAATTGATTTTGAATTAATTCAATTCATTTACAATTCATTTGAATTGAATTGATTTTGAATTAATTCAAACGAATTAGAAAAAAAATTAGCAATTCATTTCCAACTCCGAAGCGAAATTCGCAGCATATTTAGCAGATTCTTCAATGTCATTAAGTATGCAGTATAATTAATCGACGGTTAAAAAGTCTTCCTTTAAATATAATGCGCCGTTACCATCGTCAGCTGGTGTTGAAAGATTATTTTCGTACGCCTCTATTCTAAACGTGGATTTCTTTCAGATGATAATTTTGAAAAGCTATTGTTGTTTAAGATGAATGATGCATTCTAATTAAATCTAATTAGCCTTATTTATGAAACTCAATTGTGTTTTGAACGACATACATTGTTATTTTTCCTGATTTTTGATTATTTTTGGAAGATAGTTTTATTTTTTTGAAATAAATATAATATAAATATTAGCAAAAAGTTTATTGTTGGGTGGTCGTGGGTCAAAAAATATCAAAAATTATTAATTGCTTCGTGAATATTAAATATGTTTTGTCGTTCAGTGTATTTCAAAATAAAAATCAGTTCTTCTTGAAGAAATAAACTCCAAACACCATGTTTTCATTGATCAGGCGCGTATACAGGACAAGGCTTTTCAATTTTTGTACTGGATATTTTCATTTTGGTAGGAGAAATCTTTCATTCCCCCTAGAGATCTGCTCTTGAATTTGATTGATTGCAACTCATTTTTGAATCATTCATTTGAATTGCTAATTCTTTTTTCTAATTCATTTGAATTAATTCAAAATCAATTCAATTCAAATGAATTGTAAATGAATTGCAACTCATTTTTACAAATTCATTTGAATTGAAAATGAATTGAAATTCATTTCTGCCTAATTCGTTTGAATTGATTCAAATTTCATTCAATTCATTTTTCCAATTCAATGAATTAATTCAAAATTTAGCTAATTCATAATGAATTAAAATCAAAAAAGAATGATTCATTTACAGCTCTGTCACATATCTTATTTTTTTCATAAAATATATTTCTAGTGTCATTGTAATTCAGATTTGAAAATTTTGTTTCAATATCTCAAGTAGTTTTCATTTTATATCTTTTTTTGCTTCTCCTAGAAACTTATGAAAAGTAATGTTACGTTATTTTGCATTTTAGGTGACGATAAATGTTAATAAAAAAGAAACCACTAATCAATAGTGATGAATTTATGAACCTTTTCCCGAAACCCTTTCATTAAGGATTTTATTGAGCTTTCTATCACTTTGTTCGAACAGGTAGTCCATCTCCGTTTAAAATCAACCACACTTTTGGACACCTATTTTGTGCTCTTCAATTCTCTTTTAAATAGAGCCCAATATCTCTCCACTGGCCTTAGCTCCAGGCATTTTGGAGGATTTGCCTTTCTTGGTACAAATAACACATTATTGTTCTTGTACCACTCAAGACCTTGCTTACCACAGTGACAGGATGCCAAATCAGGCCAAAAATAAACATTCCTTGATGTAAATTTCGGTACTTATAGAGCCCTTTGTAACAAATATTTGGCTACTTTTGCCGCAACAGCATATTGCTTGCCATACCAAGAACTTTTTGGGAAAATTTTCTGATTTTGGGTCCTAAACTTTTCTACAATAATCCTTCGAGCATCAGCAACATACAAATATTGACCCGGAAGCTGCGTGCTCTTTCTTTTAGCTGAGTTCCTGCCAGGAACTTCTTGAGCCTTGTATATTTTTAAACCTGCATTGGCTTTAACTTTTCGTACCACATAGACAAATGCATTCTATTTATAAGCTTTAGAAACATCATGTGGACCATTCCTTTTACCTGAACCAAGTTTTCTATCAACGGGCAAGTTCTACCGCTACTATTTAATAACATTAAGTAAGGGACCTTGTATTCGGAATAGAAACAAATGTTGCCTAATTATCTCCATACTTTACAGTATAGTATCAGAGTACTTAGAAGTATTTTCTCCAAAATTTTATCAGGAAAACCAAAAATGACAAATCCGAAAATAGTATTGTAATTTCCTTTCTGTTTTCGGATAAATTATTGTATCTCCCAATTATATATTTAGTTACCCTCGTATATGTTTATTTATTTTCTAAGGAAATCCCGTATTATTCATTGTCTAAAAATTTGTTATTATGTTAAATTGAATTATTTATAATGGGCTCGATAATTGATGGGAAAAACAAAAATGTATCGGGTATATAATATTTGTTTTTATTAAAGAATCGGATTTGTATTATAACTAGATATCACTAGATATCACTAGATTTTTAAATGTTATTTTTTTTAGATATTTTAAAAAGCATTTAAATCTATGCAATATTTTAAATAAATATATGCTTCTAAATATGTAAATATTACTAAGTACTGTTTGCTCACGTGTCGACGTGCTAGTTTTTATCAGATAAATGCGGAAGGTTATGTCATTTTCAACCAGTAAAAGTTTTAATAATTCATACATATAGGAACCACAACAATTTTTTCTTTACATATTTGAGATAAAAATTGTTCTCATGCATTCAAAACTATGATAAATTTATTTAAATCAAAATTTAATTGAAAATCAGATAAGAAAGTGTATTTTTTTTATTTCTTAATTAATCTGATCAAACTTATTTAATTCAACGAATCACATTTAATTGTTGTCAACACATTATTTACTATAGAAATGTGTAAAAAAAAGTAATCGTCGTGTATATCTACAATTATTTTAATTCAATTGTTGCTTTAAAGTTGGTAACAATTTTATTTTAAAATTCTCTATAGAATGTTTTATTTGTTCATTCAATTATTGTGATTATTAAACAATACATTTAGAGATACGTAATCGTATTAATAACATGTGGTTATTAAACAATAAAATAAATAAATTAAAATTCACGTATGTATGTACATTTAAATACTGTTCATATAAATTAAACTACATTTATGCCTATAAAAATGCAATAATTTTAATTTGAAGTGAATTATTTAAATACACTCAGGTCTCGTTTTATGCGATAGATGCGTTCCAAAAAAAATCGCATAAATTGAATTCGCATAAAACGATACTCTAGCTTCATATAAAAACTAATGATTCGTTCCAAAATTCTGAAAAACCGCATAAATTCAAATTTTAATTAAAAATCCAACAAAAATAAAAAAAAATCAACAAAAATATATTTATTTCATTTACTTAAACAGTAAAAACAAAAACCCTTTAAAAAAAATAAACAAAAATACAATATTAATTCATTAATAAGAGAAAAACAGAAAATGATCCAAAAAATAAGCTAAAACATTTTTTAAGGAAATTCTGTAAATGTATGTATGATCAATCTGAATGAATGAATAATTGTCGGTTTAGGAATTGGTTCAACGGCACTTTCATCACTAGATGATATAATCATATCATCATATTATAAAATATCATTTTCATCACTAGAATTTAAAAAAAAAACATCTAAAATTTTAAAATCTGTTAAAATTCCAAAAAAAAAATCGTTAATTTAAAAACCGTATAAAAAAAATCCGCATAAAACGAGACCTGAGTGTAGCTGCAAATACATGGGATGGGGGTTTTCATCTCATGTATGTATCGCGATGTCGGGATGAAATTTGTACCAAGGTTAGTCTTATTGGATACTAGTTTTGACACAATTTTTTAACAAGATCGGTCTCTTTCTCTTTCTCTCTCATTTAAATTTACATTCACATTGTTTTCAAACCATATATCCAAGGATTTTGTTTAATCATTAATATGACTGGTCCATTTGATAGCTGTCATTACACATGACAATTTATATTTTCATATATTGCTATTTATATTTTCATGCCTGTATATTTACATAAAGACGTACAAAACTTACATACATATCGTCAACTGAAATGTAAAAGGCCGTAACAAAAAAATTCAAAATTGAGTTTTTAATTTAACGTCTTCACAAATTATTAGCTTTCTATTTTAAAAAAATAATGACTTTATTAAAGAAAATCATATTTGTAACCTCAACACTTTACATTTTATTTAGTTTTTTGTCTCTCCTGTAAAATTTTAAAAAGGTGACGATAGGCTCTTTTGCGTTTTAGGTGAAGATATGTACATAAAATAGTTAGAATAATAATTCATTCAGTATTATTTATCTGATGTAACATATTCACAGTTGTACTTTATCATTATTTTATAATTAAATTAAATTAATTACATGATTTATGCGACGATAAACATGTATAACTTAATTAAAACACATCGGACATGTTTCCATGTAAATGTGTGTTAAATTGTGTGTAAACAGATGAGTAATTTGTTTAAACAAATGTACGATGTTTTTGAATTTTGGCGGCAAATATTAATTGGTTAAAACGACTGCGTAAAGTAAGCTCTAAGAATCATTCTTGTATTATCGAATAAATAATAACACAGTGCTACAAGTATTAAGAGAATCCATCCGTAAACAGGCAACAAATTAATATTTTCGGATTTGTCATTTCCAATTTCAATGAAATTTACCAAAAATACTAAACAAATGTATAAATTTTTATAATATAATGTATTTTCGGCTAATCTGAGTTCACATCATGAAAATATATTTTTTCTTAGTCTTAGCTACTTTTAATGAAATTTGCCCTTTCGTATTTTTTGTTTAATTATTTTTTTATGACGGCACTGATTTTATAAAATATTTCGATCAGCAACAAATTAGGTTCAATTAACTGTAAATATTTCATTTGATTTTGTTCAATGTCGCGTTCCTGTACCCAAAATCATCGTTTGTTATTCTAGTGACGATTTTAATTCGAATCAAAATTTAGTGGCTTTAACTATAAAACAAATTACTGCTTATAATAATAACAGTCAGTATTTTATTTAGATTTTTATTGTGTGTCACATTCGGGATCGTAAAAAAAGATACACCTTTTTTTAAAAGCTAATATTTTTATTATTTTAACATGCATATTTAGGTGGGTAAAAGTATGCTGCACAGTGCGGGAAATGAAAAAAAAGTGGAAATAAATCTGCAATTTCTAAACTGATAGTCCAATTTTAATAAAATTTTCCACGACTATAGAGGAGGTATACCTGAGTTTAAGTTTTGAATTTGGACTTTAAACACTAATGTGAGGCGGAACCTCAAGTCCCCAATGTGGGATATCTCGGGTATATAAAAAATTAAAAATTATGCCATATTTTTGTTCTCAATCCGAATTGAAAGATTTGAATTTAAAAAAGGACTATTTCAAAAGTTTTATGCATTTAAATTAAAAAAAAGATTTTAAAAGTAATTTTTTTCGCTATTTATTTTCGAAAAAAGTACTCCAAAATTGTATTTGTTAGATTTTTGACTCTGTTAACGGTACCGAGGTCCGGGCTATAAATACCCTTTGCGAAATATTTAGAATATTTATTATTGGGTCATACAAAAGAGGTTTTTATTATTTGAAAACTTTTCCACTTTTTTCATTTCCCTCACTGTGTTCCGGTAGAAGAAGTTAAGCAACAAGGCGGTAATGGCTGGACCGATTTTGATGAAATTTTCAGGGAATCTTCAGAAAAGCCTTTTGGATAACAGTGTTTCAGATTTTTGATTTTCGGTCTGTGATAAACAATTTTGTTTACTCTTGCATATTAGGTGCATGAATAAGAAATTTTCATATGAAATCTATTTAAAAAAAAAATATTTTAAATAATTCTCCGCATTCCACTTTTAATAAAAAAATAACGGTTTTATTCAAATAAAATTTGTTTCCGAAAGGACTTCTGCGTCTAGAGCCGCAGAAACGGAAAGAGAACGAGAATCGTGGCTTCAGAAAATGCGTCGCAGTGCATCTTCACCGAGAGCTGCAGAGACACCTCAACAGCATATCGAAAGATTAGAAGTAGAGTATCCAAAACCGAAACCGAGAACCGGTCGAACGGTTTTTCATCTTTGTAAACTCCACCGGTTTCGGTTTTTTTAACTTTTTGGTTTTTTGACAAACCGGTTTTTGTAAGACGGTTAACCGGTTTTAATGAAATATATTTTCTAAAGCTCATTCAAACATATTGTTACGTTTTAACCTTTTCAAAACGCTGGTTTATTTCCTTTAAATAAACCGGATACTTTTGATTGCAAATAAAATCCATTTAGTAGTTTGAAAATTGTAACAACTCTTTATTTATTTAAAATGTACAACAACAGAATTAAATAGTCTCTCAATGTTTTTTATACACGTTTATAAATTCGCAGAAATACAGGCACACTTTATACAGGCACACGAATTCACTTGAAAAACACAGCACTCACTTTAAGGCACTCAGTTGATGTTTATTCGAAAAGCGTCTCTGATAAATTCACTCACGACTGCAACCTCTGCCACTATTTATAACACTGCATTACCATCTAGAAAGCTCTATTTTTACAATGTTCTTTAACTGAATATTCGAATTCGAATATACGGTCGCAGCAAACAGCGTTGCCATACTTACGATCAATGGTCAACTGAAAGCTTTTATTCAATGTTAACAATGCCCACAGACATGTTAAAGTTTGGGCACTGCTATTTGAAAGCATTATGCAACTTTAAATCAGCCGTTAAAATCGTTATATTTGAATTCAAGTACAATTTCGTAACAATATTTATGAAAAACTTTGATACCATTTTTAAAAATATTGTTTTATTTTATAGAAAATTGTAGCATTTGACAACATTTCGTAAAATATTTAAAATAATTGCATAAAAAATTCAAAAATGCTAAATTTCAATTAAATAAAAATTTAATATAAACCGGTTAACCGGTTTTTTGAAGACAAAAACCGAAACCGTTTAACCGGTTTTTTAAAAGACAATAATCGAAACCGGTTTTTTAAAAAACACACTTTTTCGGTTAAACCGGAAACCGGGTTTTTAAATTTGCCGGTTTTTTGGACACTCTAATTAGTATCCAATCGCTCCCGAATGGCTCGATCAAGAGAAAGAATCGATTTGAAGTTGCCGGCATTTTATTACAATAAGTATGATGACTACAGAAATCTTAAAGACCTACTGATTGGCGCAATGAACAAACATTGCTTACATTGCAGCGTTTTGAAGTTCCCTAAGGAATCCTGTGCTTCTAAGTTACATTTCCGGCGCCAATCCTATTTCCAAGCACTTCCTTCAAAATATACAAAAGTGCAACTCATGCTTTCAAATGACGTTGGCTTCAGTCCACCTTTAAAGTTCAAGGCCAAATGTACCACAGAATTGGATCATTGCTCCCGCTTCCCAATGATGATGCGAAATTCCTTCAACGAATGCTATCGAAATACATGCGTGTGCATTTGCCCCAAGACCCTTCTGCTGAAACATTCTCAAAACAATTGTTGGACTTCGGAAATGGAAAAATTCTAATTGATCCCGCCACAAATGAGATTTTGTTCCCGAAGTTCTGCGAAATCCAAATGAATTTTCAAGCCGTTGTCTACAAGGTCTTACAACCAACTACAAAAATTCGGATTTTCGGTGGGAACGTGCAATTTTGTCACCAAAAAAAAAATTAAGATGTTAACAAGCTCAATGACCAAACACAATTGAAATTGCCTGGCGAAACAATAAAATACAAATCGATTGACACAGTAATGAATGAAGAAACCGTCAATTATCCTATTGAATTTTTGAATTCATTGGAACCAGCCAGAATGCCACCATATGTATTAACATTGAAGGTTGAATCACCGCCCTTGTCCGACACTGTATATTAAAATCGAGATCGAGATGCAATATAAAACAGATGTTTTTTATGGGCCAGCAACGCGGACCGGGTTCAATTAGTAACGCATAAAAACAATTTAAACCAGTATTATTGTCATTATTTTCTTTAAGAATCAATATCCTTAAATATTTAAATGTTAAGCATCTTAAAAATTCATTTAAGAACTTAAAATATAAATTTTATATTTAGTCGACCCACTGGAAAGTTAATGCTAAAATTCTTAATTGTCTTGTTTAATCGGGAAGACATCGATTTCAAAAGTTGGTTCACTTGACATGAAATACCCCATATAATTATTTTTTTTTAATAATTGATTAAAAATTGTTGTTTATAATTCAAAGGCATTACTACTAAGGGTTTTTATTTGCGCTGTTTAGATCGTTAACAAGAGGATGTTGTAGTCCTTTTTTATTATATTAGAAATATATATTATAAAAGATATTTACATTATAAATATTTCTCTTAATTTTCCAATTCTGCTAAATGTGTGATTTCATTAATGTACTCATTTGTAGATTAATTTTCTAGCAGGAGTTCACATCTATAAAATTCATGTGATACTTTAAATATTTCCTCAATTAGTATGCTTTTTTCAATTTAATTCGTCCGTATCCAATAAAAAGAAATTTGATTAGCTTAAAACGTATGATATGATATAGAAACCACAAACAAACTCAAAATATACACTAAAATCTTATGTAATATTTTAATAAAATAGTAGTAGTAGTAGATACTAAACAAATAACAAATAATATAATTTAAATAATTTATATAGTATTAACACCTTTAACACCTTTTTTTTGATTAATACTGGCCGCTTTAGTAATTTGCTTAAAAACCCCATCATTATCAACTTAAATACACGCTAATTGTATAAATAAATATTTAAAACAGTTCGATAACCAGTATTTGAAAAAGTTAAAAAAAAAATAAAATGTGTGTATTTAAAATAAATTGCGATCAATTTAAATTGAGTGAAACTAAAAATAACCCCACAATTATAATTGTAAATTATAACAATGTTTTAGATTTTTGTTCATTTCTCTTTCTGTCTCTTTGCTGGTCAAACATCACGTGATAATAATCAATCTATTGATTTTACAAGAGCTATTCTTTAGTAATTTAAAAACTATAATTGAAATATGTGTGAATGTAAATTACTTGAAATAATATTCTTAAGACACTTACATTTTAGCAACCCTTTGAAAACGCGAATACGATTGTTCCGAATATTTCGAGGATAAACGTTCCAAATCGATACGGGGCGGCATTACTGTGTTAAACTTTTCTATTCCTTTTTCGTTATTTTCCTTGTTAACACAATTTTTTTTTGCAATTTTAACCAATATTTATTTGTATGATTTGATTTTTTTTCTTCCAATACACTATTTTATAGCCATTGCCTTAAGGAGTTGTTTTCTTTGTGCTTTTGCTCCGAAATACTTTTGTGTTTGGGTTTATTTTCACACGCACTTCAGAGGAGCCCGTCCGTTTAAATAGACCGTTTATCGACTACTAAATATTCAAATTAATTTTAAGATCCTAAATACCTCTGTTTTCCTTAACTATTAAATACTTGTTGTGTATTTAAGAAATTAAATAGTGTTATTTATAAATGCCCTACAATAATACACAGCGTTAGTTAGAGAGTTTAATGATGTAGGCAAATGTTATAAATATTTCAATCACATTTAGCTGTGTTAGGGTGCCGTAATCCCTTTGGAACTGTTAATTTTTATGTGAAATCAAGTTTTGTAAGAATTTTGCAAAATCTGGCTGAAGCTCTAAAGTTTTGAAATCTCTTTAGAAGAATTTTGAACAATTTGTTTAACAAAATTTGCCAAATCTGCCAATCCGAGTTAATATAATACTTTTTGAAATTGTTTCTCTCAGATGTTCTCTCCCTGGCGAAAAATTATTTTTTTTTGTAAAGATTTTTTTTTTAAATGTATTAAATATATTACGAGATCAGGACACTAAGTTTGGGACTTTTTGAATATACCGCCTTTTAACTGAAAGGGCAACACTACTTCTGCCAACAGGCATCATATGTCAGTTGACTCCTTTCAAAATTTGAACAAGCTGCGTCACGTAGTTCGTGTTTGACAGCCATTGAAATCAGACTACACAGAAAAAACTATTTCTTAAACCGTTTCAATTCAAATATTTGTCATATATTGAACTGGTTTCAATTATTTCATAATTAAATTAAGTATTCATTTGCTCAAAAACAAAATTTCTTGATATTTTCTATTGAATTTTGTGTTTTGAATTTGATTATTTTGACAATTGAATATACAATTTTCGTTATTGGTTGAATTTAAAATACAAAAATTATTGAATAGATAATTTTCGTAACTGAAAACACATTTTTGTTATTTTTTGTGTTTCAATTACGAAAATTATCTATTCAATAATTTTTGTATTTGAAATTCAAACAATAACGAAAATTGTATATTCAATTGACAAAATAATTAAATTCAAAACACAAAATTCAATAGAAAATATCAAGAAATTTTGATTTTGCGCAAATGAATACTTGATTTAATTATGAAATAATTGAAACCAGTTCAATATGGGATAAATGTTTGAATTGAAATATATTTTTTTCTGTGTACTTGAGGAGAAAATAGAAAAAAGTGAATTTCATGTGCTCTTTAAGCATTATTTTTTGCCGAAAAAGCCATCACTCAAACCAAGGCTTTGCTTGATAAATACTTTAGGAACTCTGCACCATCAATTTCAATGGTAAACAAGTGATTTACTGAATTTCGTTGTCTCCATGCAAGCACGGAAGATGCCGAACGTTCTGGACGCCCAGTTGAGGTCTATACATCCAAAACAATTGAACAATTTGATCGGAGATTGAAAGTTTGAGAGATTGTGGAAGCCATAGAAATCTCACATGGCTCAGTGGTTTAAATTTTAAATGATCACTTCCACAAGATGGGTGCCGCTTTTGCTCACAATCGACCACAAACGCAATCGTGTGACAACATCGCAGGAGTGTTTGTTCTGTTCAGGAAACGTTCCTCGAGCTTCGCCCATTATACGGTGAGGCCCATTTCTGGATGAATGGATACGTCAACAATCAAAATTGTCCAATGAGATCCAAGAGCGTCCAATACATCCCGAAAAAGCCACTGGTTGGTGTGGATTTTGTGGTGGTCCATATTTCTTTGTGAACGACATTGGCCAGGTCATCATCGTCAACGGCGGGCGCTATAGGTCAATGATTACCAACTTATTATGACCTGAATTGGATGATATGGACACCAATGACTTGTGGTTCCAACAGCTCATGCCATATTGGACATTATGCCTGAGCGATTTGTGGTCATGATTATCTCACGTGTAGGTGTTGTGAAGTGGACACCGAAATCGTGCGAATTGACTGAATAAGCCACAACGTTCCTCAAAGCCTAATTTATGCCCCAAAGTCATGGACAGTTGGACATTTCGGATAAGCGCCACTCAGCGAAGCCGCTGAGGACATTTGCATGATGTTATATTCCATACATTCCGATTTGATAAACGAGGTCAAACACAAAATGAGCGATATCTCGTAAACGCTTTAGTCAATTTATATTACTAGGCCAGATTTGTGATCACACTGTTATTAACATAGTTTGTAAGTATAACAACATTAACTGTTAAAGCTGCTAAAAGCTCTAAAAATAAAACATTATAGTTTTGTCCGTTAGATAATTCATGAAACTACTAGAAGATGGCACTTTTTATATAAATAGTATCAGAAAATTGCACTCAGTTTATCATAGGCGCTGTTAAAATTAACCACAACTGCATTATCATTGTATTCTTGTACATTAGAAAGTGCTTGTATTAAAAGAAAGTGACTAGAGTATCCAAAACCGAAAACCTGTTAACCGGTGTTTTCATATTTGTAAACTTTACCTTTTTCGGTTTTTTGACAAACCGGTTTTTGTAACCGGTTTTAATGAAATATATTTTCTAAAGCTCATTGAAATATATTTATGAAAAACTTTGATACCATTTTAAAAAATATTGATTTATT
This sequence comes from Calliphora vicina, assembly GCF_958450345.1. Lineage (NCBI taxonomy): Eukaryota > Metazoa > Arthropoda > Insecta > Diptera > Calliphoridae > Calliphora > Calliphora vicina. Next base: position 63,182,526 of record NC_088781.1, on the reverse strand, counting down.
TTAAAGAAAATTATTGCACCTGACAATATTTTGTAAAATATATAAAAAAAATTACATAAAGAACGAACGTTTATCACAAGACACAAGATATTTTGGGAAACATTATTGAATTTTATTGATTTATTTCAACAGTTTAACTGGTTTTTGGCTTAATTTAGTATAAAAAAGTTTTCGGACATGAACAGAATTTTTGAAAATTTACCGGAAATGGTAAAAGTCCCAGAAATGAGGAACCCTATTTCGAATCCAAGTGACTTGTTGTGGTTTTGCACTAAGCCCTTAAATTAACAATTTTAATGGGGCTTTGAAAATGCTTTAAAATCACGGTTGCCTACCGACTCGGAACTCTAAAAATGTAACGGTAACGCTTACATTTTAACCGTTATACAATATTGCTAACGGTATTTAGTTGTTATTTCGGTAACGGTAGCTTAGCGACAATGGTAGTTGCGCAGAAATGCTATTTTGGGGCTACGTTAGCTTAGTGATAGCGGTAGCCAACCTTGCTTAAAATAATTACAATTTTATAAACTTTTAAATCATTTTACACAAATGGGCAATACATATCGAAAATCAAACTATTGCAAGGATAACAAAATGTATGGTAAAGAAAACTAAAGAAGATTATACATATTTTATATTCTAGACTTTAGAATTTTTTTGGAAAACAACTTAATTTCCGAACTTGTGTCTACTAGGGTATTCATTCGACTAATGATCGTTCGATTAATCGAATAATTTCTTACGATTAATTATGCGAATAATTTAAAAATTGCCATTTTCGAATAACGAATAATTCGAACAATTTTATGTAGAATAATCGAATAAAACGAATAAATCTTCATATATATTTAAATTTATTAAATTGCTTAAAATTTTTCATAATTCCAAATTTAAATAAGTAATAATGACTCACAAAACTTGTATTGTTTCTGAAATTCGACAAATAACTAAAGACAAAGGGACTTTCGATCACTGTAGATGAGTGTTACGATAGCTCCTTCTATAAATATATGAATATTACTGCAATAAGTTACAATTCTAAAAACAAATATTTCAAAATTTTTAACTTAGAACTTGAACCAATGAAAATAAAAGGTGCGGAATAAAATATTTGTTATTTAGCTGTCGAAATATTAGAAGAATCGCAATATAATAATATAATATAATCAAAATATTAACTTAGATTAAAGAGGAGTTGAATGTGATTTTGAAACGGTCGTCGAAAGTGATATTGAGGATGACATTTATAATGATTACATTGAAATAGATGAATGCCAAGATCTTAAAATATATGTATCTAAGTGATGTAATTAACCGCGTACGTAAGTGTTGCAAAATATTTAATAAATCGAATGATAAACACAAATATTGAAAACTAACGTTTTGCTGCAAGAAAAGCATGGAGTTCGTCTTGTACATAATTTTGAACATCATTGAACATCATGGTAATAAACTTTTTGCGTATTTGTAAATGCGTCAATCATGAACTGCCTGACTTCAAATTAGCCACGTTCACTGACAATGACATCAAACTTTGGACAGATTTGCGTAATTCCCTACACCCAGAGAAAAAATGAACACATCCGTGTACGATTTGACACCATTCGGTGTCAATAGTGTATCAACCCCGTATATGCACAAATTGTACACGAACGGTGTCAATTTGACAACGAAAAAATTACACCATTCAGTTGTCGAATTCACACCATCCGTTGTCGATTTGACACCGTTCGTGTACGATTTGACACCAGACCGTTGACAATTTGATACCGTACCGTTGTCAATTTGAAACCATATGTTGTGGATTTGATACCGTTCGTGTACGATTTGGTAATTGAAATAAATAATAATTCCTTTATGTTTTACATTTATTTTTAAATACAATACGAATAAATACTTAAATATAAAATACATATAAATTTCATGTTTAAATTTGGCAAAACATTGGTGGCAATTGTCGGAGTTCCTGTATGTGAAATTTCAAATAGCATCCCTAATTGTGGCACTGCTTCCACAGGTCATCATTCTAAAAAATAAAACAAATACTTATTGTATTCTACATTGCTGATAATTATATATGTAGCTCTACTTTCCTTTTAAATGTACAAAAACTGTATGTTTATTGTTTCCAGGAATTTTTGGAGTTGTATGTCGTCAGTGGATTCGGTGATCTTCATCTGCATCAACACAAATTCACTATTAAACACAATAACACTTCCTTTTATACATATTTTAATTTTTAAATATCTTCACTTTTTTAATGTAAATAAAATTTAAAACACACTTTGACAATAACTTGTCAGCAACTCACGTTGAGATGTTTTGGCGTTTAATTTAACAACATTGCGTTGTCGATTCATACCCATTTGTTTACAAATTGTAAACGTATGGTGTCGAAAAAAGTGACACCGTATGGTGCCAAAATGACACCAACCGTTGTCAATTTTGCAACGTCATTTTTCCCTCAGTGTAAGACAACTTGATTAAGCAAAGATTCGGAACCGTGATAGAACTTGAGGGTATAATAAAATTTGTTATAAATAAGAAATAGTGAATAATTAATTTACTAAAGAATTAGTTAGTCATTTTAAAACCCGAATTAACGAACGATATAAAAAAGTTCTTAATACGTTTATATTGTACTTGAATTCAGAATCATGTCCAACTAGCTAAAATTTTTTAAAGCATAGCTCCAAAACGGAAACTACAGGGTTTGCTAGTCAATTGTTTTGTATATTGTTCGGGAGTTAATCATAATATTTCTGATGAAAATTTAATTATGGACTTTGTTTTCGAATGTTTTTTAACATTATCAATACTTGAATTGTTAACTTTAACGTTATTTTTTTTTCTTTAACAATAAAATATTAAAAAACCGACATCAAAACTTCATTCTTTACTTTTTTAAAAAAATATAAATTATTCGAATAATTCGATTAATTTTAAACGTGTGATCGAATTATTCGAACAAGTTAAAATCTCTTATTCGAATTATTCGTTTTATTCGAACAAGAGAAAAATCGAATAATTCGAATACCCTAGTGTCTACTGTAGGGTTTTCAAATATTCCCATGTGGCCAACCTAGAAATGTTGTTTTGACTTGTTTTGCTTTTTTTAAACTAAACAAACATTAAATCGTGCTATATTGGGCATTAAATGGAAGTGTTAATTACTTATTTTTAATATTTTAAACTCTAATTTTATTGTCAGTGAATTTGTTTTTCCAAAAGTTATGGAAATATATTCTCAGTTGGAGAAAATGTTGCTAAATATGTTTCAAAATTTGCATTTAAGACTTTGATATAACACGTGTTGGTATTTGCTACTCACACTTTTCTATGAGAAGATTTTACTTAAGATGTTTGTGATAATAAAAATCGTTATAAATTAAAACAAAAATCATGTGGCCGTTATCATTTGCGTTGCCTTAAAAAGTAAATATTTATTCATTTTATCTCGATTTTAATTTGTGTTAAAATGCTCATCAATAAATCGATGTACAAACATACATATTTATATGTAAATATTCATATGAGATTTAAGAAATGATCAATGCGCTGTTTTTGAAAGCTTTTATATTTTAAAAATAGTGTAGCCAACTGTGTTAGTGAGAATTTGAAAATTGGCATAATTTGTTATGGTTACTTACTGTGGTGTTGGCGGATTAACAATATTTAATAATTCCGTTGGTGTTTGCGGCACCCTTTTTATCACCAATCTTCGACCATCTGTTGATCCAATGCCAAGCGATGCCAACGATCTTACGGAGGTGACATCTGAAAATATTTGATTGGCAACACTATCACGATATAAATAGGAACTTGAGTCACCATCTTGTTGGATAAAACTGTTGATGGTTAATTCATTTGGATCGGATAAATAGGCTGTAAGATGGAAAATAAAAGTATTTTGAATATGAATTACAAAAAAATTAAATAAAAATTACAAGTAAAAAATACTATCGTCTTCGATCAATATTTAAGTAAAAATCTACATTTATTTTGTTCAATTTGTAATTGAAATGCTTTAATGTTACTTAATAATTCAAATATCATCGTAATCCCCAAGAACCCATTCGAATCATCTGACACAAGTTATTTATTACTTATTTTATAATTTAAAAAATCTTTTTTTTCTTTCAATTACACTTTTTGTTGCAAATGTGCAACGATAAACGATATGTATGAGCGCATTAAAGATAAATCCATTTAAAAGAACACAATGAGATCAATTTAATTTGATTCGTTAGCAGTTTGTAAATGTAAAATAATCTGGGTGACCCACGTACTATTTAGCGATGTGTATGAAAATCTCATTTTATTTAGACACTAAAAAGATTTTGAAATAAAATGTTACTAAGTAAAATGTTCTTAATTTGAAATGATGTCCGTTAAGTAAACACAGAGGTCGTTGTCATTGTCACTCTACATATGCATCTTGGCATGCTAAAATGTAATTTTAAAGCAATGAAATTACTGAATTTATTTACATTGTTTAACCCCTTCATCGTGAGTGCTAAGGGTATACATAAGTCTATCATACCGTTTGCAATTTAAAAATGCCGGATTTACAATGGATGGCGTATCTTTTCAACGCGGTTTTTGTTTTTAATAACTTATATGACATTTTGAAGGGTACATATCTATCATTTATTCTCATTATAGTTTTTTTTTTTGCTTCGAAAATGTCGAATTTTATAACCAACAAAGCGTCATGGGCTTGTGGTGAATGTGTTCTATCGGTTTCAACGTGCGAGAGATGGTTTGTGCTGTTCAGAAGTGGTGATTTTCACACGGAAGACAAATATTGCCCAGGACAGTCAAAAAAGTTTGATGTCTAAGAATTGGAGGCATTACTCCATGAAAATTGTTCTGAAACCCAACAAGAGCTTGCAAAATCATTGGGAACTACTCATGTAGCAATTTCAAAACGTTTGCAAGCAGCAGGATTCATTTAAAAGCAGAGAAATTGGGTACCATACAAATTGAAGCCGAGACACTTTAAAAGATTTTTTTAATCGCTCAGTCGTTTTAGAAAAAAAAATGCTTTTTAGCAATATTTCGAAATTCGTTAGCACCACAGAACTCAGCGTACTTGAATTAGTTTAACCCACCGGGTGCCACGCTTGACAGTTTTTTCACCTAGAACAGTGCTTTTATTTAATTAATCCATTGTTTCTTTGATTAAATTGGCATTCTTCCTTCTTGTCTTTGTATTCTGCACGAGGAGATGATGATCATTTCACGTGGAGGTGATGTGAACTGGGCACGGATCGTACGATTTGACCCCGTTAGACTTTCTTGTGAGGTTTTATTAAGTCACAGATATATGCGAATAAGCCAAAAATCACAGCGGCCCTCAAGGCAATCGGTTAAATTCAGACTGATTTACGCGCCTGAGTTTGGACATTTCGGGATAAATCGTTATTGTATAATTCGTCAAAAAGTTCCAAAGGACATTTTAAATAAACACTTTCTTGAAGTTATAGTTTTAGAGAAGCCTCAAACCAAACAAATATCTGCACAGAAAAAATGTATTTTTGACAATTTTTTAAAAGAAAATCTAAAGTAAACCGCCATATTTTTGAAGTATTTCTGTATGGCTATGAACGAACATCGATGTACCTTAAAAAACATAACAATTTTTTCATTTCCCAAGTATTAAAATTTTCTGGTATGTTACCATATATATTATGAATTGATTCAGTGATGACCGTCTGCCCTTGTATTGGTTAAAATAGGTTTTCCAAAGCCCCCAGATAACCCACAGACCAGCAAATATTTTCTGTTCTTTGTCTCAGTTGAAAGAATCAACCAAATCTGGCAAAAAATGACTACAATGAGTCAATTTCGGGAAAACTATTTTTAAATCCGACTATTTGAAGAAATTTTTGATACCGCATTAAAATTTATCCCTAATGTTATCCAAAAAGTTGTGAGTACAAAAACTTTGCTAATTTAGTAGAAGCAAGCAGCGTTTAAGTTTTATTATCGAAGTATTTACGCCAAATAGTAGCTCGAATTTTAAAAGATTTCAAACAACAACAACTCTTATGCCATTTCAGATTTATATTTGATCAAAATATTCGTGACTGCTCCTCTAACAGAGCTGTAAATGAATCATTCTTTTTTGATTTTAATTCATTGGGAATTAGATAAATTTTGAATTAATTCATTTTACAACAACAATTCAAATGAATTTGTAAAAATGAGTTGCAATTCGTTTCCAATTCATTTGAATTGAATAGAATTGAATTGATTTTGAATTAATTCAAATGAATTAGAAAAAAGAATTAGCAATTCAAATGAATGAAATCAAAAATGAGTTGCAATCAATCAAACTCAAGAGCAGATCTCTAGCGGGAATGAAAAATTGTTCCTACCAAAATGAAAATACTCAGTACAAAAATTTAAAAGCCTTGTCCTGGATCCGCGCCTGATCAAAGAAAACATGGTGTTTGGAGTTTGTTTCTTCAAGAAGAACTGATTTTTGTTTTGAAATACGCTGAACGACAAAACACGAATACCCAACGACAAACTTTTTGCTAATATTTATGTTATATTTATTTCCAAAAAATAAAATAATCAAAATCAGGAAAAATAACAATGTATGTAATAATAGCTGTCTTCTACATAAAAAATTAGTTAAATAAAAAATTACTATAGATTTACTTCCCAAATCAATTCAAATGAGTTGGAAATGAATTGCTAATTCTTTTTTTTTTAATTCAAATGAATTAATTAAAAATCAATTCAGTTGAAATGAATTGGAAATATAAATAAATAAAATAAATTTTTCGGAATATTTTTTTGGTGAATAAATTTCTTTTGGTTTTTGATTATATCTAAGCCATTTCCGAACCGCAACTATAGCGGCCGAATATACCACTCTTACTTGTTGTTATTGTAATGCGAAAAAAGTGTATTTTGAAAAAAATTAAACTTTAGCCAAAAAAAATGGTAAAATTTCCGATAACAAATTTTTTTTAGGTGGATCGAGAATAGAAGATTTAAAAAATAACAAGTTCATGATGTTGAAAAATATTTTTGCTATGCGTTTTTTTTATTTTCAATTTAAAAAATAACGTTTAACATTAATTTAATCAATAAAAATTGTATTATTTTCATAAACAAATCATTAGCTACTTTCGAACATCATAGTGATTGTATGATTAAATCTCTCCCCGTTACAATTTTTACAATTGATAAAAATTAAATTAAATAAAATAAAATGTTGAAAATAATAACAGAAATGAACTAAACCCAAAAATGTTTTCATAATTTTGATTTACACTCATTCACTCACCTGATACAACAGAACGCATGCTGCTATTACGATCGTTAGGTGGACGCAAACCAATTCCCAGTGATGGAGTACCGTTGGCACTGGCAATGCCACTATTAAAATTGTGCTGAGTTGGTGATAACAGAGCTGAGACAGGTCGCACACTGGACGATGGTGGGGATTTGGTGAAAGCTGATGCTGGTGTGACTGATGTGGACGATGAGGATGACAACAATAGCTGTGTTGATGTGGATTTTGATTGTGATGGAAGTGTGAAATTGCTGTTGTTGCTGGCAGAGTAAATTGATGTGATTGCAGCAGGCATATTAGATGAATACAATGCATCCAATCTAGATGAAGATGATGTGGCTATTGTTGTTGGGGCGTTTGTTGTTGTAGCTGTTGCATCAGTGGCGTTATCAGATTCGTAATCCTCAATTGTAAATTTAACACTTGTGTTGTTGACATTAGACAAAGCTGTCGTCGGTGTTGCTGCTGTCGGTTTTGCTCTCTTCGACTCGGACACATTTGGCTGATGATGAATGACATCCGACCGAGACAATAATAATGGTGGTGATGTAGATGTTGTAGTTGGTTGGGGTTGTGCGCGAAATTTGTTTACAGCTGGTTTCGGTGATGGGGTTGAAGGGGTGGGAGTTGATGGTGTAGCGATTAATTCACTGAGATTTTGATTTGTTGGCGATCGTAGGGGTAATTTTTGCAGAGATGTCAATGATGAGGTGGACAAAGCGGTTGGAAATTTCTTGTCATGTCCCATGGGTGAGCTGGCTGGTATTATAATGAATTTATGAGAACGTATCGAGGGGGTGCGTAACAAATATGTCTGGTCGTCGGCATCACTATCGTACAGATAACTGTGACGAAAATTCATCGAACCCTGTTTGCCTATTTGTCCGAGTGTGGGGGTGTTAGTAGATGATGTTGCAGATGGTGACTTCGAGCCCATATTAATGAGAGCAATTGGTGATGCTCGGCTCTGTGAATTTCCCGATTGGGCCGCTTTGCTTGTGGTGGGTTTGTCACTAGGCTTTGTCTCCATTGTGGTCTTTTGGCTAAAAGTTTGCTCGTTTTACAGTCTTTTTCTTGGTTCCGTTTGGTTATTATTATTATTGTTATTGGTGGGTATTTGATATTGTTTTTATTGCGTTTATTATTTGTTATCTTTCATTTTTATCTAAAGAATAATTTTGTAACATTTAATTAAACTCAATTCTTAAATTTCCTTAATTAATTAGCATTCCAACTAATGATTAAAATATTTCTAATTAATTTTGAGTTCTCTTATGCTGTGTTTTTAGTTTGTCTTCTAAAAAGTTTAATTGTTTTTAAAATTGTTCTAATTTTGCGTGTTTGTCGCATTATTGTCTTGATGACACATTGCATTTGTCTTTTTTTTTGTTCCACTGTATTTGTTTGACCTTTGATGGTCCACATTTATCGTTTCAACGTTTTTTTGTTATTAATTAATTATTTTAAAATTTTTCCCCAGACACGAATATTTTATTTAATAATTCATTTTATTTTACATAAATGAATATGCAAATCATTTTTTCTGTGTTAATTTTAATATTATATTCACACATTTTTTGTTTAATTTCTTAGTTACGAGTGTTACAACTAATTGCACTTAATTAATTTAAGAGTAATTTTAAGTTATATATAACAAATTTTATGACTTTTTTATTTGGAATATTTATATTGATTTGATCTTGTCGAGATATATATAGGTATATGCAAAAATTTGTGCACTACGAAAAGGTTGATATTGAATTATTATTGGGTAAATAGTATGATTTTAGAATAATCCCAAAATGGTTTCTAAACAATAAAACTATTAATTATCCTTTAATTGAGTTTAAACAATAAAAGCAATGTTTTTGCAACGTATTACTTTACATATGGGCAATTCCAGGAGAATGACTATCACGACCGAAAACCAAAAAACCCCAGAAACTTTTTTCAAGATGATTTGAATAGGAGAAATCACTAAAATATTACTATGTGTAAGTATTTAGAGCTTATTACAACATTTTTTTGGCAAAAATAATAGTTTAAACTGACTATATTTAATCTTTTAATTTAATTGACATGTTTTAGGCTAAAATTGCGGTTAAAACTAGGCTCCCAATTAGCTTGTAGTATGAAATGAATTTGACTTTGATTGTTTTTTTGCTATTGCCAAATTGTTTATTGAAACCGAATGTATATTTTCTATTCACTTTTTTAGTTTTTGTATACATATATTTACAGAATATATATTGTTTTATTATAAGAGAAAAATCTGTCACGTACGGTATGTCACGTTCGATATTAAATTTTATTTATTATAAAATCATCCAAAGATTTTTTATATGACGGAGTGTAAAGGAAAAATATTTCGTTTAGTGTAAGAAATTAAAAGAAAACATAACGCCTCTCACGATTCGAATATTTTCGTATATATCTACATGTACCTCAAAATGAGTTCCGTTTTATGTCACGTACGATATACCCTTATTTCGCTCAATATTTTGGACAACAATATTTCGAAAGAACTTTTTATTATTTTAAAATATAGTACCCTCTGAATGGAACATAAAGATAAAATTATTTTTCAGATACTTTTATTTTTCCAAAATCTGTTCAACTCTATAGGCGTACAAATGTCACGTACGACTTTTGCACACATACGGCTTTTCTACAATTTGGCAAAATTTTTATTTTTTTTTAATTAAACTTATTTCCTAACTTTATATAATTATACTAGCTGTACCGGCAAACGTTGTTCTGCCATAGCTCATAAAAAGTTTGAAGATTCCCGCTATAATAGTAGTTCAGATATCCAATAAAAAATTTTTAGTTTGTATGGGAGGTGCCATGCCCATTGTGCCTATATAGGTCGATTGTGAATCTAAACCATCCAGGGACCCACTCAATCACACGCATCAAATTTCATCGAAATCGGCCCAGCCGTTAAGGAGGAGTTCAGTTACTAACACACGTACAGAAGAATTATATATATAAAGATTTTTATTATTAGAAAATATTCAGACAAAATTTCGTATTTTTAGTTCCACTTGTTTTGGCTGAATCGGGTCAACGTATTTCCACATATCTTTGTCCATATATGTTGTACCGATTTTCCAATATTAATACAAAATTTCATACCCTTTGTCCTTTTTTTTTGGCACTATCGCACTTAAAATTCAGTTGATAAAAAAAAATTCAAATATTTGTTCCTAAATAGCTGGCCGCCACTATAGGTATCTAGTAGGGTATTCGAATTATTCGATTTTTCTCTTGTTCGAATAAAACGAATAATTCGACTAAGAGATTTTAACTTGTTCGAATAATTCGATCACACGTTTAAAATTAATCGAATTATTCGAATAATTTAAATTTTTTTAAAAAAGTAAAGAATTGAAGTTTTGATGTCGGTTTTTTAATATTTTATTGTTAAAGAAAAACAAAAAATAGCGTTAAAAGTTAACAATTCAAGTATTGATAATGTTAAAAACATTCGAAAACAAAGTCCAACATTAAATTTTCAACAGAAATATTCTGATCAGATTAACTCCCGAACAATTTGCAAAGCAATTGACTAGCAAACCCTTTAGTTTCCGTTTTAGAGCTATGCTTTAAAAAATTTGAGCTAGTTGGACATGATCCTGAATTCAAATAAAATATAAACGTAATAAGAACTTTTTTATGTCGTTCATTAATTCGGGTTTTAAATTGAGTAACTAATTCTTTAGTAAATTAATTATTCACTATTTCTAAATTATTTATAACAAATTGTATTATACATCAAGCTCTATCAACGTTGCCGAATCTTTGCTTAATAAAGCGGTCCAAAGTTTGATATCATTGTCAGTGAATGTGGCTAATTTGAAGTCAGGCAGTGCATGATTGAAGCATTTACAAATACTCAAAAAGTGTATTACCATGTTAGACATTGATGTTCAACGATGTACAAAATCATGTACATATAAGACGAACTCCTTGCTTTTCTTGCAATAAATCTTTAGTTTGCAATATTTGTGTTTATCATTCGATTTATTAAATATTTTGCAACACTTACGTACGCGGTTAATAACATCACTTATATACATATATTTTAAGATCATGGCCTTCATCTATATCAATGTAATCATTATAAATGTCATCCTCAATATCACTTTCGACGAACGTTTCAAAATCACATTCTCCATCACATTAATATAATAATTATTTCGCTAGCTAAATAACAAATATTTTATTCCGTACGTTTTATTTTCATTGTTTCAAGTCCTAAGTTAAAAATTTTGAAAGATTTGTTTTTAGAATTGTAACTTCTTGCAGTAATATTTATATATTTATAGAAGGAGCTATCGGAACACTCATCTGCAGTGATAGAAAGTCCCTTTGTCTTCAGTTATTTGTCGAATTTCAGAAACAATACAATTTTTGTGAGTCATTATTACTTATTTATATTTGAAATTATGAAAAATTTTAAACAATTTTATAAATTTAAATATATGTATATGAACATTTATTCGTTTTATTCGATTATTCTACATAAAATTGTTCGAATTATTCGTTATTCGAAAATGGCCATTTTAAAATTATTCGAATAATTATTCGTAAGAAATTATTCGATTAATCGAACGATCATTAGTCGAATGAATACCCTAGTATCTAGTCATGCGTTTTTTTAATTTTTTATTAGGGTAGTATTCATTACAAAATTTAAAGTATCTCTGAAATAAACATTATTTATTCTATTATTTAAACAGAATGACAAACACATTTCCGAATCAATATTTGAATTTTTTATTATTTTTTAAAATATATATCAGTATCCAGTATTCAAGATTTTAAGTCCGCTCTTTTTATCGAACTTATTTGGAATTAAAATCGAAAATACGGATTTTTTATGATGCTCTATACAATCTCCATTTTTAAGTATATCATATTATAATATTTAATGGAAAAGCAGAATAATTTTCAATACCCAGTTTTGAAATTATATACTCCTTTGTCAATTTTTTAAATTGACATAAGGAGTATTAATTTAAAATGTTTGAAATGTATGTTTGATTTGTCAATTTGTGCAATATAAAATGTACACTGAATAAATTAAGTCTGCGTACAGACATACTCATAATATAAACTAGCAATTTATGGTCACTTTTCAATACACATTTAAACCTTTTTTTAATTCATTTTATAAAAAATCTTATAAACCAGAAATCAACATAAAAAAAAATACAAACATTTTCCTTAAAATCATAAAATTTTTTCATAAATTCAATAATTGTACGAAAAGTATCACCAAAAAAGTCTCGGTACAGTTAACTATTTTAAGGCAAGGAATCCCAATATTAATCTTAATTGAATTTAATATGTGGTAGGTCCTCCTTTCTGAGCAATTGCTTAATTTTAATGGCTGTGCATGGAATGAACCAGCTTTGTTGTTATCAGGGAATCCAAAAATAAGCATATTTTAAGGGATAGAAAGAAAATTATTATTAACTTGCAAAATGAAGGAAAAAATCTAACCGAAATCAAGGATATTGTAAAAGGACTACGCTCTTCCATTCAGTTCGTTATTCAACAGTTCAAAAAAACCGGAACAATGTCAAATAAACAAAGAACTGACCATCCAAGAAAAATAGACCACCACTTAGAAGAATTGTACGATTTGTAGAAGGTAATCCAAAAATTAACGCATGTGTAATTGCGGGAAACTTGAAAACTAGTGATGAATTAACGGTAAACCCCCAAACTGTAAGAAACGCTCTTAAACTAAATGGATACAATGGTCGAGTAAGTCGTAAGAAGCCCCTTGTTCGAAAAGTGAACATGAAAAAGAGATTGGATTACGCTATCGAGCATATTGATAAAGATTTTCTATTTTTAGCGATGAAAGTAAATTGAATGTTTTTGGTTCTGATGGAAGATAAATGTTATGGAGAAAGCCAAATACTGAAATGAATCCGAAGCATTTGACGCTAACCGTAAAGCATGTGTGAGGTAACGTTATTGTTTGGGGTTGCATGGCTTCATCTGGGGTGGGAAATCTTATTTTTGTTGAAAACACGATGGATAAATATGCATACCTTAATATATTAAAAGAAAACTTAAAACAAAGTTCTGAAAAATTAGGCTTGGGACGTTTGTATTGCTTTCAACAAGACAACAATCCCAAACACACCTCTAGATTAGTAAAGGAATGTCTTATTTATAATGTTCATAATCACTTAAATCGCTCAGCTCAGTCACCTGATCTCAACCCGATTGAGGATCTATGGGATCACTTGGAAAGAAAGATTCGGCAGCACAATATAAAGAGTAAAGATCAGCTAAAAGCCGTTATAATGGAAGAGTGGTATAAAATAGATTCCCTGACAACAACAAAGCTGGTCCATTCCATGCACAGCCATTAAAATGCTGCAATTGCTCAGAAAGGAGGACCTACCACATATTAAATGCAATTAAGATTAATATTGGGATTCCTTGCCTTAAAATAATTAACTGTACGGTGATTTTTTTGGTGATACTTTTCGTACAATTATTGAATTTATGTAAATTTTTATGTTTTTAATGAAAATGTTTGTAGTTTTTTTATGTTGATTTCTAGTTTATAAGATTTTTTATAAAATTAATTAAAAAAAGGTTTAAATATGTATTGAAAAGTTACCATAAATAGCTAGCTTATATTGTCTGTACTGAGACTTAATTGATTCAGTGTATATAAATACTACTCAATAACATATTCCTAAAAGATAATGTTTAACACGAAAAATAGATCGAAGACATCTTAAAAGTACTTAAGTAAGAAAGTATGGTCGGGATTGATTGCTTTATCATTAAATATTTGTATTTTATGGAGCTGTGGTCAGATTTTATTGATTTAAGAAGCATAAAAAGATTATTATGTCCACTATAGAAAAAATCAATTTACAGATGCACTTTTCAAATTTATTCACAATTAAGTGAATTCGCTCATTTTCACAAAATTTTAGTTTTTTGTTTGATATACACAAAATTGAATAGTTAATGTTGTTCTTTCGATTGATTGAATTTTGAAAACATTTCCCCATTTAAAAATTGGACCACAATACATAAAAATTTTGTAGTGATCAAAATTTACGGTGGAGAACATTAACGTTAATGTTCTATCTTCTGCTGATGCTCGAACTACAAGGCGCTTAATCGTTTCAGGAGCTACAAATACTGCAGTTTCCACTGCAATTAGATTAAGTGCTTAGTGAGGAGTCAACGTCAGTGACAAAACAATTCGAATATGTCTTAAAAATAACGGACTTAAAGCAAGAGCGATTATAAAAAAAAACAAATCGTACAAAAACTTCTCATTTGACGATTGGAAACAAGTTACTTGATCTGATGAAACTAAGATTAAACACATGCACATGGGTTGATAAACGCATTGTGGTATAAGATCGCCACATATGTCAAACTATGAAATTTGGGGATGTATCAATCATGGTTTGGGAATGTTTTCGTGGCAATGAGCTCGGTGTACTTCGGCGTATCAATGGTATTATGAGTGGCACAGACTATATTACCATATTGGAGGCCTCTTATCTCCCGAGTCTGGATATATTCGGTGTTGAACGTGGTCAACAAGAAGTATTTATGCTGGACAATGATCCTAAGAACATCACGAAAATAACAAAAAAATGGTTTGTTGATAACGAAATAAAACTGCTCGAATAGCCTTCCTAGTCTACACATTTAAACCCTATCGAGCACCTTTGGACAATTTTAAAACGGAAAATGTTTGCCGAAAAATATTTTCCGTGACCCGTAGTTGAATTGTGGGAGCGAGCCCTTCTAAGATGGCAAAATATAAGAACAAACATTTCGGAAAATCTTGTTAAAAGTATGCCAGAAAGAATCAAAGCTCTAAATAAATCTCGTGGTGGTCATACAAAATATTAATTTCAAAATTACTATGTTTTTGAAACAAGGGACAAAACTGTTCACACCGACCTTTGTTTTAAAAGTAGTATATTATATTTAATCCAATTTTTAAATTTAGTTTTTATGTATTGTTTAAGTTAGTAAATTGATACTCTTTTAAAATTAATTAATATTTGTCTTATACACAGTGAACAATAAAATTCTTCGCTAATACAAAAATTTCGTGACTTTTTTTGAACGGTTTTGTCTTCTACTGTATGTAATTATCTTTCAAATGCAACTAAGATCAATTATGTCCGATATCGACTTCATAATAAAATACGAATATTTAAAAGTACACAATACCTCAATATTTATTAATTTTCCTAAAAATTTAAATTACAAGTTTTTTTTAAAAAAAAAAAAAAAAATTTTAATTTCCAAATGACTTTAAAGAACCCAAGGTCAATAAGTTTGCGATGTGTTGATATACAATACTTATTAAAAAATGTCATTAGGTATATTTTTAAATTGTTACGCTGTCCGACAAATAGAGAAAAAATTCGTTAGACACGAACCGGATGATATACGTCTGAAACTATAAATTTAATGGAGAAAAACTGTGTTTTCAGTTTTTCATTTCGGACTTCAAGGACTTCAAAGTTTCAAAGAAGTACATTTTTCAAAAAATATTTAAAAATACTTTTGCTATTCCAACAATGACAAATTGTATTTCAAAAGAACAAGAAGAGTTGTAAAATATTTTGTATTATCTTTATTTTAGCCTGTAAGGATCAAAAGATGTCAGAAATGTTCTAAAAATGTTTAGCCTTTAATATCCTTTAAGATTGCCAATAAATTCCTTTTAAAAAAATAGTGCGTTAAAGACCCAAATATTCTACACTAAATGTCAAAATATCATCCTTTATATAAACAAAGGTCAAATTAAAATATAAAAAAAATTTTTTAGTATACAAATAAGTTTTATTAAGAAAAGTGCATGTTTATAAACTACACCACCATAGTGGGGGAGGTATAATGGTTTAGGGCTGTTGTTTGCAACATACAAAAATATTGTCCCAACACCCACCTTAAAGTATACCAATCTGCTCAGGATCACTTTCTGAGTCGACTAAGCGATGTCCGTCCTTCTGTCCGTCCATACATGTAAACCTTGTAATCAAACTACAGGTCGCAGGTTTAAAGATAATTCGACAAAATTTGGCACAAACCTTTATATTGCCCCAAGGACAAAGGCTATTGAATTTGGTTAGAATCAGCCCATTATTTATCCTAGCCCCATACAATTGGCCTATTTGAAAATAGTTAAGCTCTCATAAATATTTTAATTATAAACATATTCAAACCAAATTCAGCACAATTAAGTTTTATGTAAGCCGAACTCTCACGACAAAATTCCGTGATGATCGGTCAACAATATTCCATAGCTCCCATATAAGCAACATTCTCGAAAATGTCATTAATATGAATAAATCTCTAAAATATGTCAGTATCCAAACAAAATTCGACACAAATATGTTTCATATATTCGCAATTCATCCCACCAAAATTTTGTGACAATTGGTCCATAATTAGTCATAGCTCCCATGGCGGCATGAAATAACCCCCCACGAAATAATCCCCCAAAAATAAAATGAAATAACCCCCCAAAAATTAGTACAGAGAGCAACAACAACGATTTTTGGGGTGTTATTTTATTTTTTGGGGTATTATTTCATTTTTTTAATTGGGGGATTATTTCATATGAAATAATACCCCAAAAAATCAATGTGAAATAAGTCCCCAATATAAATTTTGGGGGATAATTTCATTTTTTAATTTATAAAGAAAACTTAAAATCTGTAAATTATGTCCCGATATATTAACAACTTGTATTTACCATTCACAAAAAAAAAATTGTGATATCAGTTGAAGTGATAATTTCGCAGAGTTAAGATCGTGGTATGTAGTTCAAAATGTCTTAGTAGTTTAAAACTGTTTTGTTTGAAAAACAACAAAAATGTGTTTAAACTATCGGACATTATGAAAATATGACCTTATAGCAGACCGCTTGAAACCCCCAATTGCTTTTGGTCACCTTCACTGTGTTTGGGGACTTATTTCATTTTCAAAATTTGGGTTCTATTTCATATGAAATAGAACCCAATAACACCCCATTATTGGGGTGTTATTTCATTTCTGTTTGGGGCATTATTTCATTTCGTTGGGGTCTTATTTCATTTTCAAAATTAGGGTTTTATTGCATATGAAATAAATCCCCAAATTTTGGGGGCTTATTTCATTTTATTTTTGGGGTGTTATTTCGTGGGGGGTTATTTCATGCCGCCAGCTCCCATATAAGGCCCATTACCGAAAATGTGTGTATTCAAATAAGATTCAACACTAATAAGTTTCATATCAAAAGAAAACTCTTTGTAATCATATACCCGGTGTAGGTTATCATAAGGTCGGGCTTGCCCGACTATACCATTTTACTTGTTTATTAAAAAGTCTTCTTCGTTGCTTTTCACAACGATTGAAATATTAAAATAAATAATAAAAAAACAAATAATTCAAATTTAAAATATTTTTTAACACTTAAGTAAGTAGTTAAGATATAAGGATGAAATTTTGGCATGTGGTATTCAATATTTGGATCTATAACTCACTATTTTTTTTAAAAAAAATTATTGGAAATCTAAAAGGATATTCAAGGATAAAAATTTGAAAGGACATTTTTGACATATTTTGATCCTTACAGGATAAAATAAAAATAATTCGAAATATTTTACAACTCTTCTTGATCATTTGACACCAAATTTGACATAGTAGGATGATCAGAAGTATTTTAAAACATTTTTTTAAAAATGTACTCCTCTGAAAATTTGAAGTCCTTTTAAAAGGAAACAGGATCACGAAATGAAAAACTGAAAACGCAGTTTTTCTCCATATAATATATTGTTTCAGATGTATATCATCCGGTTCGTGTCTAATATTGAGTGTCGTACAGTGTTTCAAACTTTCTGCTAGGTTTTTACACACAACTACTTTGCATAATAAGTAGTTAAAAATGACAGGAAGAATTCAAATGCAGTTGAACTATTTTTTTATAAACAAGTTAGAGCGCTACATTTGGTTGTGCATAAGCACCAAAATCGATTTTGGTTTTCGCTAATCTTTCGGCTATTTTTAGAGTGATTTGTTTGATTTTTTTTAAGAAATATTCTGCAAAAATATTATTTAAAATATTCTATTTCATATAACTAGTTAGTTATAAAGCGATTCGAATTTTCAATAGCGACATTTTCTGGACCATACCGGATATATTGTGATGTATTATTAATTAATGCATATAAATTGTAAGTGGTTATAAAAATTGTTTTTATTACGAATATGCAAATAACTTTTAAATAAGATTTTAAAATAAAAGGTGATTTTGTTTATACACTGTCATTCCATGAATTATGCACGAGTAATTAAATTGTTTTCTTTAACATTTTATGGTTGATTTTACAATCATATTTTTATCTTTTATATTCAATGATTTGTATGTTTAAGAACATTTTATTATTATTGTTATTATTATGCATATTAGTACTTATTAGTTTTCTTTTCAAGTCATGTTGTTTTTTTGTTTGTCCATATTTAATTTAACAAACTTAGGAAGTAGAATTATTGTGCAATTTTATATGTATTTATGTTTGTTTGTACAATATGAGCGGTTGTGAAAAAAATGTTTATTTTATTACTTGAATTATGGGCGAAAATTAATTTTTAAATACAAGTACATATATTTATTGTATGCAAGTACGGAATTAAATATAGAGAATATAGTGTTGAATACGTATTTTTTTTATACTGTTCAGAACAAACAACTTTCATTTGAATCGAAATATTTGAAAAATAAACAACAACAAAGAAGGAAGGAACACACGTAATGAGAAAAAGTTTTTAAACAGATGATAGACAAACAATTGTGAAGATTGATTATTTATTACATTTGTTTTTTTTATTGTTTGTATATATTTTTTTTAATTTTTATGTTTTTAACAATTAGTATATAATTTTTCTTTATTAGAATTTTAGCACATCGGAATCACAATTAACTTTTTGTCAGGATTTTAGAGTTTTTTTTTGTTTTAATTGTTATTTATTTTTTTAATTTTTTTTGTTATTATAATTTTAAGTTACTTCTTAGCGTTTAAATTTTATTTTCGTTTTCGTTTATATTTTTTTTGTATTTCTACGGAACGTGCTTTTACACGCGCTGTCAAATGTCAACTGATCTATAATACGAGAATATCGTTTACATTTTTTAGAACAATTGTATTTTCAAACTAAATGTGCAAGATAATTTTATAATAATGTGTAGATACTTTTATTTATTGTTATTGTAGCTATTGTTGTTGTTGTTTTTGTTTGCTTTACTTTAAATATATTAAATTCTATACTGTTATTTCACACTACACTGCGGGTAATGTGTTTAAAAACAGGAATTTAATTAATATCTATTGTTTTATACTCGCCAACCAAAAAGGTGGGTGGTATATTGATTTTGTCATTCCTTTTAAAAACACCACGAAATATTGGTCGTAGACCCATAAAAGTATATATATTCTGGGTCCCTATAAAATTCTTAGACGATTCTAGCTATGTCCGCCCGAATGATCAGAAATATTTGGTGTTGAATCAGAAATATTTGGTATTGAAAACTTCGATGACTACCTTCATTGTATACCCAAAAAATTACGTTTACAGCTCCCTGATACGGAGGGAACTAAAAATATATGTGTTAAGATAATCATATAAATCGGTCCTAAAATATACGAGATATAGTGAAGGGTTCGCTTATAAGCGAACCCTTTAAAAAATCGGTTTTAGTGAAATTGTTAAAAAATAAAATGTAAGCATAATTTATTGACAATAATAGAGGGAAATAAATATGTAACTTCTAAACGATAAATCCGATTTGAATAAAATTTCACATGTACAAAGATGAAGTGTTGTCGAGTTTAAGTTTTCAACTTGGACCTCATGGGGCCAACAGGGGCGCGATCAAGAGTTCTCAAAGTAGGACATCTCGGGTATGTTACAGTTTTAAAACGATCCTATTTCTTCGTTTGTGTTCCGATTTCAAAGAAATTACATATATAGCTATCAATTATTTCTTATAGCTTAGGAGATATTCGAATTTGAAAATTAAATTTTCCACATTTTCACCCACTCTACTCCAGTTTTTTGATAACAGCGGATCCAAATATTCCCGTTTTTCTCCAGTTTTCCTTTATTGAACTAACAATACAGGTATGTGTCAAATAGAAAAAAAATTGTTTAAAAATAATGTCTATGTCCAAAGTTATATTATATTTAAAAAAATTTAAAAACGCGATTTTACGTTAATTTTTGTACCTATGCAAAAATTCAATAAAGCCATTTTTGGTCATATTTTTCAAAAAAGTATTCCATGAATTTTTTAATTGTCAAAAGTTATATACATTTTTGAAAAGTAGACAAAATCCTCTATCCACTGATATCCATTTTGAAAATTTAATTTTCAAATGTGAATAGCTATAAGAGATAATTGATAGCTACGACGAGGTTTTTTGTAGTGCTCGATGGGGAAATTTTTTTGATAATCGGAACACAAACGAAGAAATAGGATCGTTTTAAAAATGCAACATACCCTAGGCGTCCTACTTGAGGACTCTTGGTCGCGCCCCTGGTGGGCCCATGAGTTCCAAAGTTATGCAAATATTTGTTAAGTATTTCATTAATACAATCCCAGTTTAATATCACTATGCGACAAAAAGTAGGGTCAGTGATCGGCGGGGGTTTTGCCCACCGGGAAATGTTAGATCGGTAAAAAAAAGTTATACTTGTCCCGGAGTTTCGCTGGGTTAGGTCTAGGAATCGAGATATATCGATTTGAAATTAGTATGTATCGTATAGGAAAAATTGTAATTTGTTTGCCGTTTTCATGCCTTTTAACCATCTAAATGTGCGAATATCACAAAGTTACGGCTACAACATAGTCAATAAAGAAAAGTGGTATTTTTGGTTTTCATTGAGCGGAACCCTGGAAAATCAGTTTTTCATAATTTTTTTCGTTAGTTGTCTTACAAAACTCAATTAAAATCATCTAATACTGTATCCAAAGAAAAAATATAGTTGTACAAGTTCTATAACAATATTATGGTTACTGTAATTATGTATATGATTGCGGTAATCATAATATGTTTAAGTTACCATTCATATAATTGTAGCAAGTATGTATATGATTGTAGTAAATAAATATATGTTTATGGCAATCATGTTTATGATGAATCATTATATCATAATATGTTGTACTCAGAGTATGATAACCATAATGCGAGAATAACATAATAGGTGAAGTAATACATCATAAAAATGGTTGCCACAAACATATACTTAATTAATACATTAATATATATGATTGCTACAATTATATGAATAGTAACTTAAACATATTATGATTACCGCAATCATATGTAATATAACATAATTACAGTATCCATAATATTGTTAAAAATTTTGAAATGGTTATGGTAAACATGTACAACTATATTTCTTCTCTTCTAACTTTTTTTAGGGATCTAACATTTCCCGGTGGGCAGAATTCCCGCCGATCACTGACCCTACTATTTGTCGCATAGTGCATTTAGTGTATGAAATAATTTTAGATTTTTTAATAGCACATCGATGTCCTTTCATATTCATAAAGATATATTCTTAACCGTATCCGTATAAAAACATTTACGTGAATTAAATCGCCAAATATGGCGGTTTTCTACTTTGTTTGGGAGAGGACTCACACCCTGTACCCATCCCTCCCATTTTTGGGTTAAAATTATAAAGTTTGAACACTTTCACAATTATAGTTCTCGAGATATTGGAAAATATCTATTCACTTTGTGCCACGCCCACTAATTCATTCCCCCCCATTTTCAGCCAAACTCCGTATAGTAATAAGAAATTAATTCGTACAAAGTTTAAATACTTTTAAGATTAGAAATAGTTATTCAAATATTCGAAATTAAGAATTAACATTGTATGAGAAGTGCCACGCCCACTAATAGAATTCCGCCCATTTTCAGCCAAACTATGTAGATGTTTGTGTGGTTTCATTCTTCTCTAAAATAATAACTTCCATAAATTGTTTATTTAAAATGACCATTGAAACATTTCGTCAAATTATACAATAATGATTGATGGCAAAATTTTTACAAATATATTTCTGAATTCAAAACTTTACATTAATTTAATTCAAAGTGTAAATTTGATCATAAATTTATTAACCAGTGTAGGCATTTTTAATTTTGGTAACAACTACCAATAATATATTCTAGGGAGGGTCAATAATACCGCGACTTTTTGAATTTTTCACCTCCTAACTAAAAGGGCAACACTGCTCGTATCAACAGGCATCCGTCAGTTAACTCCTGTCAAAATTTAAACAAGCTGCGTCATTTACTTTGTGTTTGACAGCCATTGATAACAGACTATCGTGTGACTTGAGTAGAAAATGGAAAAAAGTGATTAAAGCGTTATTTTTTTTCCAAATTAAACCATCACTCAAACCAAGGCTAAGCTTGATAAATACTATGGGAACTCAGCACCATAAATATCAATGGTAAGAAAGTGGTTTACTGAATTTTGTTGTGGGCGTACAAGCACAAAAGATGGCGAAAGTTCTGGGGTCTCTACACCCTAAACAATTGAAAAAATTTAAAACTTCACGATATGGTGTTGGCCAAACGGAGATTGAAAGTTGAAGAGATTGTAGAAGCCATAATAGACACCTCATATGGCTCAGTGGTTTCAACTTTAAATGATCACTTGGGTATGAGAATGCTTTCCGCAAAATGGGTGCCGCATTTGCTCACAATCGACTGCAATATGGTTTTTGTACCGTTTCATAAACGTGGGTCCACCCCAACACACCAGAGACCAAACATCTGTAAAAACAGTGAGTTTCTCGGGGTGAATTGGCGCCAAAGAATTTGCAATTGATGACCTCGACAAATCTTATTTTTTGGAAGGGATAAAAACATTATTTGTGGAACAATTTATGTGGATAGCTATTGTATATAAATCAGATATGACAAACAAGTCCTATTTCTGGAGAACATTTGTATGGGGGCTAGGTGTATTAATGGAATGATTTAAACCAGTTTCAATAGGCTTTGTCCTTGTGTAAAAAAATAAGGTGTTGGACTAATATTTTTGGGAGTTACCAGCTCTAATAAAGCCTATAATTAGTCAAATATGTTTGCCTACATCTTGGATACTAAGTACTGTATATACTGGGGGATACTGGAGTCTTATCAGTCATATTGTCATAATGTCCTAATATTTCACGACTCGTAAGACGTAACCGACACTTAGGCGTTCGGCGTAGGTCTCTGCTATTTGGTTACGATAACACAGTAAACATAGCATACATAGTAGTATTATTTTAGGAAATTTTTTGCTGGAAATGAATTTCAAACCATTGCGAAATATTATGACAATATGAAATGATAGGAGACCTTGTGAATTGACCAAATACGTAATTCAAATGAGGGGTGTTTTTTAAGTCAAGACATTAAGAACAAATATATTTCATAGGTGTTGCAAAATAATATTTTCTCCAAAAAATAATTTGATTTATTCCAACAAATACTGATTTTTCCTATTGAAGTGAAACATATATAAGGTTCGGCTCTGCCGAATACTTATAGCACTCTAATTTGTTTTCTAATAAATATAAACAAATGCTCGGCACTGTATTCTTTAGATGTACTTAAAAGCGCAAGAAAAACAACTGTCCACTACTCAATTTACTTAAGCTCAGCTTTTTTCACTTATTTATTTTCTAATTTTTCCCTCCACCCACGTTACTTTATTCTGAGGGAGGCAAAATAACTCTAATTTAAAGAATTTGATTTACTAAATACAAAACTTTACCTTTTGTGTACATTTTATATATTTTGTGCATTATTTCTTCTTAAACACTTTATCTTTTTTTTAGCATTTCACTGATAAAGATTTTTTTTGTGTATGATTTAAAATTTTGTTTCTCGTTTAATCAATCTACTTGTTAGAGCTTACACTACGTTGTAATCGCGGTGTGTTCTCTCACACTTGAGATAAAAAAAATCTACTTCATTCAGATCATTCTTGTTCTAGTTGTTGGTGTTTAGGTGACGATATAAATGTCAACTTAATCATGTGTCTCTTCTTTACTCTCTAAATATCTCTGATTGCGAAAGCACTTGACAGGGATGGAAAATTCAGTGTTATTGCAATACTTTTTTTTAGAACTTTTTCACATATAAAATTGCTTCATTTATCTAGAATTCATATTAATTTGTTGCACTATTTTTTCAAAATGTAGATACATACTTTTTTCTTAATGTAATACAATTTATTTTAAAAGATCAGCAATAGTTATACCGCAGTATAACTATCAAATGTTTGAGAATCATTCAGGAATAGTAATTTTCTCCTATTTTTTAATATAATTTAAACATTTTATTTCCCATCCCTGCTCTACGACTCTTGATATAAACAACATTTACTCTCTTTCTAATAAAAGCTCTTAATGTAACAGTTGAGAGAAAGTTTGCGAAACTGTCCGTTAATTTAAATAAGGCAAATATTTGTAAATTTTTGGCTTATTATTGTTTAAATGTTTGTAATTGTCCATAAAAATTGTTTACGGATCAATGAAAATCCAACGTGCAACATTTCTAAGAATGTTAAAGTTAAAGTTAAGATGGTTAAAGTTTTGCAGCAAAGCAAACTGATCGTTTGTGATGAGCAGGGAAACCAAAATATGCAAATGCATGTTTTTTCTGGTAAGTCTAATGAGCACATGGATAATATATTTACACGTTTCAGAACTATTTAAGAATTTTGGATTTAAAACTCGAATACTCCTTGGCTATGCCCGCGTCAAATTTTATCCCGATCGAACTAGCCGTTTAGAAATGCCAGATTTATTTCCAACAAATTTTGATTCTGCCCCACTGTGCAACAAAATAATCTTAAACCACACTACCAAATTTTAAAGTCCATGATAAGTACTTCCACTACATTATACCCTATACCACCATAGTGGAGAGGGTATAATGCGTTTGTGCAGATGTTTGTAACGCCTAAAAATATTAATCTAGCCCTCACTATAAAGTACACCGATCGACTTGTAATCACTTTCTGAGAATTTGGTACATATAATTTTTTTCGGCCCAAGGACCAAGCCTACTGAAAATGTCTGAAATCGGGCCACCATACAAATGTCCTCCCGAAATTGGACTTTAGCGGTCATAAATGTTTAATTTATATAGGTATCTACACAAATTTCGCTCCAAATATGTTTTATATATACGGAATTCATGTCACCAAATTGTTGTTACGATCGGTCCATAATTAGTCATAGCTCCCATATAGACCCGCTTCCGAAAATCACTTTAACGTGCATAAATCTCTTAAAAATCTTGGTATATACACACAATTCAACATAAATAACTTTCATATATACATAAATCACACGACCTAATTTCATGGTAATCGGTCCATAACTGATCATAGCTGATTATAGGTCGGGCTTGACCGACCATACTTTCTTACTTGTTTTATATTGCAAAATGTATTTAATGATTGATTAAGTGATGATATCTATACACTGTTCTTTTTAAATGGCTAACTTAAAATTAGTTGAGCTCAGTTTAATTTTCGTAAATAATAACAATAATTTTTTTTTTATAATTTTTATTTTATTTATTGTTTTTTTATTTAATATTAGTTTTAATTTATTTATGCATTTATTAATATAATTTCGTATTTATACAATGTTTTCTTTTTTAAATTAAATTTAACTATTTAATATACAGAGTTTTCATTTTGTTGTGTTTAATTTAAAAAGAAAATAATAAAATGCCAGTGCAAAAAGTATAATTAATTAAAAAAAGTAATATGTATATAAAAATCTTTGAATTAAAAACTAAAATAAAAAAAAGAAAAAGAAAAGTTTGCAAAAAAAAAGCAGATGAAAAAACTATTGTGTAAAATTATTGAAATTAATTATTGTTTAAGTTAAGACGTTTTTAAGAAAATATTTTTTGCTGTCGATGTTTTTTTTTTTTATTTAACCTGGCATACGAAACTAGGGCGGGGGAAGGGGGGAGTATACATAATTAGTAAATTAGAAAGTAAAAACTTTAATTGTTAAAAACAAAATAGGAATGAATGGTTTAATATACAAAATAAGATAGAGAGATAAATTAAACTTATGTATTAAAGAAAAAATTTGCAAATTTCTTTGTTTTTTTCTAAAACGTTTTTCTAAATAAAACCAGAAAACTAGTATTTACAACTATAGTTGAGTTAGATTTAAAATAAAAAATAATAAATTGAAATAAAAAGTTTATTTAGAAATAACGCTTTAGTCGTTCGTGGTTCTATAGTTAAATATTGTTTTTTTGTTTTAATTTTTTTTTGTTTAAAAAATATATTAGGAAATTGACTTAAAATAGTGACTATACATTGTGTTTTTTTTTTTTTTTTTTTTTTTTTAATTTTAGATTTTTTGGGTTTTTATTTTTCGTTTTTTTTTTTTTTGAATAAAACAAAAAATTAATTCAATTTAGTAGAAAAAAACCTATAAAACTCAATAATTTTAACTTTTTAAAAAGTTTCGCTGCTTTAAGAAAAATTATTTGTTTGAAAGGTAGTATTTTCTAATAAAATTTTTATAAATTTTTGTAAATTTCAAAAAAAGTGTGGAAGCCAATTTTTGTATATTTTTTATGCTTTTTAATCACATTTTTTTAGCTAAAACATTTTGAACGGTTTTATTATGGAAGTATTTCATTTTCAAAATATTGATTTTAATCTGTTATATATTTGAAAATGTTTAAACAGTTTTTAAGATTTGAAACAACTTCATATTAATTCTGTTACAAATCTGAAATCTAGAGAGAGCATTATTCGATATTAGCAAGAAATTTGCCTAAAATTTAAAATCGTTGCTCTCAGGGTTCAAAATGTTAAAACATTTTGTTAAGCATATATATATTTGTTCCTTTGTTTCAGGGACATCATTAGGTAAAACAATTATTTATTAAGTTAATTAAAAAAAATATATATTAATATATCAAATCCTCCATTAGTCATTTATATAAAATATATAAAAAAAATAATTTACATAACCTTAAAAATTATTATAAATAAAAAAAATATAAAAAAGTTAATTTGCATTTTTATTTAACCAGATCCATTAGGGAGAGGAGATTTTGTCTTAGGAAACGTTTTTCCGAGATTAAAGCAGTGTGTGTGTGTGTGACTTGGTGTGTTTAAAGTGTGAAGTACATTTTTTTTTTGTTTAAATTTCGTTTTGGTAGATGGTTGGGCCTAAACAAATTCACAAAATTGGAGTTTTTTAAAAAATTCTCTTTAAAAAGAATTTAGAAAAACATACGAAAAAATTCTTTTCTGCAAAATCTCTTAATATTCCCATTTTAATATATCTCTGGTTTGAATGACTTTTTTTTCTTGGATTAAAAGGGAGACAGGGAGGAGTATTTTCCAAATATATGCATTGTTTAAGTGGCAGTTTTAAAAGTTTGTTTTCGGCTGATTTTGCAGCTGTAAAAGTAAGTGTGTTTGTGTGTTGTTGTTGTCTAAATTCTGTGCTATATACAAAAGTAATCAAAATTGCCCAAATTTCTTTGAGACATTAGTTCTAATTATTTAATAATGCAATAATAGGAGAACAAAATAATAAAAAAAATACTAGAGAAAATCTTGACTAATGAAGAAGTTGTCGTTAGTACGAGAATTTCAGAATAGTTTTTTTAAAATGCATGTGTGTGTGTATGTGTATGTGTGAGAGTGTATTGAGTTTATTCAAGTAATCAGCGTTTCTTAAACTTTGTGCCCATTTTCTCTCTATATATTTGTAACTTATAAGCAGTGTTGGTTATTTAACTTTGGCAGTTTTGTTTCGTTTTTTAAATTAGTTTTTTTCACATGAAAATTAAACTACTTTTATTATACATATATTTAAAATTGTTTTGTTTTAAAAATACTATACAATTAAGAAGCGCTGTTACTTTTGCATTTTGCCCAAAAACTATTTGAAATTCTCATGTTAGTTTTTTTTTCTGTTTGTTTTAATATTTAAAAAATCTATATATGTATACTAAAAAAAAAAAAAAATATTTCCTTAAATTATTAAATAAAATTGTTTAAATTTCCAAAATTTTATACAAAAAATTAAATATTTTAGTTTCATTTACTTTTTTTGATTTTAAAATACTTTTGTTTTTCTTTATCCATGTTCTTGAAAACCTTAAAGGTTTCTTTTCTCGTTTAAATCAATTTAATTTGTTTAAAACCTTTTTGCACTTGGTATTTTTTACAAAATGTTTTCATAATATTCTTAAATTTCTAGGTTTTTTTTCTTTTATATTTATATAATTTTAAAATGTTCACATTTAGGTTTTATATCTTACGATAAATAGTCTGGTGTGGGTTCTGGCACTGCTTCGGGGTTGGTAAACAACGGATTGGGGAACTCTGGTGGATGGGGCAATGGCGCCAAGGTCTTGGGTCTTCTGCGATAGGCCATTAGCCAGCAGGAAACTGCCACAGCTACGGCTACCAAAGCCAGCAGGGCAGTTATGACCAAAGCTATGATTAGACCCACCATAGACACACAAATATCTTCCACTCTTTGAGCGGCAGGTTTAACTGAAAAGAAAATGTTTCACGGTATTAAAATATTCAGTATTTAACTAAAACTTCTCCACTTACTATTGGCATCATTAGCTCCCGTTGTTGTTCTCTTTTCAAATGTCAATATAGCATTGGAGGATATGGTTATTTCTTCTCTCAACTGTCCTTCCATACCAGTATTTGTAGCAATAGCGGTGGCATCATCGGTGGAATTGTCAGCAATGGCACGACGTCTACGACGACCAAAAGCATTGTAGCCGCGACAATTGACAGGTTGGCATTTGCCGAAGCATACTCTTATGTTGCACTGGAAGCGTATATTGTCGGATGAGGGGAATTTGAAGGCATTGAAATTGGCCAATAAGCTGTTGGTATCTGGATTATATTCCCATTCACCGAAAATGGAAGGATCAGTGGCACAACCGTTTTCATCTGTGACAATATATTCATTTTCGATATTATCCTCCATGGTCTTGGCAATGCAAGAGCGTGCAAAGCCTCCATAAATAGCTAAAAAAAAAATAACACAAAAAACATTTGTAAATAAATTCGTTAATCGTTACGATTAGATCTAAGACTTACTGGCTGGTTCAACATCAACTTGCAATTTAAGATTGTCACCGATTTCAGCCGAGTTTATTTCCTCGCCCTCGTGTGTTATGATTCTCATTTGACAGATGGGTGGCGGACCGGTATTGGCTATAGTTCCGGCTGTCGTCAACATGGATACATTAAATCCTAAGGTTACATTCTTTTCGCCCGTTTGGTAGACGCACTTGATGTTGTAGGCTTGAGCCTTGTAAGTCACCAGTTTGGGATGTTTCTGTATGACCAACACAAAGCTGGCAACATCCTTGACGGCTTGCATGCCACAGCTACCAAAGTGTACGCGGAATATTTCAGTGCGTGGTACAGTTTCGCCAGCCAAATTGACAACACGGCGACACTCCTCATCCTTGCTATGACCCTTGACATAGAGCACACCATTAAATCCGGGTTCTGTTATGTGAATTTCCACCTGAACGCCATCGGCCAAACAGCTGACTACCATATCAGGTCTGGGGAAATCTGTACGGAAATTGGTGTGATTACATATCGTGTCTGGGTTGCCAGTGTATCCAGTAATGCATTGACACTGAGCACGATGGTTGATGGCGTTACAGAAAGCATTAATGCCACAAGTTTTAAGCAGACAGGGATCTTCGCAAGTTTTGGTTTCCGTATGACAATAACGATTGTCGGCACAGTCATCATTGGTGTTACATTCGGGGTTGTCGGGTACACATTCGCCGCTAGTGGTTAATCGGTAACCATGATTGGTGGGGCAAATACAACGTCCTCTCTCGTCTATAACGAAACCTCTTTCTAAAGCACAAACGCAATGGCCAGTCTCATCGATCTTAAAACCTTGTTCCGGCGAGCAGGGAGTACAGTATTCATAGATGTCCAGAGCGGTGCCCGGGGGACATACGCATTGGCCGTCTATGTCACGCACAAAGCCCTTTTCAATAACACACAATGAACGTTTATCACATTGGACGGCGGCATTTCCGGTATAACCTTCCAAGCATTCGCAAATCATGGTCCTTACGGGAACCGTATCTAAAACACGGCATTCAGCATTGACACCACAAGGCTGGGTTGCATTACAAGGATTGACGCATTCCCCGCGAATACACGCAGTCTGGCTGGGACAATCGCCATCATATTGACATATGGGTATATCACGTAAAGGTTCACAGCCATTGCGTCTGGCTATAGTTCCAGGTGGGCATGCGCATTGCGGCTTATGTTGGTATACTTTGCAAACTTCATCAATGGCACAGGCCGCAGTAGTATCGCAAGGATTTTCGCATTTGCCATTCACACAGGCCTTGCTCGTGGGACATTCATCGTCGGCACGACAGCCCAAAGGTGTACAAGACACACGGGCGTTTCCTCTGAATCCAGGTACACATTCACAAACAGCGCGATGATCGACGGCCAAGCACTGAGCATTTATTCCACACTGTTCACCTTGACAGGCTGGTACACATAATTGGTTGCGGCAAGTATGCGTTGATGGACAATCTGAGTTAATGGAACATTCCACCTTCGAGCATTCAAATTCGGGGTTACCTTCGTAGCCTTGACGACATGTGCACACTGGTTTGTGATCTTTAATGCGACACTCTGCGTTTACACCACAATTGCAAGGATCACGGCATACACCATTTAGACAAGACTTGTCAGCAGGACAATCTGAGTCGGCCACGCATCCGCCTACTTCGATGACAGATTTCGTAGGTTTGCAAGTACCACTGCCGCTACTTATATAGCCGTCAGGACACACACAAATCATTGTTCGGACTGGTGAAGTAGGTGTTACCACACACTGGGATGGTCTGTTGCAAGGTTCCAACACCAAGCATGGATCTACGCACTCACTATTAATGCAGGCCAAACGCGAAGGACAGTCGGTGTCTAGGCGACAGGTGGGTTGGGGTTCCGGTCTGCAGTCTACGTAAGGATTACCCAAGAATCCAGCAGGACAGCGGCATACAGCTAAGTGATTTTGAGGTCTGCACTCAGCTCTAGAAGAACAAGTATTTTGATAGACACACGGGTTGACACATTGTTCGTTCATACAGAATTTATCGGTAGGACAGTCATTATTCGATTGACAACCAATAACACGGCATCTTTCATAGGCATTGCCTCTATAACCACTCTTACATCTGCACTGAGCTCGGTTGGATTGTACATAACACTCAGCGTTAATACCACAAGGATCATTTACCAAACAAGGATTAATACAGTTGTTGTTAACACAAGCCTTGCCGGAATCGCATTCACTGTCAACACGACAGCCAATAGATCTACACGAAGTGTAAGGATTGCCTTCGAAGCCATCTTGACAAGAGCAAATGGCACGATGATTCGATACTTGGCAAAGAGCATTTGTTCCACAGTTGCAAGGATTGCGACATTGCCTATTGATACAGGCCTCTTGGTCCGAGCAGTCGGAATCAGCTACACATCCTGGACTTTGTAAAACCAATTGTTTGCATTCACCTCTTGCATCTGGTACATATGAAGCTGGGCATTCACACACCATTGTGCGCACTGGAACGCTATCCAAGACGCTGCATTTAGCGGAAGGAGAGCATGGTGATAGCTCTGTACAAGGATTTTGACATTTAACATCAATGCAGGCCAAGCCGCTAGGACAATCGCCATCATCCCGGCAAACAGGTTCCTCTTGACGACGTTCACAATAAGCATAAGGATTACCCAAAGGCAAGTGGTCGGGACATCTGCAAACAGCACGATGTTGTAAAGACTGGCATAAAGCATTCTGGGCACATGGATTGTCTTGGTCGCGGCAAGGGTTAATACACAAGTTGTTCACACACGCTTGGTTGGAAGCACAATCATAATCGGAATTACATTCAACACGAATACAACGAACAAATGGATCGCCTTGCATACCGACCGGGCAACGGCAAGTAGCTCTATGATTACGACCATAACATTCGGCATTCAAAGCACAAGGATCACTGATCAAGCATGGATTCACACATTCTCGATTAACACACTGTTGGTCGGTGGAGCACTCATCATCTGATTGACATCCGATTTGAATACAGCCGTATTGGGCATTACCGGAGAAACCAGGTTTACAATAGCAAATAGGATGATGATTGCGTACTTGACACTCGGCATTGGTGCCACAATTGCAAGGATTTATACATTGGTCATTAACACAAGACTCCGTTAGTTGACAATCTGAATTGGACTTGCATCCTACAGTTATGACGTCACGAGCTAGGAGATAAATATGAATGTGTAAATTTTATGTGTCTATAATTCAAAATAAAATGAAAACCTTACGTGGTATGCAAACTTGTCTGGCGTCACCAGAATATCCAGGTGGACAGCGACAAACTGCTTCTCTTTGTTGGACGTGACAATAAGCTCCACGACCGCAGGCTTCGTCAGCACAAGGGTTAACACAACGTTCATTACGGCACGTCTTGTCATTTGGACAATCATCATTATTGATGCATTCAGCCGTAGGTGTTTTGGGTTCCTCAATGGCCACAAATCTACACTCGACACGTGGATTACCGGCATAACCCTTTGGACAGATACACTGAGCGTAGTGGTCTCTAGACAAACACTGGGCATTAATACCACATCTTTCCAAGCGACATGCATCAATGCAAGAACCTCTCTGGCATACTTCAGTATTGGCACACTCTTGATTATGCTGGCAACCAGCAACAATATCATGTCTGATGGGAACACAGTTGCCTGACGTATCAGTTATGGTATCACTGGGGCATTTACAAATCATGGTGCGCAGCGGTAAAGTGTCCAATACTGTGCAGGTTTGTTGCGGTGTACAGACATGTGGAGTGGCACAGGGATTGGCACATCGCTGGTTGATGCAAGCCAATTGTGATGGACAGTCTGCGTCTTGAGTACATTCCGGTTTTGGTGTTACAGCTGGTGGTTGTTTTGGCAGTATACAGTCTTGGTAAGGATTTCCAGTATAACCTGACCGACATTGACATTGTGGTTGATGACGTCTTGCCAAGCAGATGGCGTTCACAGCACATGTGTCTTCATCACATACGGGACGGCAAACACGATTCAATCTATCGCAAGCCTCATGATCGGCACAATCCTCATTGTATTGACAATGTCCGGTTATACAGGATACGAAGGGATTACCTTGGGTACCAGCTGGACAGACACATACAGCTTGATGATTTTGAGGATCACACTTAGCATTTAAGCCACAGCGAACGTTGCCATAGGTGCAAGGATTAACACAGTTCTCATTTATACAAGCCTTGTCATATGGACAATCAGCATTAATCTTACATTCGGCTACAAAGAAAGTAAAATTGTATTACACGGAATTAAGTTTTATGTAAAATCACTTACGTTTGAAACATTGAACTTGTGGATCACCACCCCAACCAGATGGGCAAGAGCATATGGGACGGTTATTAGAAACTCTGCATTCAGCATTTCCAGCGCATGGATTACCTTCGGCGCATGGATCCTGGCAACGTTTGTTAATACATGCTGTAGTTGGTGAACATTCCGAGTCATGGGCACAGCCTGCCAAAATTTCAGCTAAAAAATGCACATAAACATTAGAATTTTAGCTAAATGCTAGAATCCAGCATATCAATATAACACTTACGAGGTTGATAACAGTTGGTGAAGGGATCTCCTTGTGTACCCTGAGGACAGGTGCAAACAGCTCTGTGCTGCTGAGCCAAACATTCAGCTGTGCGAGCACAAGGTGAAGCGTCAATGCAAGGATTGACACAGTTACCATTGCGGCAAGCCTCTGTGGAAGGACATTCTTCATTGGATTGGCAGCCTTGATCGCGAACAGGTTCTAAAGATAAAAATCATCAAATTAGCATTAAATTATTGAATTAAAGTGCTGTAGTGCAAGTGCTATTTAAGTTAGATCATTGTCTAATTTCTAAAGTGCTTAAGGACTAAATACTATGGTAAGGTGTTGCTATACACTGTAAGATAATGTTTATAAATTTCTTTGTACAAAAACACGCTGTAAAAGAAAAAATCTTTGAGTTTATTAAACTCATTTCAAATAAATAATGTAAAATGGTTGAACTAAATAGTCGTAAGTTACCTTTGCGACAGCCAACATCAGCATCACCCACAAAACCGGGTTCACATTCACAAATCATTGTCCTTAGAGGTAAGGTATCCACTACAGAGCATATGGCATTCGATCCACATGGTTTAGTGACTAAGCAAGGGTTTTTGCATTCACCGCTAAAGCAGGCCAGTTTACTACTGCAATCCGAGTCCATAGTACATTGAGGAGCGACCTTGGTTTCTTCGATTTCACAGCGCACTGCTGGATTACCTACATAACCAGGGGGACATCTGCACTGAGCTTGATGGTTATTGACTCGACATTGAGCTCCAACGCCGCAATTGCAAGGATCTTCGCAGTGTTCGTTGCGACAGGCCAAATTAAAGGCACACTCATCATCTCGAGTACACTCGGGACGTTCACAGCGTACAAGAGGATTTCCACGATAGCCATCGGGACAGTGGCATCTTGCTTTATGATTGTAATCGGAACGGCAGACAGCTTGAGCGCCACATTGAGTGTATAAGCAGGGATCAGTACATTGTTTGTTGATGCAGGCCTCCGTAGCAGGACACTCATCATCAGAGCGACAACCAATCAAATAGCAGTTGTTTAGAGCATTTCCAGTAAAACCTTCATTGCACACACATAATGGTCTATGCAGCTGAACATGGCAGCGGGCGTTTTGACCACAGATGTTATCCAGTTCACAAGGATTCTTACATTGTTGATTTACACAAGCCTTGTCGTTGCTGCAATCGCTGTCAGTTGTACATTCGGGTCTAGGTGCTGGCACCACATCCATTTGCTGCAAGCACTGACTGTAGGCAGAACCATAGTAACCAGGTGGACAGGTACAGACAGCCTTATGATTAATGGCATTGCAAATGGCATTAAGGCCACAGGCATTAGTGCATGGATCACGGCATTTTTGGTTAACACATGATCTATCTCTCGAGCAGTCTTCATTGACGACACATTCCGGATACGAACATGAGGAAATACCGTTAATGACACGGCAAATGCCATTAGAACGGCAAGGTGAAGGATTACAGGGATCGAGAGGATCCAATTGCTTGGGTGCTTCATGGCATTCGACGAATGGATTACCCACCATCGATGAGGAACAGCTACAAATTGGATTGTGATTTACAGTTTGACAAACGGCTCCATAGCCGCAGACTCCAGGGCAAGGATCTACACATTTATTATTGACACAAGCCTTATTCTTGGCACAATCCGAGCTGAGTGTACATTCTGGTCTGCATTCTTGGCCATACGGGTTTCCGAAGAAACCAGGCAGGCATTCGCATACAGCTTGACCTCGTTGTACTTTGCAAATGGTATTTTGGCCACATGGTGTCGGATAGCAAGGATCCGTTTTTTCCACTGGAATATTCTCGACTATAATATGTGAACATTGTACAAAGGCATTGCCAGTATAGCCAGCCGGGCATGAGCAAATTGGTATATGATTGTTAATCGAACAAACAGCTTCTGTGCCGCATGTGCCTGGGCAGGGATCGGCACACTTTTGACGTATACAAGCACGATTGGCAGGACATTCAGAGTTGCCTACACATTCGGGACGACAGCCTTCGTAAGGATTTCCAATATAGTCATTGACGCATTCACACGTAAAGCCAGATCCTCGTATGCGGCATTCTGCATTGCTGCCACAAGGTGAAGGACGGCAAGGATTCTTAGGTTCTTCATGCTTGGGAGGTAAAACTGAAATGAAAGTATAAGATTATAGAAATGTAAACTAACTATTCGAAAAGCCTTGTAATCTCAAAATATAACGCAAATTATCGACGATGCCTTACTTTCTTTACGTTCGTAACACATGCGGAAGGGATCACCAGTCATGCCATTAGGACAGTGACAGTTAGGTATGTGTAGCGTTACAATGCAATTGGCATTAAAGCCGCATGAGCCAGGACATGGGTCACGACATTTCTGATTTATACATGCCAAAGTATTACTACAATCATCATTACTGGTACACTCAGGACGACAGTTGGGTGGTGTACCTATAAATTCTGCTAAACAAGTACATCTTGCCTGGTCATTGACATTCGAACACTGAGAATTGGGGCCGCACGGTGAAGGATAACAAGGATCCTTATGTTTGGCAGGAGGTTCGTGACGAATTTCTAAAGAGTTGAAAGAAAATACCAATTAGTTAAACCGCAGTTGAAAGCTGAAATGTGTCGCAAATATTCTACCTATTCTCGAGCAGGCTGAATAAGGATTGCCTTCGAAACCTCTTAAACATTCGCAATGGGCCCTGTGCTGTACTGCTTGACATTCGGCATTCAAGCCACATTTACCGGGACAAGGATCTACGCATTTGTTATTGATGCAGGCATGCATCGGTGAACAGTCCGAACTGGAGTAACATTCCAAACGACAATTTGGTGGATTACCCAAGTAACCGGTGATACAAGAACAAATTGCATTTCCATTACGTTCTATGCATTGTGAGTTGGGACCACAAGGTGAGGGCTGACAAGGATTCTTGGGTATTTCATCGCGTATTGGCTCGCACGAAACAAATGCATTGCCTGTCATACGTTCCGGACAGCGACACATTGCTATATGATTATTTACCTCACACAAAGCATTGCGACCGCATGTTCCGGGACAGGGATCAATACATTTATTACGCACACAAGCGCGATTGCGAGCACAATCCGAATTGAGTACACATTCCGGACGACAGCCTACATAAGGATCACCATGGTATTCCGGCATACACGAACACTGGCCATTGTGGCACACTGAATTTGAACCGCACGGTGAAGGATTACATGGGTCGACAGGGTCTTTTGGTTCTGTAAAGGTTTTATAAATGGTTTTCATTACACTGATACAAATTTCTTAAACATGTAAATGGTCATACTTGATGGTGGTGGGGGAGGCAAAACTCTACAACTGGTAAATGGATCACCAGTGTAGCCTACTGGGCATGAGCAGCTTGGTGTGTGATTTATAACATTACACAAAGCTGCAAAACCACACGATCCTGGACAAGGATCGCGGCATTTTTCGTTAATACAAGCCATATTACTGGCACATTCGGCATTGATGGTACATTCTGGTCGGCAGCTGGGGGCTGTTCCAATGTAGTTCGGCAAACAGCTACACGATGCCGCTCCATTGACTTCTCTGCACTGCGAGTATGGTCCACAAGGTGAAGGCATACATGGATTAACGGGCACGACAGGTGGTTGGTCCTGTTTACGTTCCGGAATAAGTTGACATCTTGTGAAAGCTTCTCCAGTATAGCCAGGTTTACAAGAGCACAGAGGACTGTGGCTACGTACATGACATTCAGCATTCACACCACAAGATCCCGGACAAGGATCTTGACATTTCTGGTTAATGCAAGCCTTATCGGAGGGGCATTCCGAACTAACGACACATTCAGGTCGACAAGCTGGAGGAGAGCCAACAAATTCGGGTAAGCAAGAGCATACAGCTTGTCCATTGACTTCGCGACATTGAGCATTAGCTCCACAAGGCGAGGGTTGGCATGGGTTAACATATACGGGAGGTTTGGCTAAATATATTTAAAGTTCAAAACATTAATAGCTTGAAAATTTAATTCAAAAAGGGTTTTAGTTTCACAAGCTAAATCGAGCATTAAGTAAGCAATATATACAATATTTTTAAGCAAAGCAATTATCTTATAAAATAAATTATATTATGTAAACGAGTACTATAGCAAGGAAATATTCAAAAGCGTAAATAAGTAGAAGATATTGAAGGCTTGATTTTATTTCAAAGTCAGTAGATTATTGGTGCATATTTAAGAAGGCTTAACTGAGGTGGGCTTTTTTATTTGTTCGTTTGTTTTTGTTTCAGTAGAGCACACTCTTTTGTACTCTACTAAGGGTGGGGTCATTAGCGGACTTTGTTTTTAAGTAAATTAAAATGTTACTTGGTTATATCAAGGTTTGTTGGAATTTTCGTTAGGAATTTTATGCTTACGTTCATCCAACTGCTTAATACATTGCCTATAAGGATCACCCTGATAACCTGCCAAGCAGGCACAATTGGGTATATGATTAACGACTTGACACTGAGCATTATGACCACATGTTCCCGGACAGGGATCACGACATTTTTGATTTTGACAAGCCTTATTGGCAGCACAGTCTGAATTGCGTAAACATTCAGGACGGCAAGCCTCATAAGGATTGCCATAATAGTCCGGTAAACATTGGCAAATACTCAAGTCATTATGAACGCGACACAAAGCATTTGGGCCACATGGGCTGGGGCTGCACGGTACGACGACTTCTGTTGGTGGTTCTTTTTGACGGACGCATTGGGAGAAAGGATCGCCAGTAAAACCGCTAGGACAATAACACATTGCACTATGGGCTATAACACGACATTCTGCCTGATCACCACATGAACCCGGACAAGGATCACTACATTTACGATTAACGCAGGCTTTGTCCGAAGGACATTCGGCACTAGTTATACACTCAGGTCGACAACGTGGTGGCTGACCAACAAATTCTTCTAAGCAAGAACATTTGGCCGTGTTATCTGACGGATCTACAGAGCACTGAGAGTATGGACCACACGGAGAAGGCTGACAGGGATTTGTAGGTATATCAGCTTTAGGTGGAGGAGAAGCTAATGGTTCGACTGCAATGTATTTGACAACAAAAGTATTAGAATATGAAAAACATGCTAAACTAATAATTTATTTGCAATGAATACCTATTGGAGAACATCTAACAAAAGGATTTCCCGTATATCGGGGTGGACATGAGCACATGGGAGCATGATTGTACGGATGACATACTGCAGTTACACCACAAGCACCGGCACATACATCCTTACACTGTTGATTCAAACAATATCTATCGGCCGAACAATCGGAATTAGTGGTACATTCGGGACGGCATGAGGGTGGAGAACCTAAAAATCCTGTTATACAACTGCATACAGCTTGCTGATTAATTTTTCTACATTGTGCGTTGGGCCCACATGGCGATGGTTGGCAAGGGTTTTGTAACGGAGGTTGAGGCGCATCAATTCGAGTGGGTTCTTCTCTTATTGGCTCACATCGTATAAATGCATTTCCAGTCATTTTGACAGGACATGAACACATTGGTGTATGATTAATAACATTGCATTCAGCATTTTGGCCACATGTTCCTGGGCAAGGATCATGACATTTTTGATTAATACATGCGCGATCTCTAGAGCAGTCGCTGTTCAGAACGCATTCTGGTCTGCATCCCACATATGGATCGCCATGATATTCCGAAAGACAAGAGCAAGTACCTCTTTCGCATTTGGCATTTGCTCCGCAGGGTGAAGGAACGCAAGGATCTTCATTGTTTATTATTGGAGGTGAAGTTTTAATAATGGGTTGTGGATGGCATCCAGTGAATGGATCACCAATTGTTCCAGTTTCGCAAACACAGTTTGGTATATGATTTATTACATTGCAGAAGGCGTTGAAGCCACAAGAGCCAGGGCAAGGATCACGGCATTTCTCGTTGATACATGCTAAATGCGCTGGGCAATCAGAGTTAATCACACATTCAGGTCTACAATTCGGAGGTGAACCTATAAAGTTTGGTAGACAGGCACAAACAGCAGCGCCATTGCGATTATGGCACTGAGCGTATTGACCACAAGGTGAGGGATAACAGGGATTAATAGGTTCTGCTTGAGCGACAACTACTGACGTCGGCGGAGAAGTTGGAGCTGGTGGTGGAGCTAAATTTAACAAAATTTTACTATATTTAAAAATTCTTAACGTCATTTTTGGTATGTTTCGAAATCTTACGTGGTTGGCTATAACATTTAGTGAAAGCATCGCCCGAAAATGATGGCAAACAAGAACACATGGGATTATGATTTATAACGCGACACTCAGCATTGATACCACATGTACCCGGACAAGGATCAGCGCATTTTCTATTGATACAGGCCCTGTCCAAAGAACATTCGCTATTGGTTGTACACTCTGGTCTACATGCGGGCGGTGAACCTACATATTCCGACAAGCAAGAACACACTGCCTGTTGGTTTATTTCGCGACACTGAGAATTGGGACCGCACGGTGTAGGCTGACAAGGATTTACATAAATTACAGGTTCTTCTAAAGGGTTTCACAAAAGTAAGGAATATATATTAATACAAAGCTCTAGGCACGATTTCAAAAAATCTTACTCTGCTTTTCGAGACGACAAATACTATAAGGATCACCAGAGTAACCTGTATAACAGGTACATGTAGGTAAATGATTAGTAACATGACACAAAGCATTTTGGCCACAAGTACCCGGACAGGGATCTTGACATTTTGTCCGAATACAAGCTTTTGTAGAAGGACAATCGGAATTTAAAACGCATTCAGGTCTGCAACCTTCATAGGGATTACCAAAGTAGTTGGGTAAACAGACACAAGATCCAGCATTGTTATGTGTGCGACACTCTGCATTAGATCCACAAGGATTAGGTTCACATGGTGTAATATGTTCACGGAATGGTATATGTTGTTGAGGAATTGAAGGTCTATATTGTGGAGGTTGAGGTTGTGGCACCACATCAGGTCGTATTTGTGGAGTACGAGTTGAAGTGGGCGATTCCGGTCGATATATAATAGGTGGTTGACTTTGAGGCTCTTCAAATACTGCAGGTCGTCTTGTAGGCTGAGGATAAGATTGTGGTTGGACATAATCTGGCGTTTGTGCTTGGGGCACTTCAGCAAATGGCGGCTGACTAGTAGGTTGTCTTGTAGGCTGAGGATAAGATTGTGGTTGAACATAGTCTGGTGTTTGTGCTTGAGGCACTTCAGCAAATGGTGGCTGACTAGTAGTTTGAGGATATAGCGGTCGAGGTGGAACATAAGGCTTTTGCGGTACATCCACATGGCAGTTTGTGAAAGGGTCACCTATATAACCGTGAACACATACACACATAGCAATGTGATTTACAGTTCTGCACTCAGCATTATTGCCACACAATCCGGGACATGGATCTCGACATTTCTCATTAATACAGGCCATATTTGAATGACATTCCGAATTAGACACACATTCTGGGCGACAATAAGGAGCACTTCCTATGTAATTAGGCAAGCATTTACAAGAAGCTACTCCTTGAACATTTTCGCATTGAGAATAAGGTCCGCATGGTGAAGGGATGCAAGGGTTTTGTGGTACGATGTCGAGTTGGGGTTGAACTATTGAAATTAAAGATTATTATCGTTGCTTGAAAAATAACTAAAACAAATCATACTTAATATAGGTTGGCACGCGACAAACGGACTGCCAGTATAGCCGGATGGGCAAGAACATAAAGGATTATGGCTGACAACGTGACATAAAGCCTGATATCCGCAACTTCCAGGACAAGGATCCTGACATTTCCTATTTGAGCAGGCTCTATTGGAGGGACACTCGGAGTTTGTAATACATTCGGGTCGACAAGAGGGAGGTGAGCCTAACATGTCTGGTAGACATGAACACGAAGCTACTCCATTTGCTTCGCGGCATTGGGAGTTAGGACCACAAGGAGATTTAATACAAGGATTCTGAGGTGGATCTTCGACTAAGAAATTTAAAAACAATCTTGTGATTTCTGTGTTATTATATATAAATAGCGTGTTATTACGTTTTTGTTTGGGTCTACACATTATGAAAGCATCGCCTTCCATGACATCATTACAATGGCACATAGGCACATGATTATGGACTTCACAAATAGCATTAGGGGCGCAGGTTCCTGGACATGGGTCGCGACATTTTTGATTTATACAAGCCTTATCACGAGAACACTCCGAGTTCAAAATACATTCTGGTCTACAACCGCGGTATGGATCACCTTGGTAATCTAGCAGACAAGAGCATATGCCATTCTGGCATTCGCTGTTGGGGCCACAAGGTGAAGGCTGACAGGGATCATCGGCTGTTGGCGAAGGAGCTAAAGAAAATGTATATTCCAATTGAATTTATGTTTTGAGTTATTTGCTTTCACAAAATCTTACGTGGTAAAGCTGAGGTCTTGGGTACACAGCGTGAGAAAGGATCGCCCGAATAACCTTCCGGACAATTACAGGACGGTATATGATTAAGTACAGAACACAAAGCATTAAGACCACATGAACCGGGACAGGGATCTTTACAACGCTCATTTATACATGCTTGGTGACTAGGACAATCAGAATTAATAATACATTCTGGACGACAGTTGGGCGGAGAACCAATGTATGTGGACTGACAGCTACAAGTAGGTTGATTGTCATTAACCACTCTACATTGAGCATATTGTCCACAAGGTGATGGTACACACGGATCCCTGTAGGGTTCCCTAAGTGGTGGTGGTAACGCAGGTATGGCCGAACACCTAGAAAATGCATCTCCGGTATAACCGGGACTACATCTACAAATGGGGGAGTGGTTCATAACACGGCATTCCGCATTTAAGCCACATACGTTGACACAAGGATCCTGACATTTTTTATTGACACAAGCCTTTATCGCAGGACACTCTGAATTTACTGTGCACTCTGGTCTACAATTCGGTGAAGAGCCAATATACTCAGGTAAGCAGGAGCATATTGCTTGCTCATTCACTTCGCGACATTGTGAATTGGGACCACATGGTGAGGGTTGACAAGGATTGACATATTCACGTATAGCTAATTTACATATAAACAATTTAGTACAACTACATACAATATATAACTAATATAGCTTAAATTCTTACGTTCTCTAATAACATTGCAATAACTATATGGATCTCCAGTATAGCCATCAAAGCATGAACAGGCTGGCAAATGATTGATGACATTACACATGGCATTTTGACCACAAACTCCGGGACATGGATCACGGCATTTCTGATTTTGACAAGCTTTGTTAGCGGGACAATCTGTATTCACTACACATTCGGGGCGACAAACTTCATAAGGATTTCCATAATAATCTGGCAGACATTGACATGAACCAGCTCCATTAAGTTCGCGGCACTTGGCATTGCCTCCACAAGGACTTGGTGAGCAAGGATTAATTTGCTCCCTTTCAATTTGTGGTGGTGGATAACATAATGTGAATGGATCACCTATATAACCGCTAACGCAAGTGCATGAGGGAGTATGACTAACAACATGACAGACAGCTGATTTGCCACAGACTCCAGGACATGGATCTTGACATTTCATATTAATGCAAGCTAAATTGCTTACACATTCCGATGAACTTATACACTCCGGTCGGCAGTTAGGTGGCGATCCTATGTAAATCGGTAGACAGGAACATGAAGCAGAACCTCGATCAACCTTGCACTCTGAGTTGGGTCCACATGGTGATGGTATGCAAGGATTGATGGGCTCTTGTTGTATCTTGACTGGTGGTTGAGGTAGAATTTGACACATAACGAATGCATTTCCAGTATAACCCGGTGGACATTTGCAATAAGGCGTATGGTTAACGACATTGCATTCAGCTCTTAGTCCACAAGAACCAGGGCAAGGATCTCGGCATTTTTGATTAACACATGCCAAATGAGGTGGACAATCGGAGTTTATGGAACACTCAGGACGGCAATCAGGGGGAGAACCTAGATAATTTGGCAAACAGGAGCAGACAGCTTGTTCGTTTTGTTCCCGGCATTGCGAATTTGGACCACATGGAGTTGGCTGACATGGATGCTTAGGTGTTTTGAGAACCGGAGCTAAAAACGAGAATTCTTATTGTAATGGCAACAACATTTGTAATTGAACGTGATATCTTACTTTCTATGGCTACACATTGCACAAACGCATTACCAGTCATGTCTGGAGTACAACGACACATTGGCACATGATTGTAAGTTTCGCACAAAGCTCCAATACCACAAGTTCCAGGGCAAGGATCTTTACATTTATTGCGTATGCATGCCTTATCACGTTGACAATCGGTATTTAAAACACATTCCGGCCTACATCCAACATATGGATTTCCCTGATATTCCGGCAGACATGTACACTGGCCGTTATTACAAACAGCATTTGAACCACAGGGCGAAGGGTGACAA
The DNA here is from genome assembly GCF_958450345.1 of Calliphora vicina. Lineage (NCBI taxonomy): Eukaryota > Metazoa > Arthropoda > Insecta > Diptera > Calliphoridae > Calliphora > Calliphora vicina. The sequence goes on along the minus strand of NC_088781.1, from coordinate 63,137,903 downwards.
GGGTCTTTTGGTACAACTAAGAAATAGGTTAAAAAAGTTTAGTATAATGGTATACTAAAGCAAACATTCTATATTACTTGGATCTTGAGAGGCTGGCTTTGGTAGACACGCGGTGAAGGGGTCTCCCATAAAGTCTGCAGGGCAAGAACATATGGGAGTGTGTGTTACCACCGAGCATAGGGCTGAAATACCACACGAACCGGGGCAAGGGTCACGACATTTTTCATTAATACAAGCCAAGTTCGAAGGACAATCGGCATTGATAGTACATTCCGGTCGACAATTCGGTGGGGAGCCTATATAACCAGTTACACAAGAACAGGAGGCTTGTTGATTTACAACTCTGCAGTGGCCATTAATACCACATGGCGATGGTACACAAGGATCTCTATATGCGTCCTTTACTATAACCGGAGGAAGAGCTAAGAAGAGTGGTAAGTTAGTTTCGTCTTTTGAGTAAAAATTGTTTATATTACGTTCTGGAGGTATTGGAAGACATCTTATGAAAGCATCTCCAGTAAATCCAGTGCGACAAGAACATAAGGGACTGTGATTTAAAACGCGACATTCTGCATTTATACCGCAGGTTCCTGGACAAGGGTCAACACATTTCTGATTACTGCAAGCCTTATCAAATGAACATTCACTAGATATGGTGCATTCTGGGCGACAAGCTGGCGGTTGTCCAATAAATTCAGGCAAACATGAGCATACAGCTTGATTTTTTACTTCGCGACATTTTGAGTTGGGACCACAAGGTGAGGGTTGACAAGGATTGCCAACATCAAATACCGCTAAAGATGGGTAACAATAAGTAAAATTTATAAATCTAAACATGATATTGTTTCCTGAAATTGTCTTACGTTCTGGCTGAAGATTACAGTACGAATATGGATCTCCAGTATAACCGGTAATACAAGTACAAGTGGGTAAGTGATTGCGTACATGGCATTCGGCGTTACGGCCACATGTTCCAGGACAAGGATCTTTGCACTTGTTTTGCATACAAGCCAAATGCGTTGGACAATCTGAGTTGATGACACATTCTGGTCGGCAGCCTTCGTAAGGATTTCCTAAGAATTGTGGCAAGCACTGACAGGCTCCTACTCCATTACGTTCTAAACACTCAGCATTTGGACCACAAGGATTGGGTTGGCATGGTCGTACTGATTCTATAGGAGTATCTTTAACCATTAAACATACTGAGAAGGGATCTCCTGAGTAACCGCTAGGGCAATAACACATAGGCGTATGATTAATGACACGGCATTCGGCATTAGAGCCACATACTCCGGGACAAGGATCACGACAATGTTGATTAATACAAGCCTCTGCTGAGGGACACTCCGAGTTCGTTACACATTCCGGTCTGCAATTTGGTGGGGAACCTATAAAGTCTTTCAAGCACGAGCATGAAGGACTTTCGCCAATTGCTCGACATTCTGAGTTGGGACCACAAGGGGATGGTCGGCAAGGATCTTTGTATTTGGGAGTATCAAGTTGGGGAACAACTAAAAAATAATATTTGTTATCAAGGGGTTTTCTACTAAAATAATTAATATTAACAAAATTACTTCTTATTGGTTGACAGCCGATAAATGGATTACCATTGAATCCACTTATACAACGACAAATGGGACTGTGATTGTGTACCGAACATTCGGTATTAGATCCGCATGCCCCAGGGCAAGGATCTTTACATTTCTGTTGCAAGCAAGCCTTATTCAAGGCACATTCATTGTTGTTTGTACATTCCGGTCTACATGTAGGTGGTGCTCCTATATAATTTGGCAAACAAGAGCAGACAGCCTGGTCATTTAAAACACGACATTGAGCGTTTTGACCGCACGGTGATGGTTGGCAAGGTTGGCTTAATCTAACAGGTGGTATGGGCTCACATTGGGTAAATGCATTGCCAATCATACCCTCGGGACAATGACACATGGGCACATGTTGATGAACTTCACAAATGGCGTTGGAAGCACACGTACCAGGGCAAGGATCTTGACATTTCTGATTAATACAAGCCCTATTCGTAGGACAATCGGAACTAAGAACACATTCAGGTCTGCAACCAATCAAGGGATTTCCTTGGTATTCCGGTAAACATGAACAATCACCGTTGCGACATATCGCATTAACTCCACAAGGTGACGGATTGCATGGATCTTCATTGGAAGGAGGTGTTTTTATTGGTTCTACTGGTGGTTGACGACAACTAACAAATGGATCTCCTATCAAACCTTGAATGCATTGGCATATGGGAGTGTGATTAACGACATGGCATTCGGCACTAAAGCCACAAGCTCCGGGACAGGGGTCTTGGCATTTCTGATTTATACAGGCCAATGAACTGGGACAATCCGAATTTATAGTACATTCAGGTCTACAATTAGGTGGTGATCCTCTGTATGTTGGTAAACAGGAACAAGAAGATGAACCTCCTACGTCACGACACTCGGCAAATTGTCCACATGGAGACGGCAAACAAGGATTAGGTGAAACATCCTTTTGTGGTATTGGTGAAGGTGCTAAACATAAATTAGGTTAATGATATACATATATCTTCAAATGAAATCTATGAAAATCTTACTAGGTGGAATGGGATAACAGCGCGTAAATGCATTGCCAGTAAAGCCATTCCTACATGTACATATAGGTGAATGGCTAACTACACGACAGTCAGCATTACTACCACATGATCCGGGACAAGGGTCTACACATTTACGATTTACACAGGCTTTGTCGAATGAGCATTCCGAATTTGTAGTGCATTCTGGACGGCAAGTGGGAGGTACTCCCATGTAATCGGGCAAACAAGAGCAAACTGCTTGACCATTAGCTTCACGACATTGAGAGTTGGGTCCACAAGGCGAAGGTTGGCAAGGATTCACATATTCTTTAATAATTGCTAAATTCAGTAGACAGGAGATGGTTTAGATGACATGTTTCTTTATGTTGTAACCTATGAAGCTAATTAAACTTACGTTTTTCTGGTATTTGGCAATACTGATAAGGATCTCCTATATATTCTGGCATACACTGACAAGTTGGTAAATGATTCACTACACTACAGATAGCATTTAAGCCACATACACCTGGGCATGGATCGCGACATTTTTGATTAACGCAGGCTTTATTCGAAGAGCAGTCTGAATTTGACACACATTCTGGTCTGCAGCCCTCATAGGGATTTCCAAAATATTCCGATAGACATTGACACGATCCGGCATTGTTTTCTTGTCGACAGACAGCATTGGAACCACAAGGATTCGGTTGACAAGGAGTGACATGATCTGTAAGTCTCACCGGTGGTATGGTGCATCCTGTGAATGGATCCCCCGTATAGCCAGATGAGCAAGTACACATGGCCGTGTGTGAGAAAACATTACATAAAGCATTCTGACCACATACTCCAGGACAGGGATCTTTACATTTTTGATTAATGCATGCTTTGTTTGATGGACATTCTGAGTTAGCTACACACTCTGGGCGGCAGTTAGGTGGAGATCCTGTAAAATCAGCTAAGCAAGAGCACGAAGGAGAGTCTCCGACAACACGGCATTGGGAATTAGGACCACATGGAGACGGCTGACATGCATCTGGTTTATCTTCCAATTTCCTAGGTGGTTCTACTGTAGGTTGGCAGCTTACGAAAGGATTTCCAGAAAAGCGTATTGGACAAGTACAAATTGGAGCATGGTTAACTACATGACACATTGCATTCAAACCGCATGATCCCGGACAGGGATCCACACATTTGAGATTTTGACAAGACATTTGTGGTGCACAGTCCGAATTGATAGTACATTCCGGTCTACAAGATGGTGGGTTTCCAATATAACTTTCAATACAGGAACATACTGCTGTATTTTGATGAACTCTACAACGACTATTCGGTCCGCAAGGCGAAGGCTGGCATGGATTTGTTTCGATTGGCATTGGTTCAACATCACATTGAACAAAGGCATTTCCAGTCATTCCTTCAGGACAGCGACACATTGGTACGTGATTGTAAACATCACATAAAGCATTATTTCCACAAGTGCCTGGACAAGGGTCCACGCATTTATTACGAATACATGCCTTATTATGTGAGCATTCTGTATTTAGAACACATTCGGGTCGACAAGCTACATAAGGATCGCCATGATATTCGGGTACGCACGAACACTGACCATTATTGCACAGAGCATTTGTACCACACGGTGAAGGATTACAAGGGTCATCTTTTACAATGGGTTTTGCTAAAGAAGTAAGCGAAATATTTGTAATACAATTTAAAAATAATATTCGTTGAAACGCTTACGTGTTGGTGCTAATTGACAGACAGTAAATGGATCCCCAGCATAACCTTCGGGACAATGACAACTAGGTATGTGATTTTGAACAGTACATAAGGCATTGTATGCACATGATCCAGGACAAGGATCTATGCAATGCATATTAATGCATGCCATATTTAGAGGACACTCTGAATTTGTGGAACATTCTGGACGACAGCTAGGAGGAGCTCCAAAGAAGTTAGGAAGACATGAACATGATGCCTGACCATTTCTGTTTTGACATTGTGCATTAGCGCCACAAGGTGAAGGGACACATGGATCGCGTATAGGTTCAGCGTACACTACAGGTGGGTTTGCTAAAATTTGGGACATATCAACAAATGTCTTTTGAACAATAGCCTGATATAACTTACGAGGTATGGGATAACAACGTGTGAAGGGATCTCCAGTATAACCAATTTGACAACTGCATAAAGGCACATGATTACGAACATTGCACAAGGTCTGCAAGCCGCAGACACCTGGACAAGGATCTTTACATTTTTGATTAATGCATGCCATATCCGTGGGGCATTCTGAACTTGATGTACATTCGGGTCTACAAGTAGGAGGAGCTCCTACATATTCAGGTAAACAAGAACAAACAGCTTGTTCATTGACCTCCTTACATTGTGAATTGGGGCCACAAGGAGATGGTTGGCAGGGATTAACATATTCACGAATAATTTCTAAAGGTGGAATGACAATATTATATACTTTGTTAGGCACATATTGATTGATGTTCTTACGTTTTTCCTCCTTTGCACAATAACGATATGGATCTCCTTGATAACCGTATAAACAGTTACAAGTTGCCTGATGGTTCCGAACAAAGCATTCAGCATTGAGACCGCAAGTACCAGGGCAGGGATCTTTACATTTCTCATTTACACATGCTCTATTCGAAGGACAATCGGAATCGACTACACATTCCGGTCGACAACCTTCATATGGATTGCCGAAATATTCTGGTAGGCATTGACAAGATCCCACACCATTTTGTTGACGACATTCAGCATAAGGTCCACAAGGTGAAGGGTTACAAGGATCGACAGTTTCAATAGGGCTCTGTTGAGGTACAGGGAGACAGGCAACAAACGGATCACCGGTGTAGCCATTCTCGCAGTAACACATTGGCGTGTGGCTATAAACTCGACAAAGCGCACTTTGACCACATAAACCAGGACATGGATCTTTGCATTTTTGATTAGAGCATACTTGATGCGATGGACATTCCGAGTTCGTTACACATTCTGGCCGACAATTTGGTGGTTGTCCCACAAACTCTGGTATACATGAACACGATGGAGTGGTTCCTATGGCTTTGCAAATACTATTTGGACCACATGGTGATGGTTGGCACGGATTCAAAGTTTCTACGTCTCGTTGAGGTTCAACTGTTTTCATTAATTGACAACAAGATTATTTAATAATGTCCACGGAAAAACTAAATTCCTAAACAACTTACTTATTCTATGACACTGTATGAATGGATTTCCGGTGTAACCTTGAACACAAGTACAGAATGGACTGTGATTAACAACATTGCAGAGGGCAAACCTTCCACATGTTCCCGGACAAGGATCAATACACTTTTGATTTTGACAGGCTAGATTAGCTGGACATTCTGAATTGGTGGTGCATTCTGGGCGACAGCTAGGAGGAGAGCCTAAGAAGTTTGGTAGACATGAGCACACAGCTTGATTATTTATTTCACGACATTGCGAATTGGGTCCACACGGAGAAGGTTGACAGGGGTTGCGATACACGTCAGCTATATTAAGACAATTACATATTATATATCGAGTACTTGACGATTTATTAAATTTAACCTACTTTGCTGTACGGGTTGGCAGTTTACAAATGCGTTACCAGTCATGCGATCAGGACAATGACACATTGGTATGTGATTTCGTACTTCGCATATGGCGTTAGTGGCACATGTGCCAGGACAAGGATCGCGACATCTTTGATTTATGCAAGCTTGATTACTCGGACATTCCGAGTTAAGTACACATTCTGGCTTGCAAGCCACATAGGGATCGCCTTGGTAATCTGCCAAACAAGAACATACGCCTTCACCAGAACAAACTGCATTGGAACCACAAGGATTGGGATAGCATGGGTCCCGTGGTTCATCTTTTACAATTTTTGCTGGAGGAGGTGCTGGTTGACAGACCACGAAGGCATCACCCACATATCCCAATTGACATTTGCAATTAGGTATATGATTAATGACTGTACATTCGGTGTTAATACCACACGCTCCAGGACAGGGATCGCGACACTTCTCATTAATACATGCTTGGCTAGAAGGACAGTCAGCGTTAATTGAACATTCGGGTCTACAGTTCGGAGGTGAGCCTATATAATTGGGCAGACACATGCAAGAAGGCGTTTCATATTGATTGCGGCATTGCGAAAATGGTCCACAAGGTGATGGTGCACATGGATCACGATAAATCTGAACATCTTTAACAGGGGGTAGCGGAGCTAATTATTTGAGTGTGAACAAAAAACAACATAAATACAAATTTTCTCCGGGGTCTTTACTGTATGAATAGCTTACATGGTTGTGGGTAACAGCGCACAAATGCATCACCAATCAAACCAGGACGACATAAACATAATGGATTGTGATTTCGAACTTGACATTCAGCATTCTGACCACAAACTCCAGGGCAAGGGTCTGAACACTTACGATTTATACATGCCTTATCCGAAGGACATTCATTGTTTGTAGTGCATTCAGGGCGACATGCTGGTGCTACGCCTATAAATTCGGGAAGACATGAGCACACGGTCTGTTCATTGATTTCACGACATTGCGAGTTGGGACCACATGGCGAAGGTTGACAGGGATTAACATATTCTTGACGTATGGCTATATTTAAATAATATACAATATTAAAAACACACGTTAGTAACTACCTTCTCTAACTACTAAATATTAAAGTAAGTAAATTATGTAGAAAAAATGTGTTTTTTTTTCATATTAGCTTACGTTCTTGGGGTTTGGAACAATAACTGTAAGGATCTCCAATATAACCAATAAAGCAATTACAGTTGGGTACATGATTTAATACCGAACATTCCGCATTATTGCCGCAAGTACCTGGGCAGGGATCACGGCATTTCTGGTTGTGGCAGGCTTTGTTGGTGGGACAATCTGAATTCAAAACACATTCAGGCCTGCAGCCTTCATAAGGATTTCCAAAGAATTCAGGCAAACATTGACAAGCTCCTGCACCATTGCGTTCTGTACACTGAGCATTTGCACCACATGGCGAAGGATTGCATGGTTGTAAAGGTTCCTCTTGTATTCGAACTGGTATAGGAGAGCACAAAGTAAATGGATCTCCCGTGAAACCAGTTTGACATGTACACATAGGAGTATGTGAAACTACACGACATATGGCCGAAGAACCACATAGTCCTATGCAAGGATCTTTACACTTTTGATTAATACAGGCCATGTTGGTTGGACACTCAGAGTTGGATACACATTCGGGTCTACAGTATGGAGCTGAGCCTACGAAACCATCTAGGCACGAGCAAGATGGAGTATCACCAACCGCTCTGCATTGAGAATTAGGGCCACATGGTGATGGTCGGCAAGGATCCTGAGGCTGTGTGTCTTGTGGTGGTGGTTCTATGATGGGTTGACAGGCTACAAACGGATTTCCTGTGTAACGAGGTAAGCAGGTGCAGAATGGGTTGTGATTAACTGTAGAACATTGAGCATTTCTTCCACAAGATCCTGGACATGGGTCAACACATTTCTGATTGACACATGCCAAATTGGCTGGACATTCTTGATTAGCGGTACATTCTGGACGACACGCCGGAGGTACTCCCAAATAATTGGGTAAGCATGAGCATACGGCTTGTGAATTTACTTCACGACATTGTGAGTTTGGACCACAAGGTGATGGTTGACAAGGATTGCCTTTAACTGGTGCTAAAATGTAGACAACATTAAAGTTAACTTTTACTTCTGGTACATGTACTTCAAGCGATTGATATTTACGTGGTATGGGAGAACATAAAACGAAGGCATTGCCGGCCATGCCTTCAGGACAGGTGCACATTGGTATGTGATTGATAACCTGACAGAAAGCATTCGTGGCACAAGTTCCCGGACAAGGATCGCGACATTTGTTTTGTATGCAAGTTAATTCGCGAGAACAATCCGAATTCAATACACATTCCGGTCGGCAACCGGTATAAGGGTCGCCTTGATATTCAGCTATGCAAGAGCAAACACCGTTATTACATTGAGCATTGGGGCCACATGGCGATGGGTTGCAGGGATCGTCTTTGACAGGAGCTAAGAAAATGTCATTTTAATTTTGTACTATTCGTTACTTAAGAAAAAAAGCTTACATGGTGGTGGTGGTGGGGCAGTTTCGCAAACAGAGAATGGATCTCCAGTAAAACCAGCAGGACACCTGCAGTTGGGTGTGTGATTATTTACCTCGCAGAGAGCACCTAAACCACAGGCTCCAGCACAAGGATCGCGACATTTTTCATTAATACATGCCTGATTACTAGGACAATCGGCATTAATAACACACTCAGGTCTACAACTAGGAGGCGCACCTATATAATTTGGTAAACACGAACAAGAGAATGAATCTCCTACGCGCCTACACTGTGAATTCGATCCGCATGGAGAAGGTACACACGGATCTTGTGGCGTTTTCTGAACTTGTATTGGAGGTTGAGCTTTAGAAATAGAAACACAAATTTAAAATAACGTAGGATGCAAACATTTCCAATATTCTTACGTGGTATGGGACGACAAATGTAGAACGGATCTCCTGTGAAGCCGGATCTACAAGTACACAATGGACTATGATTATGAACTCTGCAATTGGCATTAGTGCCACATGTTCCTGGACAAGGATCTACACATTTTTGATTAACACAAGCCTTATCGAAAGCACATTCCGACGATTGAGTACATTCAGGCCTACAAAGCGGTGGACTACCAACGTAATCCGGTAAGCATGAACAAACGGGTTGTTCATTTATTTCACGACATTGCGAATTAGGTCCACATGGTGATGGTTGGCAAGGATTAACATACTCTTTGATGTCTAACAAAGTCGAATAGATAAATGGAATTGAGTTGATTAAAAATAAACCTGACGTTATTAAAAACTTACGTTGTTTAACAGGTAAGCAAGAACGATAAGGATCTCCCTCATAACCGGTTATACAGGAACATCTTGGTACATGATTGAGAACATTACATATGGCATTTTGGCCACATGTTCCTGGACATGGGTCCCGACATTTCATATTTTGACAGGCCAAATTGCTGGCACAATCAGAGTCCAGCACACATTCAGGACGACAACCTTCATAAGGATTGCCGAAATATTCGGGGAAGCATTGACATGAGCCCGCATCATTTCTAGCAACACAACGCGCATTTTGGCCACAAGGACTGGGATTGCAAGGATCAACATGATCCAACTGTGGCGCTACCTGTTTCCTAGTACATTGTAAGAAGGGATCGCCTTCATAGCCCTGTGGACAATAGCAACTGGGTGTATGAGAAATAACACGACACTCAGCTTCAGCCCCACAGAGACCAGGACAGGGATCTTTACACTTTTGATTAATGCAAGCTTGATTCGAAGGACATTCTGAACTAGTAACACATTCGGGTCTACAATTTGGCGGTGCACCCACGTAATCAGGCAGGCACGAACATGATGGACTATCGCCTACTTCGCGACATTGAGAGTATGATCCACAAGGTGAAGGTTGGCAAGGTTGTCTTACAGGTGGCGAGGGTGATTCTAGTCTTGGTTGACAGCTAACAAATGGATTACCGTCGTACCTATCTGGACATCTACAATACGGACTATGGTTGTTGACATGGCACAAGGCATTGCGACCACATACACCAGGACAAGGATCGCTACATTTCTGATTTAAGCAAGCCAAATTCAAAGCACATTCTGTATTAGATGTACATTCTGGTCTGCATAGCGGTGGACTTCCCATGAAACCTTCTATGCATGAACACACAGCCTGCTGGTTGACTTCTCTGCACTGTGAATTGGGACCACAGGGTGAAGGTTGGCAAGGATGTATGGGTAAATCTTGTTCTACAAAAAGTTTGTAGTATTAAAATTCAAAATACTCGAATAAACTAGTTTTAAAATCTTACTTGGAATGAGAGAGCACAGGGTGAAAGCATTGCCCTCCATGTTCTCAGGGCATCTACAATTTGGTATATGATTGATTACTTCGCAAATAGCATTCGATGCGCATGTTCCTATACAAGGATCTACACATTTATGCCTAACACAGGCCCTATCTCGTGCACAATCTGTATGCAAAACACATTCTGGTCTACAACCAGTATAAGGATCACCATTGTACTCAGGTAGACAAGAACATTGGCCATTGTTGCAGTTTGCATTGGCACCACAAGGAGATGGGTTACAGGGATCGTCAGCAATGACTTCAGCTTTTGAAACAAGGGACATTGTATTATATATAATTTAAAATTCAATGAACATTTTAAAGGTCTTACTTTTGGCAGGTGGTGGTGGTATTGGATTACAAACGACGAATGGATCTCCGGTAAAACCAGATTGACACGTACATATGGGTGTATGAGCACGAACAAAACATAATGTGTTAATTCCACATGATCCTGGGCAAGGATCGCGACATTTTTGATTAATACATGCCTCTTGGGAGCCACACTCCGAATTGATAGTACATTCAGGTCTGCACGAAGGTGGTGAACCCAAATAGTTTGGTAAACAGGAACACGATGGCGAACCGCCAACATCACGACATTGCGAATTTGGGCCACAGGGTGAAGGGACACAAGGATCTCTTGGCGTTTGTGGTGTAGGTTCGGCTCTTTGTGGTGGTATACGGAAACAACGAACGAAAGCATCACCAGTGAAGCCATTGTTGCAGCTGCATATTGGACTATGATTACGTACTTGACACACGGCGTTTTGACCACAAACACCAGGACAGGGATCTACACATTTTCGATTAACACAGGCCTTATCCGAAGGGCACTCAGAACTAGATGTACACTCTGGCCTACAAGCCGGTGGTGAACCTATATAATCTATCAGACAAGAGCAAACAGGTTGACCATTCGCCTCTCTGCATTGTGAATTAGGACCACATGGTGAAGGTTGGCAAGGATTAACGTATTCACGAACAGCTAAAATTAAATGATTGTTAAAGAAATTCACCAAGAAAAATGTCGAAGGCTTACGCTCATTTCGAAGGACGGAACAGAAATTATACGGATCTCCTGTGTAATCAGGTAAACAATTACACGATGGCAAATGATTAATAACCTTACATTCTGCATTTTGGCCACAGGTTCCTGGACAAGGGTCGACACATTTCTGATTTTGACAAGCTCTATTTGAAGCACAGTCTGAATTCAATACACATTCGGGACGACAGCCCTCATAAGGATTTCCAAAATACTCTGGCAAACATTGACAAGATCCTGCATCTCCACGTTCAATACATTTGGCATTAACACCACAAGGATTGGGGACGCATGGTCTCACTTCCTCCACTGGTGTCTGTTGCACCGGACTGCACACGGAGAATGGGTCCCCAGTAAAGCCGTCGTTACACAAGCACATGGGTGTATGTGAGAATACCCGACAAAGCGCGTTCTGTCCACACAATCCTGGACAAGGGTCTTGGCATTTCTGATTAATACATGCCTTATTTGTACTACATTCTGAGTTGGAAATACATTCTGGTCGACATTGTGGGGGCGAACCGATAAAATCAGGTAAACAAGAGCATGTGGGAGAATCTCCATTAACGCGACATTCCGAGTTAGGACCACATGGCGATGGTTGGCATGGATTAGTTGGAATTTTCTCATCTCTTATGGGCTCTACAATTTCTTGACATCTTACAAATGGATCGCCAGTCATACGATTGCGACACCTACAGTATGGTGTATGATTTACTACATTACAATCAGCATTGAAGCCACAAGTTCCTGGACAAGGATCTCTACATTTCATATTTTGACAAGCCTGATCTGGAGGACAATCGGAGTTTGTTGTACATTCAGGTCTACACTGTGGTGGACTACCTATAAAATCAGAAAGACAAGAGCATACAGCTGTACCTTGGACCACGCGACATTGGCTGTTGGGTCCACAGGGTGAAGGCTGACAAGGATTTGTTGGCACTGGGGCTAAATAGCAAACAATAATTAAAAAATGTTTAATAGCTAATCAAACGAAACAAAATCAATTCTATTACTTAGTATGGCACGACATTCGAAGAAAGCATTTCCCGTCATTTTTTCGGGACAATGGCACATAGGAACATGATTGTGAACCTCACATATTGCATTTGCTGCACAGGTTCCGGGGCATGGGTCCACACATTTATTACGTATACAGGCTTTATTGCGAGGACATTCCGAGTTGAGAACGCATTCTGGTCTACATTCTACATAAGGGTCTCCTAGGTACTCGGGTATACAAGTACATTGACCGTTACTGCAGACTGCATTGGGACCGCAAGGCGAGGGAGTACAAGGATCATCCAAAGGTGGAGGAGTAGTAGCTGCTCAAAAGGTAATTATAACTAAGAGATTTCGAATGATTTGAAAATATTGATATCTTACGTTCTGGTGGTTTGGGTGAACAACTAGTGAATGGATTGCCTATATAGCCTTCAATACAGGCACACGATGGATTATGGTTTATAACACGGCAAATGGAATTAATACCACATGCTCCTGGACATGGATCTCTACATTTCTGATTGATACATGCCTGTTGGCTAGGACATTCTGAGTTTATCGTACATTCTGGTCTACAATTCGGAGGCTGACCTATATAATTTGCCAAACAAGAACACGCAGAAACGCCATTGGAATTGCGACATTCCGAGTTTGGACCACATGGCGAAGGAACACAAGGATCTCTAATCTCCTCCCGTTGTACTTCAGGGGGAGGAGCTACAGAAAACCACAAATTAATAAAACTAACCAATTTATATATCTTTTTTTTTAAGCTTACGTGGTATAGGATAACATCTGATGAAAGCATCTCCAGTATAACCGCGATTACAAGAACATAATGGACTATGATTTCGAACCCTACATTCTGCATTTTGACCACAAGGTGAGCTATCACATGGATTTACACATTTCTGATTAATGCAAGCCTTATCACCGGAACATTCTGATGATATGGTGCATTCAGGTCTGCAGGAAGGAGGTTGACCTATAAATTCTGGTAAGCAAGAACAAACGGCTTGTTCATTAACCTCACGACACTGACTATTGGGACCACACGGAGAAGGCTGGCATGGATTAACATATTCCATACGTATAGCTAGAGATAAATAATGAATTGAGTATTTTTGAAATTGGACTTTTAGCGCTTCCTTACGTTCAACTGGCTGGATGCAAAGGCGATACGGATCCCCTGTGTAACCGGAGAAACAATTACACGTAGGCAAATGATTAACCACCTGGCATTCGGCATTTTGTCCACAAGTTCCGGGACATGGATCTTGACATTTCTGTTGTTGACATGCTTTGTTTGAGGGGCAATCTGAGTTAAGTACACATTCTGGTCGGCAGCCCTCATAGGGATTGCCGTGATAATCTGGTAAACATTGGCATGATCCGGCGCCATTACGTTCTCTACATATAGCATTTGGACCGCAAGGTGAGGGATTGCAAGGGGTAAGAACTTCTATAATATCCCTTTCAATAGGAGGGCTACATTGTACGAATGGATCTCCGGTGTAGCCGACCACACAAACACATTGTACAGCATGACTAACTACACGACATTCGGCATTTAAGCCACATCTTCCGGGACATGGATCTACACATTTCTGATTAACACAAGCCAAATTGCTGGCACAATCTGAACTAGTTACACATTCGGGACGACAGTTCGGAGGTCTTCCTATATATGATTCCATACAAGAGCAAGATGGAGATTGTCCAATTGGTTTGCAGCGTGAAAACGGTCCACAAGGAGATGGGCGACATGGATCCTGAGGTACCACATCGCTTACAGGTTTAACTGAGGTTAAGTGAGTAAAATTCATAAAATTAAATCGGAAACCAAGAGAATAGAACTCGATAACTTACTTATACGCTGACACCTAACAAACGGATTACCCGTAAAATCATTGGGACAGGTACAGAAAGGACTGTGATTCACTACAGAGCAGACGGCACTAACACCACAGGTGCCAGGACAGGGATCGCGACATTTTTGATTAAGACACGCCTGCATAGGTGCGCATTCTGAGTTCGAGGTACATTCTGGTCGACAAGTAGGCGGAGAACCTATAAAACCTTGTATACAAGAACAAACCGGCTGTTGATTTATTTCACGGCATTGGGAATTGGGTCCACATGGTGAGGGTTGGCAGGGTTTCGATGCTGTAATTAATTCTACAAAACAAACTTAACGTGTATTTCTTTACACTAGATAAAAAGCCTAAATCGATCTTACTTTGTTGAGGGGTGCATCTAATGAAAGCACTACCTTGAGTGCCTTCCGGACATCTGCACATTGGTATATGATTGATAACATCACAAATGGCATTATCACCGCAAGTTCCAGGACAGGGGTTAATACATTTACTGCGAGAGCATGCTTTATCACGAGGACAATCCGAATTTAAAACACATTCTGGTCGGCAACCAGAATAAGGATCTCCATGGTACTCGGGCAGACAAGAACAAATACCATTATTGCATAAAGCATTGGCACCACAAGGTGATGGACGACAAGGATCGGAGGGTTCATCTAATAACAAGAAATGTTATAAGTAAATCCGTTACGTTAAACTGATTTTTTTTTGTTTTTGAGCAAAAGACTTACTATAGATCTCAGCTGGTGGTGCTGGTCTACATGAACTGAAAGGATCACCGGTATAACCTTCGGGACAAGTACATATAGGAGTATGATTGATGACACTGCAAACGGCTGAAAAACCACAAGAACCTGGACACGGATCCATACATTTCTCACGTATACAAGCCTTATCTGAAGCACACTCTGAACTTATAGAGCACTCCGGCCGACAGTTGGGAGGAGCTCCTATATATGTTTCCAAACAAGAACACGATGGTACGCCATTAATATTGCGACACTGTGAGTTAAGGCCACACGGCGAAGGCACACAAGGATCTCTTTCAATTTGTTTAATTACAGGAACAGGAGCTGATTTTAAGAGGAATAGGGTAACTTTCGAGTTCAATTGGCAAATTAGAAATTTAATAATTACGTGGTATGGGATAACATCTAGTAAAAGCATCGCCTGTGAATCTAGGTCTACATTGGCAAAGCGGACTGTGATTACGTACTCTACACTCAGCATTGAGACCACATGTTCCTGGACAAGGATCCTGACATTTTTGATTAATGCAGGCCTTATCAGCAGGGCACTCAGTACTCAATACACATTCTGGTCTACAGGAAGGAGGCAAGCCTATATAATTCTCCAAACAAGAACATATAGCCTGGCCATTTAATTCACGACACTGAGAGTTAGGACCGCAAGGTGACGGAACACATGGATTTGTAGGTTCTTGCAGACGAACGGCTAAAGCGAAATAATTTAAATCAAATATAAAGATCTAAGTATTTCCCAACAACTGTAAATCAATAAATATTTCTTACGTTTCTCTGGCTCTCTTTGGCAATATCTATAAGGATCTCCTATATAACCTGGCAGACAAGAGCAGGTGGGAATATGATTGGCTACAGAGCATATAGCATTCGAAGCACATGTACCGGGGCAAGGATCTCTACATTTGTTTTGAGTACACGATTTAGTCGTTGGGCAATCAGAATTACGAATACATTCTGGTCGACACGATTGATACGGATCTCCATAGTATTCCGGCAAACATTGGCAAGACCCAATGCCATTTTGTTCACGGCACACAGCATTTGAACCGCAAGGATTTGGTTCACAGGGTGTTATATGTTCATTGACTACGCGTTCTAGGTTTGAGACGATTAAAGGGAAGAGAAGAGCAGAAATAACAGAAAATTATTTCAATTATTTTCCTTAGAATTCTTTAAACCATTTAAACTGATTAGTACTACATACTCAGGTGTTTGATTTTTGTTTTTAATTGGTGATTTGCATTTGGGTGAGTACTTTCCACAAGTTTTTTTTTATTGGTCAGTGAAGCTTTAATATATTTTTTGCTGTTGTTTGGTTTTAATTGATACATATTTTTAAAAATGTAATTGCTGTTATTTGGATTAACAAATGTTTCACTACTTTTGTTCAACACTACTGGGTTTAATTGCTTTTTTTTTTAAATAAAAACATTAATTATTATAAATGTGCACAATTTGGTTTTTGGTTCAGTGTATAATTGAGCTGTGTTTAGCGGTGTTAAAAGAGCTGTGTTTAATAAGTGTTACGCGTTTTAATTTTTTTTTTGATTTTTTTTATATAAATTAAACTTAAGTAAAAATTCTGGTATTATTTGGTATAAATTAATTTTATTTAGTTTATTTTAGTTTTTAAGGTTACATTTTTCTTCTTAAATCATAAATTATATTTATAAACTACAAAATTTTGGTAAAAATTAATAAAAATTGTTAAAGCATTATTTTTGTTTGTTTTTTTTCGGTTATAATAAAAGGTCCAAAAAAAGAGCAATAAAATTACCAACGTTGATTATTCAGAAGCGCAGTGTTTTTGTTTCGATTCTAGATATTATTTTGTAGTAATGGCTTTGTGTCGTTTTCATAATGGGTTAAGTATTATTTTGTTTTTAGGGTCAAATCGAGTAGTAAATAAACGCAGTTTTGGGCCAATTAACGAAAGCGTAGTGTATTCAAAACAGGGTTAATAGGGGTCATTATTTGATTGATGGTTCAAATACGTTTTCAGACAAACTACTCTTATATATATGGGTAAGGTATTGTGTAAATAAGTTTTGTTTTTATTGCTTGAAGGTTCAGTTATATAAATGTTTAAAGGTCAAAATAAGCATTACCAAAAGGATTAAAGTGTAGTAAAAAGTATTCAAAGGCATAAAACTGGTAGCATTAATTAAAAGGCGATACGATTAAAAAGGCAGATAGTAGGCATTTTGGCTGATAATTTTGCGTTATATTTTGATAAATGTATATTAAGAAGGCATTATAATTATTTAAGTTATTTTAAAATACGTATTCATAAAAAAAATTGCTTTTATCGATTGCCATATAAGACGGCAAAACCGTAAAACACTTTCAATATACTTTGAAATTCAGACAACTCGTACAGAATTAAAGTAGTTATTGAAATCTGCATTTGGCCTAAGAATTTTATTTCATTTCTTTGCAATGCAGTTGTGTTTTATGGTGATACAATCACTTTTCTTGTTTGTTTTAAAAGGCTAAACTTTCACAAATTAGAACTAGACTTTTTATATTTATAACTTAATTATTTTAAAACGCGTTTTTGGAAAAATCATTTGTGCCATTTGCAGTGTTGACATTGAACATAAATAAAGTGCTGACATTTAAATTGTTTTTGCTGTTGCAATATTCTTAAAAGGGGTTCTCTTCGATGATGAAAAAAGGTTTCTTATAAAGTTGTACAAAACAAACCATTATATTTTTCCTATTCTATCAATCGATATGAAATTTAATTTAACAATTTACCGCCCATTTGTAGGGGTCAGTCTTAGCAGCCATAAAAGTATAAACACATCAGCATTTATCGACCCAACTACTGACCCAGTACTGCAGAATTTAAATTCAGATTTTCCTTTAGCTGTCCTACTTTAACATACAACTACTCCATGACCTGCCTAATGCTACTATTCCCATTTGTTGAATTGGGCATGAGTTGCATTGATATTTTCAAATCCCCAGTTCCCAACAGTATGATACTGGTTAATGAGCAATATAACGCAGTCCTGACTATGGCATGTCTGAAATGGTATTATATTCCGGAATCATAGACCTAGTGGAATGTGGTCTTCATCACCATGGTATGGCTCTAGCAAATCCACCAACTGATGATGGTATGAATTATACGCACCACATAATCTAAAGCCAAGCTAAGCGTCCACATAATCTAAAGCCAGGCTAAGCGTCCCAGGAAACTGTGTAGTGGATATGATTCCACGTGGTTGACTGGTGAATGTCGTGGCAGTTGTATATGCTCATATCCAGCTAGGTGAACACGCTAGGATATTGAATCTCTCATATGTAATGACTTCTGTAGTCAAATTGACGGAAAGATGGAAACAGTCTCTGTAACTGTATGAACCTAAATGACCAGAGATTGGTAAAATTGGGTGATTTTAATTTTGATTTTTTGCATGATCCGATGAATCTTTTGGACACGGACGCCTCATAATATAATCTAAAATAACCTTCTCTTAAGAAAATGATATTATTTAAGAATAAAATCCTGAAATTTGTTTTGCCAAATTTATTCCTTATCGAAGAGAACTCCCTATACAACTTTTCTCGTAAGCTGTCGAGATTTTTATATTGTATTTAATTCAACAGCGTAATTAAAGTGTAATGAAATTTTTTTTTTTGCTTTTAAATATAAGACACGAAAAACTGGTGGAGATCTTAGTTCTAATTTGTGCTTGGCTATAAAAGGAGTAAAACTGTAAAGTAATAATTAATTTTGTCCTCAATAAATATAGTTTTCTTATTTATCAGTTTTCACTTTCTGATTTAAGACATTTACATTCTTACAATTTTGTGAAATAGCTTAAAATTTTCATAAAATTGCTAGAAAGAATGAGACATATTAAAAGTGGCCATCTTTTAAACTGTCCCCAATGTCTTAAATAAGAGAAATTCAACAAAAGTCTAAATTTTCTCGTACCATAACACAGTTTTACTCCTTGAATATATTATTTCTAGGCATAACCATTTTGTAATTCAATAAAGCATTTCTGCTTATAGCAAGTAATAGATTTTTCAACTTATTTTATCATAGTCCATCACCATTAATAATTTGTGGTTATGCCTAAAACCTGACAATTGAAGTAAAATTTCAAAAATCCTACCTGGTGTTGGTTGACAGCTAGTAAATGGATCTCCAGTATAACCGACTTCGCAGCTGCAGATTGGCATATGGTTGGCAACAGAGCAACGAGCATTAAAGCCGCATGAACCCACACAGGGATCTTCACATTTTTGTCGAATACAGGCTTTCGTTGAAGGACATTCTGGATTGATGGTACATTCGGGTCTGCAATTTGGCGGAGTACCCAAGAAAGTAGCAGCGCATGAACAGGCTGGACTATCGCCCACAACCTTGCATTCTGAGTTGGGGCCACATGGCGATGGCACACATGGATTAACTGGTCGTATAGGTTCTATGACCTTTGGTTCTTCATAACAGCGATTGAATGGATCTCCTGTGTAGCCATTATTACAAGTACAGATGGGATTGTGATTGATAACTTGACATTTTGCGAATTGACCACAGGCTCCTGGACAAGGATCCACGCATTTGCGATTGATGCATGCTGTTTGCAGAGAACATTCGGAGCTAACAATACACTCGGGCTTACAGGCGGGTGGTGAGCCCAACATACCGGGTTTGCAGGCACATCTGGGACCTTGAGTGGAAACTTGGCATATACTGTTAGGACCGCATGGATTGGGTTGGCAGGGATCTACTGGTACTAAATCGTTGCGTACCACTTGACGACAATTGATGAATGGATCGCCGGTATAGCCTTTAGGACAAGTACAAACGGGTATATGATTACTAACATCACATTGGGCGTTTTGGCCACAAGTTCCAGGACAGGGATCAACGCATTTCTTATTTAAACAGGCTTTGTTGGGTGAGCAATCTGTGCTCAGTGTACATTCTGGTCTACAACCCACATAGGGATCTCCTTGATAGTCTCTTAAACAGACACAGACACCACCTGGTTGACATTCAGCGTTTGCACCACAAGGCTGCAAAGCACATGGATCCATTTCTACTGGAGTCTGAGTCTTTTCTTCAATAATTTCAATACACTGACTGAATGGATCGCCAGTGAAGCCAGAGCGGCAAGTACAAATAGCTAAGTGATTTTGTATGCGACACTCGGAGTTAATTCCACAAGTGCCATCACAAGGATTGCGACATTTTTCGGCAATACATGCCAAATCAGAGGGGCAATCGGTGTTAACCACACACTCTGGGCGACAATTAGGTGGGGCTCCAATGTAATTAGGCAAACATGAGCATGATGGTTGATCACCACTAACGCGACACTCGGAATACAAGCCACAAGGTGACGGTACGCAGGGATTTTTAGGTTTGGTTGGTTCATCCTTCGGGCGTATGGGTGCTGGATAACATCTTGTAAACGGATCACCTGTCATTTCCAATGAACAACTGCAAATTGGATTGTGGTTAATCACTTCACATTTGGCATCGATACCGCAAGTGCCAGCGCAGGGGTTGGCACATTTGAATTTGTGACAGGCCTTATTTTGCGGACATTCGGCATTAACTGTGCACTCAGGTTTACAATTTGGTGGTGAACCAATGAAGGAATCCAGACATGAACATACAGCCAAACCGTTTGCTTCACGGCATTTACTGTTGGGGCCACATGGTGACGGTTGACAAGGGTTGCCGGGGGCAGGTGGTGGTATCTTGGGTTGAGGTCGACAATTAGAGAATGGATCGCCGGTATAGCCGTCATTGCACACACAGTTTGGTACATGATTGACAGCATAACATTGAGCATTCGAACCACAGATTCCTGGACAAGGATCTTTACATTTGTTGCGTATACAAGCCTGATCGGTTGGACAATCTGAACTAAGGACACACTCTGGTCGACATCCTTCATAGGGGTTGCCTTGGTATTCATCAATGCACTTACAAGAAGCGGCACCATTACGTTCAATACATTCAGCATTTGGCCCACAAGGTGATGGTTCACAGGGTTTAATTGGTTCTTCTCTCTGTGGAATACATTGTACGAAAGCATTACCAGCATAACCGGCTGGACATGAACATGATACTGAGTGGCTAATAACGCGGCATTCAGCATTAGTGCCACATGATCCAGGACAAGGATCGCGACATTTGTTGTTAATACAAGCTTGTGTGGAAGGACAATCAGGATTGATGATACATTCAGGTCTGCAGTTAGGTGGTGATCCAAAGAATTCTGGCATACATTGACAGGAAGGACCGCTAGGACCAGCCTTGCAGATAGAGTTGGGTCCACATGGTGATGGTGCGCAAGGATCTCTGGGTACCTCTGGATCTCTTGGTGCTTCAATGGGTATATCGAAACATCTCTTGAATGGATCTCCAGTTTTTCCAGGTGGACAACCACAAATAGGACTATGATTTATAACTTCACAACGAGCATCAATACCGCAGGATCCGGCACAGGGATCAACGCATTTCTTATTGACGCAAGCCTGCAAAGCAGAGCACTCACTAGAAACAACACATTCTGGGCGACATTGTGGTGGAGCTCCAATGAATCCATCTAAGCAAGAGCAAACGGCATGATTATTAATGTCACGGCACTGACTGTTGGCACCGCAGGGAGAAGGTGAGCATGGTTGGACTGGTCTTTCTGGTTCTTCTATTTTCAAACGACAGTTCGTAAATGGATCTCCTTCATAGCCCTTGACACAAGAGCATACAGGAATATGGTTTAGTACTTCACAAACTGCATTGATACCACAAGTTCCTGGACAAGGATCGACACACTTGTTGCGCAAGCAGGCCTTATCGCGTGGACAGTCAGCGGAAAGAGAACATTCTGGACGACAGCTTTCATAGGGATTGCCTTGGTAATTATCTTGGCATCTGCACTCACCGTTGAAACAATCAGCATTGGGACCACAAGGATTTGGATCACAAGGATCATTTGGAATCTTAGGTGTTTCCTGAACAGGGGTAGGACTGCAACGTACAAATGGATCTCCAGTATAACCATCCAAACAATTACATATAGGAACATGGTTGAGGACATGACATTTAGCTTCAAAACCGCAGGATCCAGGACAAGGATCGCGACATTTCTGATTGATACAAGCTTCGGTGGGACCACACTCAGAGTTAAGAACACATTCTGGTCGGCAGTTGGGAGGAGCGCCAGTGAAGTCTTGTAAGCAAGAACAGGCTGGACTGCCACCAATTACCTGGCATTTTGAGTTCGGGCCACAAGGTGATGGAACACATGATGGTGGTTTTTCGGTGCTTGGTTTATCATCCACAACAATTGCTAAAAAAAAGAAAAGTAGACAACAATTATATTAATATTTCTTAACCTAGTAATAGCAGATTAATTCATATTGTTCGTCTCATAGTCCCTAATACAGTTCTAATTATGATTTTACCTTTTTTTGTAAATTTCCAATTATTTGAATTAGGGCCTTCCTACATGAGACCAACGATATATAGTTATTGTTAATACTTACGTATTCTTGAACACCTGACAAATGGATCTCCAGTCATTCCTCTAGGACATGTACAGATGGGACTGTGATTCTTCACGGTACATATGGCCAGTTGACCACATGTATGTTGACAAGGGTCTACACATTTATTGTTCACGCAAGCCTTCTCTATAGCACACTCAGAACTAACCACACATTCGGGTCTACAATTTGGTGGTTGGTTGATAAATCCTGACTGACATGAACACACAGCTTGATCATTGATATTGCGGCAAATACTGTTTGGACCACATGGAGATGGCACACATGGATTGACAATGGGTCGTGGTGTTACCGGAATTTGTTTACATTGGAAGAATGGATCTCCTGAATAACCAGCAGGACACGTGCATGTAGGTACATGATTATCCACTGTACAAAGGGCAAATTCTCCGCATATGTTATCGCAAGGATCTACACATTTGAAACGTACACAGGCTAGAGCGGGTGCACAATCATCGTGGGCTTCACATTCACGGCGACAACCGCGCTCAACATCATAAGGATTACCTTGGTAGCCTTCGTGACAGTAGCAGGCACCGGCTCCATTGCGTTCACGGCACTCAGCCTGTGGACCACAAGGTGATGGTTCACATGGTGATGATTGCGGTTGTTTAGGCAATACAGGTGGTATAAGTTCACAACCGGATATTGGGTCTCCTTCGTAGCCATCGGTGCAAGAGCAAACAGCATTATGTTGCACAACCTTACATAAAGCATTCACGCCACATGAGCCTGGACAAGGATCGACACATTTTTCATTCTGACATGACAAATGGTTGGGGCATTCATCGTGGTTTGTACATTCTGGTCTGCAATTTGGTGGTCTGCCCACATAGTTTGTTTGGCATGAGCAGGCAGCTTGTCCTCCAATTTCTCGACACAAAGAGTTGGGTCCACAAGGCGACGGCACACATGGATTCTCAGGGTCTCGTGGTTGTTCCTTCGCAGTAATGCATTCAACAAATGGATCACCGGTCATACCCGCTGGGCATGTGCAAATAGGGTTGTGGTTAACAACCTGGCATCTAGCTTGTGAACCACAAGCTCCAGCACAAGGATCGGCACACTTTTGTTGTATACAAGCTCGATTTTGAGGACATTCTGAGCTGACAACACATTCAGGACGGCACGTTGGTGGTGCTCCAACATAGTTATCCAAGCACGAGCAAACAGCGTGACCATTCGATTCGCGACATTGGCTGTAAGGTCCACAAGGCGATGGTTGACATGGGTTCAAAGGAGCCATAGTGATAACTTCAGTAACGGCACAAGAACGATGTGGATCTCCGGTGTAACCTTCGAAACATTGACAGTTGGGAGCATGATTAAGAACACGGCACTCAGCATTAATTCCACAGACACCTGGACAAGGATCAATACATTTGTTGTTGAGACATGCCTTCGAACGATCACAATCAGAGTTTTGGACACATTCTGGTCTACAACCGCTATAAGGATCGCCGAAATATTCAGGCAAACAAGCACACGATCCGGCACCATTGCGTTCACGACAAACAGCATTGGCACCGCAAGGGCTGGGATTGCAAGGATCACGAGGTCGTTCCGTAGTAGTTACTGAAAGTTTTGTAAATTAAAAATTAATATCATGAATAGCCCCTGAGAGGAAAAAAATATGGAAAGAAGTAAAGGATTTTGTGGCTCCACTTGGTATTTGGAAACAAAATTGTATATTAAAAGTCAAATAAAAATCCTTTACTTCTGGTGAATAGAAACGGAAAGATATATACTTATTTGTACAGCACTACAGCCAGAGAAAGGATCTCCAGTGTAGCCAGGTTCGCATTGACATGTGGGATTGTGTTTAATAACTGTACATAAAGTGTGTACACCACAAGTACCCACACATGGATTCGAACATTTTTGATTCATGCAGGCCAAATTGGCGGGACAGTCAGAGCTACTCATGCATTCGGGACGACAATTAGGGGGTCGCCCCAGATAGTTTGGTAGACAGGAGCATGCAGGTGAATCGCCAACATCGATACATTTCGAGTTGGGTCCACATGGACTAGGCACACAGGGGTTACCAGTTTTTGTTATAGGAGTTATATCCACTACATTGACAGAGTTATAGAGTTTACATAGAGTTGGTAGATTGGTGTTGGTATAGTAGATGTGTAGAGTTGGATAGGAACAGGTTACATTTAACAACAAGTTACGTTTACATTTAGATGATAGTGTAGGTGTAGAAATATTATAGTTGGATAGGATACACACATCAAACACATTCAATATAATAAAATAAAAAGAGGATGTATAAAAATAGAACAACATTAATTGTATATACATATAAAAAATCATGCAATTAGAATTAACTAAGGATGGAAAGTATTTTGTAATAAACAACAAGATCTTTCCATCCTCAATCGTAGAAGATAATTGAAAAGTAAAAGTGTACATAGAAAAGGAAATAGTTTTTTAAAAGGTCAAATTTCACTCCTATATGATTCTTTCATTTTTCAATTCTCTTCGCGGGAAAGAGTAAAGAAAGAAACAAACATGCTTACATTTAATTCTAGAACATCTATTGAAAGGATCTCCTGTATAACCAGGAGGACAGGAACATGCAGCATAGTGATTGATTACTTGACAACGTGCTTCTAAACCACAAGTACCAGGGCAAGGATCTACGCATTTTTGATTTTGGCAAGCCATATCTTGAGCACAATCAGAACTGACTATACACTCAGGGCGACAGTTAGGTGCTGAACCTATAAAGTTGGCTTGGCAAGAGCAAACAGCGTGGCCATTTACTTCGCGGCACTGACTGTAGGGACCACAAGGCGAAGGTTGACAAGGATTAACATCTTTGGCAACATCTTTGGGAAAAATATAGGAAACGTTAGTGAACCTATTGTCAGAGAGTTAAAAACACGAGTGTGCAAAACATACTTGGTGTGGGTTCTGGTTCAGGTATAACGCGACAAGAGCTGAGAGGATTGCCGGTGTAGCCAGGTAAGCAATGACAGGTTGGCACATGGTTACCCACGCGACAATCAGCATTAATACCGCAAACTCCGGGACATGGATCTGTACATTTCTGATTAACGCACGATTTATCACGAGGACAGTCAGAATTAACCACACATTCGGGACGACAACCACTGTAAGGATCACCGAAGTAACCCGCAAGACATGTACAAGAACCGGCTCCATTGCGTTCTTTGCATTCGGCATTTGTGCCACAAGGTGTGGGGTTACAAGGCGTAAGTCGTTCTTCAGGAACCGCTGATTTAATTTCGAAAAGATAAAAAGCTCATTAGCAAGACCTAATAAAAACTAAGCACGCAGCAGATTTCTTACGTGTTGGATTACAGCCAGCGAAGGGGTCTCCAGAATAGCCTGACTCACAAGTGCAAACTGGCGAATGGTTGACTACATTACAGAAAGCATTGAAACCACATGATCCTGGACAGGGATCTTTACATCTCTCGTTAATACAAGCTAAGTTTGAGGGACATTCCGAGTTAATAGTACATTCTGGTCTACAGTTAGGAGCTCGTCCCACAAAGTTAGGCAAACAGGAGCATACGGGAGTCTCGCCAACAGCACGGCATTGTGAGTTTGGACCACACGGACTTGGTATGCAGGGATTTGTGGGTTTGTCCTCAACACGTCTTTCTTCAATTTTCACACATCTTATGAAAGGATCTCCAGTGTAACCCGGTGGACATGAACATATGGGATTGTGATTGGTAACCTTGCAAATAGCTTCATTGCCGCAAGTTCCTGGACATGGATCTACACAACGCGAATTCAAACAGGCCCTATCTTGAGAACACTCGGAACTAACCGAACATTCAGGACGACAGGTAGGTGGAGTACCAATGTAATTAGTTATGCATGAGCAGACCGCATGACCATTTACTTCGCGACATTGACTATAAGGACCGCATGGTGATGGGCGACAGGGATTGACATTATCCAATTCTAAACCGACAAAAAGCGAAACATTTAGCAAACTAATCAACAACCTACTCGAATTTAAGATAAAATATTACGTTTAGTTTCTTTGCGACAATACTGCGAAGGATTTCCCGTGTATCCGGATGGACAGCTGCAACTAGGCGAATGATTAATAACATGACACTCTGCCTCCACGCCACAAACTCCTGGACAGGGATCTCTACATTTGTTATTTATACAAGCGCGGTTCTTAGCACAGTCCGTATTAAGAACACATTCTGGTCGACATTCAGTGTAAGGATCACCATTGTATTCTGGCAAGCAGGTACAAGAACCTACGCCATTTCTTTCCTTGCAAACGGCGTTAGAACCACAGGGACTGGGATTGCAAGGTTCAGCCTTTTCGGGTGGCACAATAACTAAACAATGAAAAGTAATATAAATATATTGCCGCCCATACGAAGATACATAAATACACCATTTGAAGCAACTAAATACTTATAAACTAAATCTTACTTTGTGGACTACATTCTGAAAATGGATCACCAATATAACCCTCAATGCAGCGACATATTGGCTTATGATTATTTACAATACATGTGGTAAATGAACCGCATGAACCCTGACAAGGATCTTGACAGCGCTGGTTTATGCATGCCATATTGCCTCGACACTCCGAGTTCGATGTGCACTCGGGCCGGCAATTTGGCGATCTTCCTATATAGTTGGGCAAGCAAGAGCAAACGGCTTGCTCATTGGCCGATGAAACGCGACATTGAGAATTGGGTCCACAAGGCGATGGTACGCAGGGATTGATGGGATCCCTGACAATTGGTCGTTCTTTATATACATAGACATATTTATATATTTACACATACACAATATCGGAAGAAGAAGAATAATAAAAAGCATGCAGGAAAATGATTTTAAGCATTTTACAAAGAAAAGAAAGAAAAAGAGAAATAAAAAATAAGAACAATAAATATATGTTTGGTTTGAATGAAGAAGGAATGAATGCATGACAGATGGTGGATGCAATACCATCTTTACGAAATGAAAATTTATGAACGATGATGAAGTTATGATCTTACTTTCTTCATATATACAGCGTGTGAATGGATCACCAGTGAAGCCAGGCATGCATGAACATATGGGATTGTGATTGACCACACGACAAAGGGCATTATTGCCACAAGTTCCGGGACAGGGATCTTTACAGCGCTCATTAATGCATGATCGATCTTGCGCGCAGTCAGAACTACTCATGCACTCAGGTCGACAGTTGGGCGGAGCACCTATATAATTAGCAATGCAAGAGCATACGGCATGACCATTTTGTTCCCTACAGTTGCTAAACTGACCGCAGGGTGTTGGTACACAAGGATTGCTGGGTACAATAATATCATCTAAACATAAAGTTACACATAGAAATTTGGTTTTTAATTATTTTCTTAAACCGTTTAGTGATTAGCAGAGTGTGAGTGTGATTAATTGGGAGTTGAGTTCTAAGAAGGGGTTTTGGAGGGTGAATGGTTAATATTCCAATTTCGGTTGAGGGGAATTAATTTCTTTAAAGGTTAGAATGGACAAATAAACTATTGTAAAACCCCTTCTTTTGTTAAGTTAGTTGGGAATATTTATTTTGTATTTGTTTTTCTATCATGCTTACGTTTGGGAATTTCTGGTATAAGATGGCAACCAAAATTAGGATTTCCCGTAAAGCCCAGCAAACATTCGCAATTAGGTTGGTGATTCAACACAAAACATTCGGCATTATTGCCACACATACCCGGACAGGGATCAACACACTTATTGTTAACACAAGCTTTCGATCTCGGACAATCCGAATTCAAAACACACTCGGGTCTACATTCAACGTATGGATCGCCAAAGTACTCGGGTATGCATTTACAAGAAGCCGCACGATTGCGTTCCTCACATAAAGCATTCAAACCACAAGGACTAGGAAGGCAGGGTTGAATAGGCTCGTCGGGAACTATAGCGGGATAAACACAACAATTAGCAATTTGTCTTCGTTTCCCAAAATCGTTTTCAAAACTCATTAACCTACTTTGTATTAAGAGATAACAGCCCGAGAAAGGATCTCCAGTAAAACCAGATTGACACATGCATACCGGAGCATGGTTACTGACATGACACAAGGCATTGTTTCCACAAGAGCCGATGCAAGGGTCTACACAGCGATTATTCACACAAGCCATTTGTGACGAACACTCAGAATTTATAGAACATTCCGGACGGCAGTTCGGCGCTCGTCCAATATAGTTTCGCAAACAAGAGCACACTGCACCCGTAGCAGACACCCTACACTGGGAGTTGGGTCCACAGGGAGAGGGTATGCAGGGATTTGGTTTCGCTATGGGATCCCTTGGTAGTTCAGGTTGTTCTACGTTTTATAAATAATAATATTAGATCTATGTTGTTGAGGGAGATAAAAACAAAAACCTACTTCTTTCGGGCATACATTGGTGGAAAGGATCTCCTGTATAGCCCTGGGCACATGTACATATGGGTGAATGATTTGTCACTCTGCATCTGGCATTATGACCACATGTACCGGGACAAGGATCTTGACAGCGTTGGTTAATGCAAGCCTTGTCTGAGCTACATTCGGCACTTATAACACATTCTGGTTTACAATTAGGAGGCTGGCCCATATAGTCGGGCAAACATGAACACACCGGACGATTACCTTGAACGCGACAAGTACTAAACAGACCACAAGGTGATGGTCGACAAGGATCTTTGGGTATTGGTAAATACATATTTGATGGTTTCTCGTGACAAATGCGCATTGGATTTCCAGTAAAACCAGGTTGACAAGAGCAAACCGGTAAATGATTTGACACTCTACAGACAGCATTGAAACCGCACAAATTCACACAAGGATCTACACATTTCATATTCATACACGACTTTGTACGCGGACAATCAGAGTTTTGTACACATTCGGGTCTACAATTAACATAAGGATCGCCGAAATAGTTTGACAAGCATGAACAAGCTCCAGCACCATTGCGTTCTTTACACATAGCATTTGAACCGCAAGGTGAGGGATTGCAGGGATCGCTAGGTAAGTCTGGTACCACAACTTGATGATGAAAATAACAATAGAAATAGTATAGGAAATATATATATAGTAAACCAATATACATACATAAATAAGCTAAGTAAATATACATAAATAAATTCAAATATACATTTCAAACATAGCAAGAAATTAGCTACATGAACAATAAATAAACAATTAACATGCATAAATATAATTTTTAAGAGTATTGTTTCAAAAACAAACATCCCAGTACCCAATTTACACTTAAAATGCAACAAAATTGAAAAAGAGAAAATAGTTTAACATTAAAACATTTGAACATGGTTCTCCCATTGAGGGGAAAACTTTCAGAGATATAATAAATCTTACAGAAGGACAGCAATTTAAAAAATCGGTACTTACTTGCACGCATACTGCAGCCGGCATAAGGGTCACCTTCGTGACCTTCAATGCACGAACATATAGGTCTGTGGTTCTGTGATGTGCAGAGTGCATTGAAACCACAAGCTCCCAAACAAGGATCTTCACAACGCTGAGCAATACAAGCTCTATTCGATGGACAATCTTGGTGGATAACACATTCAGGGCGACAATTGGGTGGAGCACCAAACATGCCGGGTAGACAAGAGCAAGCAGCTCTATTTTCTACATCACGACATTCGGAGTTTGGTCCACATGGGCTTGGTATACAAGCATTTACATCGCGACTGGGTCCAGTAGCTACATTAGGCAAAAGAAGTAATTAGGTGAAGAATTTTTCCTTAAAGAAGCAAAATTTTGCAGCACTTACGTTTAGGTACACATTGTTCGAAAGGATCACCAGTCATCTCTGCTGGACAAGAACATATGGGATTGTGATTGACAACTTGACATTTAGCATTAAATCCGCAGGTGTTGGCACAAGGATCAACACATTTCTGATTGATACATGCCAAATGTTGGCTACATTCTGAGCTAACAACACACTCTGGGCGACAGTTGGGCGGAGCACCGAAGTAATTGATTTGGCAAGAACATGTGGGACGACCGTCAACCACACGGCAAATACTATAGGGTCCACAAACATTGGGTTCACAAGGGCTAATAGGTTTGACTTCTGAAAAACAAATAAGAAAGCTATGACAACAATTCTTAAGTCTTAGCAAACGCTTGTAACTTACGAATATCCTTTTTGCAGCCAGTAAATGGATCTCCAACATAGCCTTGGGCGCAACTACATACGGGTACATGATTGACAACCGAACATTCGGCATAGTTTCCACAAGTTCCTACACAAGGATCTCGGCAATGTTGTTTAATACAAGCCAATTGGGAAGGACATTCACCGTTATAGACGCACTCCGGTCTACAGCCAGTCGAGTAGGGATCGCCAATGTAGGGTTCAATGCAAGTACATCTGGCAATGCCATTGCGTTCATTACAAACAGCATTTTCGGCACAAGGATTGGCATAACAAGGATCGACATGATCTTCAGGTTCTAGAAACACAGATATACATAGACACATAAATAAAACTCTATTTTATCGGATTTTTTGTTTATCTTTAATACTTACTTTGTATAACTTTAGAACAGCCTACGAATGCATCTCCCTCATAACCATCATCACAACTGCAGTATGCTGCATGAGCAATGACAGTACATTTGGCGTTATGACCGCAGGTATTGGCACATGGATTTTCACATTTTTCATGAATACAAGCCTTATCCGATGGACATTCGCTGTTCAAAGTACATTCAGGTCTGCAGTATGGTGGACTGCCTATGTAATTGGCCACGCAAGAGCAAACTGGTCGGCCTTGCTTAACTTGACATATCGAATTGGGTCCACATGGGGATGGCAAACAGGGATTCTCTGGTCTTCTTTCGACCTCTTTAGGTGATTCTTGAACTGGTACACAGGACACGAATGGATCTCCTTCATAACCAGCATCGCAAGAGCAAATAGGATTATGATTCAGGACTTTACATCTGGCTGAGGCACCACAAGTGCCTGGGCAAGGATCAGCACATCGTTGATTGATACAAGCTTGTTGCAGAGGACATTCAGAACTGACTATACATTCGGGTTGACATACTGGTGGTGAACCCTTGTAGCTAGGCAAACAAGAACATACAGCATGACCTTCATGCGAGATCATACATCTTGAATTAGGTCCACAAGGTGAGGGTTCACAGGGATTTCTGGGTATAGGCAAATATTGATTGGGTGGTATTTGTTGTTGTCTGGAACATGATTTGAAGGCGTCACCTATAAATCCTTCGGGACAAACACACACCGGACCATGATTAACGACTTGACACAAGGCATTAATGCCGCACACTCCTGAGCAGACATCCACACATTTTGAATTAACACAGGCACGATCAGCAGGACAATCGGAGTTCAAAACACATTCTGGCCTGCATGCTACGAAGGGATTTCCAAAGTAACCACGGCGACAAACGCAAGTCAAAAGTCCACTTTGTTTTTTACAATCAGCATTAGCTCCACATTGTAATTTGGTACAGCTGGGTGAAGGCGCCGGCTTATCTGCCAAAGGAACTACACATTGTTCGTAAGGATTGCCATATAAGCCAGGAGGACACTGACAGATAGGGTTATGTTCGTAGACATGGCACGAAGCTTTGTGACCACAAGATCCAGGGCATGGATCTAAACATTTTGAACCAAAACAAGCTTTATCAAACGGACAATCTGAATTGGATACACACTCAGGTCTGCAGCGTGGATTGTACTGTGAATCACTTCCAAAGCATGGATCACATAAAGCTACACCATCTGCATAAACAGAACAAACATCTGATGGTCCACAGGGCGAAGGAATACAAGGATCACGCGAGACGTTACGTAGAACACCAATGGCAATGCACTGGCGGAAAGCATCTCCAGTAAAGCCATCCAAACAGCGGCAAATTGGGGTATGTTGTTGCACAGAGCACAAAGCATTGATGCCGCATATAGTACCAGCACAGGGGTCGACACATTTGTGATTAACACAGGCTTGATTGGAACCACAATCAGAATTTATGTCACATTCAGGTCTGCAGCCAGATTGAGGATCTCCCAAATAATCAGGCAAGCAGGAGCAGACAGCTCTATTGTTCATAACCTTACATTCGCTATTTAATCCGCACGGACTGGGCAGGCAAGGATTTTTAGTTTTCTTAGGAACATCCATGGCGGTGCAGAAAATTCCAGGATTGCCGGTGAGGCCAGGATTACAAGAGCATACAGGGTGATGTTGTTGAACGCGGCAGCTGGCACCGTGACCACAAGCACCAGGGCAAGGATCATGGCACTTGAAGCCCATACAGGCCTTATCCAATGAACAATCATCATCAACTTGACATTCATAACCGTGACAACCCAATAACGATGTTGGATCACCCGACAAACCATGGGGACATACACAAGCACTTTGACCATCTCCAGCTACCACACATTCAGCATTGGGCCCACAAGGATTAGGTTCACAAGCAGATCGTGGTGGTTCGCGACAGCCCTGATAAGGATCTCCGGCATAACCCGGTTTACAATAACATTCTTCACGATTTCCAGCCACGTAACAGTCGGCGTTTCGTCCACAAGGTCCAGGTTTGCACAGTTCTACGGAAACTGAAGGCTTTTCGCACAAACGGAATGGATTACCAATTTTATTGTCCGGACAGAAGCAAACGGGATTGCGTGTTGAATCACAAATTGCACCCACACCACAAGGATTAGGATCACATGGGTTAATGGGCTCAATGCAACCTCTAATTGTATTGGGACTTTCAACATAACCTGGCAAGCAGGTGCATTTCGAGAAACCATTACTGAGCATTGTACATTGTGTATTGGGACCGCAGGGTGAAGGTTCGCAGGGATTCGAAGGTAATTTGCAGGGAACGCGTGGTGGTTGACCTTCATATTCTGGCAAGCAGAAACAGATGGGTTGGTTCGAAACCATGCGGCAACCAGAGTTAGGACCACAGGGATTTGGTGAGCACTCATCTCCTTCTGGTACTAAAAAGGAATAAGATGGATAAATGTTTGAGTAATGAAATCTTTTAGATAATAGTTTCAAATCAATTTGATACTTACTGCAATTCTTAAATGGATTTCCTGTAAGACCCTTAGGACAATAACAAATTGGATTACCATTGTCCAATTCACACAAGGCATTGAGACCGCAGGGATTAGGATCGCACGGGTTTGTAGGTGGACTACAGGCCACAGCCGGATTGCCAGTATAGCCGGGAGGACATTTACAAATACCACGATGATTAACCACATCACACAAGGCAGACGCTCCACAGCTGCAAGGCGAAGAACATTTGCCATTGATGCAGGCCTGGCTAGAATCGCACTCGGAATCAGAACGGCAGCCTTGCAAAACAGTACATTCCACATAAGCATTGCCAACAAAACCGGACAAACATCTACAATCGATGCCATGATTGGTTGGGATACATTCAGCATTTTCACCACATGAATCCTCTTGGCACGGATTAATGCAACGGCGATTCAAACGATCACACAACTTGTTAGGTGGACAATCCTCATTGTACTGGCACACCGGAACATAATTGAAAGCTGTTTTGGAATGTTTTTATGGTGGATGTGGGTGGTTGATTGGTTGGTTGGTGAAGTGGCACAGAATTTCATTGATTGATTGTTGGTGTATGTATACAATATATATATTGTTTGGTTTGAATTCCAATTGCAAAGTGTTATAAATTTATGGAGAGGAGGGGGGTTTTTAAACAGTGTTTTTTTTGATATTTTTTTACACGTGCGGTTTTTTGTTTGTAGTGGCAGAGTTGTTTTTACAGTGTGGTATTTTTATTTTGATTGATTTTAGATGATAAGAAAAAGTTAAGATATTTATAGATTAGAATAACTCGTTTAAACTAGTGCAGTACAATTTTAGATCAATGAATACTAAAACTTTCAAATGACATACCTGGTTGGCAACCCACATAACCGTTGCCATCATAACCGTCGGTGCAACTGCAATCGGCAGCATGGTTGGTGTTAACACATACAGCATTTTGAGCACAGGGATTGTGTGCATCGCATGGATGTTGGCAACGACGATTAATACAAGCTTCCGTTACAGAACAATCGCTATCATGAGCACATTCCACTAAAGCAACAATGAAAGCAAATGAATACAACAATTATTAGCGGGCAAGTTTTTAAAAAAATTTTATTTTTTTTTTCCAAGTTTCCACAAGTATTATGTATTTAGTTTAATATTATTTTTGGTTTAAATATTAATTTGTGATTCTTTATTTTTTAGTTTCGTTTTAGTATTCTTACTTGATTTGTCTGTTGCTATACATTTCACTGTGGGATTACCCTCATGCCCGGTTGGACATGAACATATCGGTCGATGCATTTTCGCTACACATTTGGCTGTGGGAGCACAAACATTAGCAAATTCACAGGGATCTTGACACAGACCCATATAGCAGGCCTCACTCTCAATACAATCGTTATTCGAACGACAGGGTTCGGGATTTTTAGGTGAACCTGGCGATTCTACGTTTTTAGTTGATGAGGTAGGTGATTTTATTAAAAAGTTAAAAATTTTATTGTATTAAAAATGTTGGTTAAATGCTTAAATTAAAAACGATAAATAAGATTAAAATATTTAAAACTAATGTGGATTTTATTTATGTACATGTTATTAATGCCTTGCTGACCGTTAGGTCTGGGGGAAATGTTTCATTGCGGAAGTGTTTCATTGAAATAATATTTACAAATTTTAATTGAATTTTATATACAAAGTATTTGTTAGATTGATGTTTGAATTCGACTATAACTGTCGAATTAGGAAATTATATGGGAAGCTGTAATTGTATTTATGGTGTCTGTTCTATTCATTAACTTCTAATAAAAAAAATGCTATCCTAAATGCTGGTTCCCTAAAACTAATTAGCAATAATGAGATAATTTGTACTCAACCTCTGTAATTCTGAGATGTGCATAGAGAAAACAGATTGATGCTGTTACAGTTGTGGATACAAAATTCTATATGTGCAACCAAATCATTCGTTTGGCTACAAATGCGGTTGCTGCTATCAATCTGTTTTCTCTGTGTATACAACTAATTAATATAAACGGGAAAATTTTCCAAAAATTTTATATTTTCTATGTAAACAAAAAATATTAATTTGAATATGCTCCAAACCAAAAATGTCAGATTCGATACAGAACGGGTTAACATTGGGCCTTTCTGGAAATGCATCACTGCAGGGCATTTGATGCGCAGCAATGGTTAGTTTGCGATGCTGATGCAAATCAGCTGATTTTTGTGATGCTTGTTTGATGGTTTTTTGCGCATCATCTGTTTCACTGTGGCAGTGTTGCCAACTTCTGCATTTTAGAACATACTGCGCATCAGATGCAGCGCATTGATACATTTCCGAACAAGCCCATTATCTGATTTGACCTGATTATACCAAGTGTATTTACACCGATCTGCACTCCTCAAAATTAAAAAAAAACTTTTATAAAGTTTTGCAGATTTCTCTAATATTCTATACACAATTTCCAATTGTATTTCAGAATTTTCTAATTAAGGATTGAGACGTAAAATTCTTAACACACGTTTCACACGTGGTCCACATGATGTTTCTAAAGCCAAAAATATCGAAAGCATTTTCAAAAATTCTGAAAACCTCCAGTAAGAAAGCAGTCCGGTTAGGTCAGTACTCGGACTATTTTGTACAAAAAGTTAAAGGCAATACAGATTTAAAAGCATACAAGGCTCAAAAAGTTCCTGACAGGACCCAAAACCAGAAAAAATTTACCAAAAAGTACTTGGTATGGCAAGCAATATGCGACAAAAAAGCCAAATATTTGTTACAAAGTGCTCTATAAATACCGAAATTTACATCAAGGAATACTTCCATTCATAAGATTTCTTAATGTGTCTACTTATTTTTGGCCTGATTTGGCATCTGTCACTATGGTAAGAAATGTCTTTAATGGTAAAAGAACAATAATGTGGTATTTGTACCAAGAGAGACAATTTCTCCAAACTGCCTGGAGCTGAGGCCAGTGGAGAGATATTGGGCTCTTGTTAAAAGAGAATTGAAGAGCACAAAAAATGTGTCCAAAAGTTTGATATTTTTTAAACGAAGATGGACAACCTGTTCGAACAAAGTGACATAAAGCACTATAAAAACCATAATGGAAAAGTTTTCGAAAAAGGTTAAAAATTTCATCATTAGTGATTAGAACTATATAAATATTTTTTTTTTTGTAAATTGTAACAATAATTTCAATCAAATAAAAAAAGACTCAAAACTGTCAGTTTAGTGGTTTCATTTTTATTAATTTATATGTATATTAAAAAATTTTCGATCTCAGTCCTTATATTTCAGAAATTTAATAAATAAAAATCCTATAATTGAATGAACACTTGAATACTAACTGTTGTATATTTCATTGAAATCTGAAAGGTCTACAAATTCCGGCAGTAATATTAATTAGTCTGCTAAATATTTAAGTGTTTCATTAAAATATCCTTTAAATAACTATTTCACAAGTACGACCTTAACTAAGTTCAGATTACTAAATTATGGATACTTTTTTATTATTGTTAAAACCTTGAAAATTAATTATTTAAATTTTAAGAAAATATTTAATACAGTTTCCAGAAGAATTTTAATTAAATCTTGATTCCAGTATAAAAGTAAAAGTTAAAAATATTCAATGTCCTAGATCTCGGTATATATAATATATTCAAATTTCTTCCTATTCCTGTATAGCTATAGATTCTAAAACTCGATTACAAAACTAAACTTATACATAAATGTTTTGTTACTTTTAATTTGAAAATTATACCTTTTACACAATTGTTTTCATTGGTTCCATCACCACGACACTTAAAACGACACTGGCCCATAATACATAATTGATTGGGGGCACAATTAGTATGAACTGTACAAGTAGTGTTAATAACTGTGATCAATGTGCTTGGAGTGGTAGTAGTAGTTGTACTTAGACTAGGGATAGTAGTTGTTATTGATTCGGTTGTAGTGGTGGTGCTGATAACACCGATTTTAGTTTTATTATCTAACTGTGAAAACGACGTCATCGACGGCGTGGTCGTTTCAACTTCCATAGTAACTGAACTGAGAGATGTGGTGGTACCAGGTATTTCCGATATTTCGGTAACCTTTTCCGTTATAACCGGGAACATTGTAGTGGTTAAGTCCTCTGCTATTTGGGGTTTAATGGTGGAGGGACTCTCCATCATGATGGTGGGTCTATATGTGGTTATATCGGGTGTTAGTAATTCTTTAGCAGTGGTAGTAGTAAGGGGTTCCATTATTTCTGGTGGTGTCGACATAGTGGTTCCAGCCATGGTTACAGGTTCTTGGGATTCTGTGGTAGATTCCGGTGTTATTACCGGGAACATGGTGGACTTTTCAGTTACCATAATGCGAGGCGTGGTAAAATTTTCAGTGGTCTGTATTTCTTCCGTTACCATCATAACGGGGAATGTGGTACTATCGTATTTGGGGGTTGTTGTCAAAAGTGTGGTTATATTGAATTCATCAAGTTCATTAGAAGTATCTATGCGTGTGGTCTTCATTTTGGGTGTTGTTCTATAATCGAAGGGCCCCTTGACATCCTCTCCCGTTGCAGGAGTAGTAGCCGCAACCTTTGTGGCAGCAGTCGTAGTGGTGGTGGCATCTGTTATATCATTTTCACCATCACGATAATGTTTGGTTAAGCCCGTTTTACCCGGAGTAGTAGTTTCCATAGAGTCCGTAACACTTGTAATATCGGGGACGCCAGTAGTAATAACTTTGGGCGTAGTTGTTAGCTCCACTTCCGTTGTTACCGTTGTTGCTACTTCGCCTTCATCTTCCTTTTTAGTGGTTTTGGGTTTGGGTGTGGACGCTGCCGGGCCAGTTGTATTAGACACAGTGGAGGTTGTTATAATGGTAGTAGTTGTTATATCTTTTTCAGTAACCGTTTTAGGTGTTGTTTGAATTGTTGGAGTAGTGGTGGTGGTGGTGGTAGTAGTATTTATGGTAGTTATTTGATCTATTAGTTTTTATGGTGGAATGTGTTGGTTGGGGGTCATTCATTAACATATATTTACACAGTTCGTTTTGGTTTTTTTATAGTTTATTTTTGGGAAGCAACATTTTTGTGGGTTTGGAAAGGTAATTATGAAAGAAACATATATACAAAATTTGAATATTTACAAATTGTTTAGTTTGTTGTTTTATTTTTATTTATAAATTAAAATGTTAGTAAAATGCATGAATTTTTTGTTTTTGTTATGAATAATTAAATATTGAGTTTCCAAATATTGAATTTTTACAAAATGTTGCTCAAAATTATATGAAATATTTAGTAATTGGTTAAAATTTTAATTTTTTTTAGTGAATTTTATTTTTAAGAAAGCCAAATATGTTGCTGTTGTTTGTTATGGTTATGCTATAGTTTAATTCTAAAGAATTTTTTAAAATTCACACTTACCTCTTATACAGGCGCCAGTGGTTGGTTCACAGCGATAGCCAGGAGCACAATGTTCACATACTGGTGTGCGTCCTATACCTGTAAAAGGTTTTTAAAACAGATTGTTAAGTTAACTATAAAAAATGTATTTAGTAGCTTTTGAAAATTCGAAACACAAACTTTCGCCAAAAACGAAGTATTCTAAAAAATAGTTTCCTCTTGAATGCTCAAGGGGGGAATTTTTATTATACAAAGAAATTCGATAATGTTTTTTTATGCTTCTGATTGAATTGAGAATCAAAGAAATAGGGTCTTAGTACTTTTTCCCGTTTTATGGTACCAAAACAGGGATACTTTATAGTACATACTTTATTATTTCTTCTAATGGTACTTTTTTAAATTTTTTATGGTAATGAACACAGAATCAGAAACTCATTTGATCCTGCGGTTAAATTTACAAATAAGGAACTTTCTTCTAATGGTACCTTTTTGAAATTGTTATAGTTTTAAAACTAGAAACATGAAATTAAACATATATAGTCCTGAGTGTGTCAGAAGTAGCAGGGCGTGATGAATCGAATGGTACTTTTCTCGATTAATTGATATTATAAAATCGTGTAACTCTTTCAAAATTGTTGTGATACAAATTGAATAAAGCAGACACTTTTAAAAATATTTATTTTGAAGCACTTAGAAAATGATATTGGTTTTACAACATAATATACTTTCAGTAGTATAATTCGTGAATACCTCTTGATGAGCTTGCTATGGTAGAACATTTCAAAAAGTCTGATATATGTATGACTTTATCCGAATGTGTGCCAATTGTACATAATACCAAACAGTCCCTAATATCAATCTACTTGCAATCCAATTTCCCATAAATAAAACATTCTTACCTTCTTGGTGACATTGACAGCCGTCACATTCATAACCAGCTGGACAGTCTTTTTTACGTTGACACTCGCATACGCGAGAGCAAACAGTTTGATGTTCAATAACCTTGCACTCCTGTTGTGGACCGCAATGGTTAGCCAATGAGCAAGGATCAGAGCAGACGGCATTAATACAAGCTTTTTGAGCAGGACATTCCTTGTTGGAAGAACAGCCAATTTCTATAGATTGTTGTTAAGTTAATAAAAAAAAATTCAAATAAAACAATTAATTAAAATTGGCTGTTAACTAAATACATAAATAGACATTTAGAGCATTCTCTTAATAGTAAAATGGGTAAAATAAACATTATAAAAAAAATATATAGAGAAGAGTTTTCAGTTTGATTGTTTCAGTTTATTGAATTTTAACTAAAATGAAAACTTTTTTTCAATTTTTTTTTCTAAAAAATGTTCTTTGGTATTTGATATTCTAAATTTTTTTTTGAAATTATTAGTTGTTATGTTTTTGAGTTAAAAATTATTAAACATTTAATAAAAAAAAATGTCTACTTTGGTTGTTTAAAAGCCATACAACATATACACATGCTGCTGCTACAAAGTTAAAAACTCCATATATAAAAAGCCTGCCACAACCGGTGTTAGTATAATATAACTTACATATATGTATATTTAAGAAACCTTTTACCATTTTAAATAGTTAATTTATTTACAATATTTACACTATATACTATGCAAACAAGAATTGTATAGAATTTCTTTTTTTGCTAGACTTTCAACAAAAAATTGTTTACATGCTACATTTTTTGGAGAAAGCTTTCATTCGACTAAGAGATTTTTTTTAAACAGAGTAACTAAGATTAAAAAAAAAGTATTTCAAAGCAACAATTGAAGTATTTGCTGCTAAACATGCTTTACCATAAAATCCTTATTTTAACAGATCCCTTAAAACTAGACATTTATGTAACAGATTTATAATTGATCTAAAGAAAGTGCTAAACAGAGCGTTGAAAAACATTTAAGAGAGGGTCACAGAGAACATTCAAAAAATAATTTTGGCAAGTCAACGAAACAACTAACCATGGCAGGATACAAACATAGTGATTTGGGTACAGAAATATAGAGTAGGAGAGTGGAGAAAAACATTAAGAAAGTGTAGTTTTACATGCAGGCATTCCAGAGAATCATTGAATCCTCTCTAAAGCTTTTTTTTCAACTAAATCATGATGATGTTTGAGGAAGAAATGGGTGTCGATATATTGAGAGAAAGTAACAGAGAAATTGAGAGACTAGAGTAGACTGTGGAAAAAGGTGGGTGGGTGAATTCATTCGTTCATTTATTTCAATGTGGTAGAAAGGAGAGACAGAGATCGAGAGAAAAAACATGTATTTGATGCGGATACAACAAGACTTTCCTTGATGATGTGATCGTGTGTAGTGGGGCCACAGATGGCAATCTCATTTCATCTAGTCATACGATGTTTTCAATGAGATTTCTGCCCCCTAACACACACTCATCATTGTGTCTTCCTTTAAAACCTTAACCTCGCATAACATTTGCATTCCAGGAAGATGAAAAGAAGAAGACACGTTGTGGTAGGTGGAGAACACTTGATTTTTTTTTGGTTTGTTTTCTAAAATTCAGTTACCTGCTATTATACGACAATCGGTGGTAGTTGGGAACAGTAGATCAGCTTGGGAACAGAAGCACATTGTTGTGTGATAAAGGGTATGACAGTATTGATATTTTGGTTTATATTGTTCACAAACATTTCGATAATAGTCACAAGGTCTAGCACAGCGTCGTCCGATGCATGTCTCGTCGTCGTCACAGTCAAAGTCCGTAATGCAACATACTTCGGTTTTATTCGAGGGCAGTGTACTGGCGGTAGTAAAATTGTTTGGTTCAAATGTTTGTGGATAAACCAGTGTAGTGTAATAAGGTTTCAAGGTAGTTAAGGTTGTTAGATTAAATTGTTTAATCGTTTCGGTGATGGAGGCTTGGGTGGTGGGAAGAGTCACAGTGGTTTCATTGTATTTCGTTGTAGATGCTAACGTAACCATATCCTGTTTGTCAGAAGTTTCATATTCAGTGGTGAATACTACTGTTTGTGGTAACTCAGTTGTTGCCTTTGTTAGCATATCAATTGGTATTTTGGTAAAGATTTGTCCATCTTGTTCGATGGAAATTGTATAGTTTTCTGTTGTTTCCTTGGGTATCATTGTGGTAGGGAATTTAGCCACCATGTCTGGTTCAGTTGTAAGAGATTCATTAACGGTAGTAGTAGGCAATTCGGTAGTATCTTTCGTTGGACTAACTGTTGGAGTAGTAAATTTAGTCGAAGGTGGAGTTGTTAGTGGTTCAGCATATGCTGTTGTTTCAATACTTTCACTTGTTGTGGTAGATACTTCGCTGATTATTTCTGTAAGCATAGAAGTTTCAGTTGTTGGAGTTAATGTATCAGAGGAGTCGGTAGAATAATCCGATGGCAAATCGGTTCTACTTCTAATTGTAGTATCT
Source organism: Calliphora vicina (assembly GCF_958450345.1). Classification (NCBI taxonomy): domain Eukaryota; kingdom Metazoa; phylum Arthropoda; class Insecta; order Diptera; family Calliphoridae; genus Calliphora; species Calliphora vicina. The sequence goes on along the minus strand of NC_088781.1, from coordinate 63,095,220 downwards.
GCTGGGGTATTTGTTGTAGGGAATGATGACATGCTTGTTGTTTTAGATTCTATTTCAGTTATTTCCGTAAACATTTTACTTGTAGTTTCCTGTAAAGGTTTAACAGTTGTAGTTCGCATTTCTGATGGCAAATCAGTTTTACTTGATACTGTAGTTTCTTCATCCTTATATATTGAAGTTTCCTGTAATGGCGTTTCAGTTGTAGTTAGTATTTCGGTTACTTGCTTTGGTAGAGTTGTAGTTTGTGTTTCAGTAGCTGTTTCAGGAATTAAGGTACTTTCAACTGCAGTAGGTATTTTGGATGTTGCCTTTTCTTGATAATTTGTTGTAAGGAACTCAGTTGTTTCTGCTAATGGTACAACAGTTGTCGTAGGAATTTCAGTAGATTCCTTTGGAAGCATTGTAATAGGTATTTCGGATTTTGTTGTTTGTTCTTCTAATGAACTGACAGTTGTAGTTGGTATTTCCGATACTTCCTTTGGCAGTGTTGTAACTGGAATAATTGAGGATGTTTCAGGTATTATTGTAGTTTTTTCGGATGCTACAATTGTAGTGGGTATTACATCTGTTAAAGTAGTTGCAACTGATGGCATACTAGTAACTGTAGTCGGTATTTCTGTAGTTTCATTTCCTTTGGATTTTGTAGTAAATGACACAGTTGTTTCTGTTAATGGTACAACAGTTGATGTAGGAATTTCAGTAGATTCCTTTGGAAGCATTGTAATAGGTATTCTGGATTGTGTTGTTTGTTCTTCTAATGAACTAATAGTTGTAGTTGGTATTTCCGCTACTTCCTTTGGCAGTGTTGTAACTGGAATAATTGAGGATGTTTCAGTTATTGCCGTAGTTTTTTCGGATGCTACAATTGTAGTGCGTAATTCATATGTTGAAGTTGTTGCAACAGATGGCATACTAGTAACTGTAGTCGGTATTTCTGTAGTTTCCTTTCCTTCGGATTTTGTAGTAAATGACTCAGTTGTTTCTGTTAATGGTTCAACAGTTGTTGTAGGAATTTCAGTAGATTCCTTTGGAAGCATTGTAATAGGTATTTCGGATTGTGTTGTTTGTTCCTCTAATGACCTAACAGTTGTCGTTGGTATTTCCGTTACTTCCTTTGGCAATATTGTAACAGGAACAGTTGAGGCTGTATCAGGTATTGCAGTGGTTTTTTCGGATGCTACAATTGTAGTTGGTATTTCATATGATGAAGTAGTTTCAACTGATGGCATACTAGTAACTGTAGTTGGTATTTCTGTAGGTTCCTTTTCTGCAGATTTTGTTGTAAAGAACTCAGGTGTTTCTTCTAATGGCAATACAGGTGTTGTAGGTATTTCAGTGGATTCTTTTGGCAGCATTGTAATAGGAACTGAGGATTTTGTTGTTTGTTCTTCTAATGAGCTTGCAGTTGTGGTTGGCATTTCAGTTATTTCCTTTCCTGGAATAATTGAGGCTGTTTCAGGCATTGCAGTAGTTTTTTCGGATGGCACAATTAAAGTAGTTTCATCTGATGGCGTAATTGTAATTATAGTTGGTAATTCGGTTGCTTCTTTTCCCTCAGATTTGGATGTTGTGAATTCAGTACTATCTCCTGAAGGTGCAACGGTTGTTTCAGGGGTTAAAGTGGTTTCCTTAGTTTCATCCAATGTTTCTACTGTAGTTTGCTCTGGAAGAACACCAGTTATAGTTGGTATCTCTGTAATTTGTTCTGGAGAAATTGTGCCACGAGTTTCACCAATTGTTTCCTGAGTTGCAGTAGTTTCGATTACTTCCCTCGAAGGTGTAGTAATCGGCATTTCGGAAACTGTATCAGATATTAAAGTAGTTTCTTCTGATGGCTCACTGGTAATGGTGGTAGTATCCTTTGAAAGTATCTGAGTAGTTGTAGTTTCACCAGCTACTTGAGTAGTTTTTGTTGGCATCTCAGTAATTTCTTTTTGAGATGGAGTGGTACCAATTTTAGTTTCCTCGGTTGATGTTGGTAATTCAGTGGTGTCTTTTGGAAGCAATGTGACCGAAACTTTAGGTTCAATTTCACCTTTGAGTGTAGTTTCCTCTGGTAAAGAGCTTGGTGTAGTTTTATCCATAAGAACTGTTTCAGGCATTGAAATATAGGATGGAGTTGTGGTTTCCTCTGTACTTAAAATTGTAGTTGGCATTTCCGTTGTTTCCTTTAGTATTTCTGTAACAGGCGCTTTTCTAGTAGTTGTTGTTCCAATAATGTCTGTACTTGGTAAGAATTCTGAGGACTCTGTTGTTGGCATTTGTGTCTCTGAAGGTAAGGTAACTTCTGTTTTCTGTGTTGTAGTTGTGAATGATAAGATTGATTCTGTTGTTAGTGTAGTTTTATCGAATTCCGTTATAGGCTTTATTTCAGCTTCAGTCGTGGATAGTGTGTTTGTCCTATCGACAACAGTAGATGTTTCCAATTCAGATATGGTTTCAGTTTCAATACCAGTATCATTGCTTGTTGTTGTTGCCTCAGCACTTTGGGTAGTAGTTTCGTGTTCGCCCGGCTTTGTAGTGCCAACGACAATTGGAGGAGTTTCAGTAGAAATATCGTATTGTGTGCTTACTGCCATTTTGGGAGTAATGGTTTGAGCAGTTTCGCCCATAGTCGAAGCATATGTGGTTGATTCAACAGTTGGAGATTCTTTAGGTAATTGTGAACTTGCAGCTAAAGTACTGGTAGTTTCCGTTACACTTTCTTTTTCACCATCCGTAGAGGTTTCCATAAGTTTCGTTACTACTGTTTGGGGAATTTCTGTTGTCATGTCGGTGCTAGTAAATGATTTATCTTTACCCTCTGTTAAACTCTGTATAGGCACTGTACTAGCTTCTATGGATGTTATACTAGTTGAAGGTTTTTCAATTAGTGGTTTGTCCGTTTCTTCAAAAGTCTTGTCGGTTTTACTTTCCAGAGGAGATGTTGTTGTTGTTGGCTCTGAAAATTGAGTAGTTCCACTAGTGCTGGCGGATTGAGTTGTTTCTTTAGCCACTTCATATAATTCCGTTGTAGTTGGAGTCTCAGTTGAAAACTCGCTAATTTCGGTGGTAATTTCAGTTTTTTCTTTAACACCTGATGTTGTACCAGTTGATTCAGGAGTTGCAATAGTTGTTGTTTGACTTGGTTCGAATGTACCAACTTCCTTTGGAGTGGTAGATTTGTATTTATCTTCATCCTTCTTTGTGGTTAATGTTTCAGTTGAACCTTCTTGTTGGGTGGTCAACTCAACAAATTCTGTTGTGCCAAATTCTTTTGCACTTGTTGTAGTTTCAAATTGTTCAACTCCCTGCTTTGTGGTGAAAAATTCTTTTTCGGTTGTTACATCAACACCTGGCTCTCCTGTAATTGTTATTGCGGTTGGTACTGTACCAGTTGATTCAGGAGTTGCAATAGTTGTTGTTTGACTTGGTTCAAATGTACCAACTTCCTTTGTGGTGGTATATTCATATTTATCCTCATCCTTCTTTGTGGTTAATATTTCTGTTGAACCTTGTTGTTGGGTGGTCAAATCAACAAATTCTGTTGTGCCAATTTCATTTACACTTGTTGTAGTTTCAAATTGTTCAACTCCCTGTTTTGTGGTGAACAATTCTTTTTCGGTTGTTACATCAATACCTGGCGCTCCTGTCATAGTACCGCCTATTTCAGCTGTAGTTTCAACCTGTTTTGTAGTAGTAGCCAAATCCACTTTTGTGGTAGTCATCTCACTACTTGACGCTTCACTGGATGCAAACTCTTCAGTGACAGTATCGCCCAGTTCAGAGGTTGTTTCGAATTTCTCTGTAGATTTTGGCGATGTAGCCATAGTAATTTCTCCCGACAATGTCGTTTCCTCCATTACGATAGTCAAAGGAGTGGTCGTTATATATGGTATACCAGTAGATTTACCATAGACGGTTGTTGTTTCTTGATAAATCTCAGTGGGGATACTTGTGGTTACACCGATATCTGTTGTGGGAATTTGTGAAACCTTTTCAGGGGTTTTATCGACAACTGTTGTCGTTTCATAAGAAATACCTTCTGTTGTTGTCTTTACTGTTTCAGTACTAAGACTCGTGGTAGCTTCCTTAAGTGTAGTTCTTGTTTTATCCTGATCTGAGGTAGTTATGAATTCAGTTGTAGTACTTCCTTCCTCTCCTTCATGTGACACTGTGGCTTCCTTTGCTTTTTCGGTGGTTAGTTCTCCTTCTTTCTGATCTCCATATGTAGTAGTCAAATCAACTTCTGTGGGTATTTTTGTAAAATCACCTATCATTGTTTCAGTTATTTCGGCAATGACTGGTGAAGCGGTTGTAGGCAATTTGCTTTCCGAAGTAGTTTCCATTGATTCCGAAGTTCTTGAGATTTCCGAAGTTGTATAGTCAGTGCTTTCGAATGTCACTGTTGATTGCTGTGCTTTTTCGGTGGTTTGATCTTCCGAAGACTTTGTTGTATATTCAATTTCCATAGTTTCAGTTACTTCGGAAATTTGTGGTTTTGTTTGAACCGTATCTTTATAAATGGTGGTTGTCAATTCAGAAGTCTCTGTAGAAGTTTCAGTTTCCATTATTATAGGCACTGAAGTAGTTGTTTCTTGTTTTTGACTAGTAATTTCGGTCTCCTCTTCATAAGTTTTAGTTGTCTTACCTGTTGAGAGGTCTTCTAATGTTACCTGTGTAGATTTTTCTATTACCGAAGAAATTTCGGTTGTGGTTTTGGTTTCTGCAGCTTCTGTTGAAACAGAAGTTTCTGTTTTAGTTGTGGCCTCTAGGTCAGAAGTAGTAACTTTTACCGTTGGTATTGTCATTATAAAAGATGGAGTAGTAGCTCCGGTAGCTTCATCAGGAAGTACGGTTGTGGTATATTCGGTTTTAAGTTTTTGTTCGTCAGTAGATTCTGTTATTTGTGTTGTTGCTTTAGTTTCATATTCTACTGTTGAAATCCTACTGGTCGATGCATCATAAGCCTCCGATGTGTCAAATGGTTCTACAGCTGGTTTTTCAGTTACAGATGTTTCAGTTTTAAATGATTTAGTTGACGTTTCATATTGGGAGTCCGAGGCTGTTTCGGTTGTTGGTATTGTTGTATCTAGGGGTTTAATTGTGGGCTCTGTAGAGGCTTTAGTGGTAGGCATTTCTAATTCTGAAGAAGTAGTTGCTAATATTTCAGAAGTTGTGCCAATTTCTTTGGTTGCAGTTGTTGTTTGGACAGTTACCTTTTCAGTTACTGTTGTAGTTTCAAACTCTTTTGGTTTTGCTGTTGTAACACCTGCTTCCAAATCTTTTTCCGTAAAAGCTTCTGTTGTCTTAGTTATTTCATATGGACTAGATGCTTCTGAGTCCGTTGACAAAGTTGACGATTCATATGTTGTTGAGCTAGATTTGGTTGTTTCTAGAGTTTCAGGCTTCAAGTATTGCGATTGTGTCGTTGTTTCTTTGCCAATCAGGGATTCTGTAGTGGTTTCTATACCCTGTGTGGGTGAAATAGTATAAGGTTTTGTTGATGGAGTAGTCTTATCACTGTCCTTTATTGATTCTGTACTAATGGTTGGTATTTTAGATGCACTGCTTTGTGTAGTTATTTCCACCTGTGCAACCATGGTAATTTCTTCATCAATTCGATCAATTGGTTTAAATGTGGAATATTCAAAAGGTATCTTTGGTGGTAAGTAGGTGTAAGCTGGTCCCGGTTTTTTGGGTTTCATTTCCATTACAGATTCACTAGATGTTGCCAATTTTGGTTCTGGGGTTGTTTCCTTTTCAATACTTTCTGTTGTAGTTGCCATAATAGCAGGTATGGAAGTAACTGTTATATACGGAATACCAGTAGTTTTACCATATTGAATAGTGGATTCTTTTGATGGCATGGTAGTGATTTCGGCAGTTTCTGTGTAGGGAGTCATTTTGGACAAAAATTCTGTGGTATCTGCTATATTTTGAGTTGCAACAGAACCTGTTGCCAGCTCTTTAGTAGTAGCTGCGGTAGTTTGATACTCTGTAATGACTGAAGTTCCTTTTGTATAGTCTTGGAAAGAAGGAGTAGTTTTCTGTTCCTCAGTAATAATTGCAGTTTCGCTTGATTCTTTAGATGAAACAGTGGTGGTAGGATAGTCTGTAGTTATTGTGGAGGATTCTTTTGCAATTCCTGGTACTACAGTTGTTGTTTCTAAATACTCGGTAACTGTTTCTAAGGGAACAATTGTTGATTTAGAAATTTCGGAACTAGTTTCGTAATCCTCTGACTTTATGGTCGTTGTTTCAAGTGGAATTGAACTCGTTTCACCATCAGAGCCTATAGTGGAACTTTCAGTTGTTTGTTCAGATTCGAGAGTTGAAACCAATGTAGTTGGTTTTTGTCGCGTTGCTGTGGAAGTAGTTGTATCTATGGCTTCTGGTTGGATTGTAGAAGGTAAACCACTTGTGACATAAGGAATACCAGTTGTCTTTCCAAATATGGTAGTAGAAGTTTCTAACGTTTCTGTTTTTGGTGTATAATACGTAGTTGAGATTTCTTCTGTTTTATCTGTTATTCCACTAATTGTAGTCTCCTTATCTTTCAATGTGGATTTTGAAGTAGCTTCAATTTCCCTTTCAGTTGTTTCTTCGCCTGTCGATTTAGTAGTTTTTTCAAATTCCTTTTCAGTTGTTCCTTCCTTAGCTGAAATTGTTGTATCTTCAAATTCTTTTGTAAATCCTTGAGTTGAAGTTATGATTTCGATACCTAAGGTAGTTTTATCGCCCGTCGATATTTCCTTTTCATATGTTGTTGTTTCAAATTCCTTTAATGTGGTTTCTTGAGCATAACCTTTTGTGGAAGTTTCCGTTTCAGTACCAAGTGTGGTTTTACCATATACTTCTTCAAATGTTGTAGTTTTAAATTCTTTGGAAGTGGTTTCTTCTACTAAACCTTCAGTTGTTGAACTTTTAATGTCTGTATCTTTAAAGGTAGTTTCTTTTAAGGAACTTTCTGTAGTTTCTTTTCTAATTGTTGTTGTTTCCACTCCCTTTAGGGTAGTTTCCTTTGTATACACTTCTGTTGTAGTTTCAGACATTGTTACTGTTTCCATTTCGGCAGAAGTTTTTGTTTCACCTTCTTTAGCAGTAGTTTTCATTGCTGAGCTTTCAGTTGTAGGTTTTGTTTCCGTAGTTTTCTCGAATTCTTTTTCTCCAGATGTAGTAGTTTCAAATTCCTTTGTAGTAGTGGCTTTTATATAATCTGGTGTAGTAGATTCGACTCCAGCTTCTACTTTTAAAGTGGTCTTACCAGGTAAAGTTGCAGATGTTGTAACTTCAACTTCTCTCGTTGTAGAAACATCAGAAGAAAGAGTTTCTTTACCTTCAGGAATTGTTGTTTCCGGTAAAGTTGTTTTCTTAATAAGTCCTTCGGTTGTTGTTTCAACTTCTGTCTTTGGAATGGTAATTGTTGTTGCAAATTCGGTAGTTATACCGATAGTGCTCTCTGTCATATCTCTGCTTACTAAAGATGTTTTTATACCACTTTCAGTAGTTTCTTCGACAGGAATTTGTGTTGAAGTTATTTTAGAAGTAGTTGCAAACTCAGCGCTTGTACCAATTGTAGTTTCTGCTCCTGATATTGTGGTTTCTTCTGCTTTCAATGTAGTTATTTCTACGGGTATTTTTGCAGTGGTATCAGTTATTTCTTTCCTACCAAGTGTTGTGGCCTCTATTTCTGTAACAGTGATTTTTTCAACATCACTTACCCTAGTAGTGGAGTCTGAAATATCTTGGAGTGTAGTTTCTATTGAATCTTGAGGTATTTCTACTGTAGTACCTTCAACTGCTTTGCTACTAGTTGTTTCCAACAAAATTTCAGTAGTGAGTTTTGGAGTTGTGGTTTCAAATTCCAGTTCTTTAGCAGTAGTAATTAAGCCTTCCTCATCGCTTGTAGTTTTGGTTTCCATTTCAATTTTACCTGTTGTTGTTTCTATTGATTTTAGGGTAGTCTCCTTGTCTAAATCATTAGGTGTGGTCAATTTACTTGGAATTTCGTAGATATACCCAGTCGTTTGTTTAACAGATTTAGTTGTAGTAAATTCATCTTCAATTTTACTCTCTTTGGTAACCACTTCAATTGTTGTTTCTAATTCTCTGGAAGTGGTAGCTTCTGTTTCATAGGTGACAACGTATTTTGTAGTCGTAGTCGGACGTTCCAATTCTAATGTAGTCTTACCTATAGCAAAAGGACTTGTTGGTATTTCTACAGTAGTTGTTTGAATGTCTTTCACACCTTCAAATGTTGTTGGCTCTTCAGTTGGGTAAATTTTGGAAGTAGTAGTTTCATAAACCTTCTCTGCAGTTGTTGTGGTTTCAGTTCCTTTAGAAGTGGTTATTTCTTCAGGTTGTGCTTTTGCTAAAGTGGTTGTTTCTCCTGCCAATGTAGTTTCAATTTCTCTATAAGTTGAAGTTTCTACAGTATCAGAAATTTTCGTAGTGGTTTCAATTCCTTCTTCCTTAGTGGTGGATTCTTTACCAAAAAGGGTTGTTTCTTCTATTAACATAGTCGGAGCTGTAGTGCTTTCCATTTGTTTAAATGTAGAGGTTTCTTCTACTTCTTGACCAATGGTGGTAAGTTGTTTCAATGTAGTTGTCGTTTCCATTTCTTTCTTGGCAAGAGTCGTAGATTTTAATGTAGTTTCCTCTAATTTCGGTGAGGTAATTTCATATTCTGTAGTTTCATCCAATTTTGTTTTTAACGTTGTTGTTTCAAGTGCTGCAGGTGTTGTAGCTCCTTCACTTACAAACATTTTCAAAGTTGTAGTTTCCACTTGTGCTATACCAGGAGTCATCAACTCAATTGGCTTTGGGGTTGTTGTCACAGTTCCTTCTTCAACTACTTTTATTGTAGTTAAGTCTTTCGCTTCGTAAGTTTTCGAAGTACTCATTTCTATTTCGGGTATCTGAAGTTCCTTAACACTGGTAGTAGTTTCGAGTGATACTTCTTTTCCTATTGTGGTAATTTCTTTTTCTAAACTTCTTGGTGTGGTGGTAAATTGATCAGTTTCCATAAATCTTGAAGTCGTCAATTGACCTTCTTCATAAGTTGAAGTTTCGACTTCTTTTGATGTTGCATATTTAAGGGTACTTTCATCAGTTGCAACGAATTTTGGTGTGGTAGCAGCTGTATCCGCACCCACAATTGGAGTTGTTATTTCCGTTTCTTCAGGAGTTACGAGCGTTGTTCCATATTTCATAGTGGTCGCTTCTTCTAACATTTTAATTGTGGTGATTTTATCTATTTCAATTTTTATTGGAGTTGTGATTGGCATTGCTGTGGTTTTTTCAATTCCTTCTTTAAAGGTTGAAGTTTCCACAGATTCCATACGCATTGTAGTTTCATCCTCCAGTTCTTTGGGTGTGCTTAATTTTGCAGTAGTAGTTTCAAGAAGTTTCGATGTAGTAGTTTCTGGTTCTACTGTCTGCCTACTTGTTACAGCTTCTTTTTGCGTAGTTGTAGCAATTGAAAATGTACTTGGAGTTGTTTCCTCGCCTACCCTTTCTCTATATGAGGTTGTTTCAATTCCTTCATAGGTTGAAGTGTCCATATCTCCTACCGGTTCTCTATATGTGGTTGTTTCAATTCCTTTATAGGTAGAAGTTTCCATAGACTTTTCTTTCATTGCAGTAGTATCAGAAATTAATTGTTTTGGAGTTGTTTCCTCTCCTACAGTTTCAATATATGTGGTTGTTTCAATTCCTTTTGTTGTTTGGTCTCCTACCGTTTCTCTATATGTGGTTGTTTCAATTCCTTTATAGGTAGAAGTTTCCATAGATTCTTCTTTAATTACAGTAGTATCAGAAATTAATGGTCTTGGAGTTGTTTCCTCTCCCACCGTTTTTCTATATGTTGTTGTTTCAACAGATTCTTCTGTCTTTGCAGTAGAATCAGGAATTGATGGTTTTGGAGTTGTTTTCTCTCCTACCATTTCTGTATATGTGGTTGTTTCAATTCCTTTATAGGTAGAAGTTTCCACAGATTCTTCTTTCATTGCAGTAGTATCAGAAATTAATGGTTTTGGAGTTGTTTTCTCTCCTACAGTTTCTCCATATGTTGTTGTTTCAATAGATTCTACTTTCATTGCAGTAGTGTCAGGAATTGATGGTTTTGAAGATGTTTCCATTCCTACCGTTTCCCTATATGTGGTTGTTTCAATAGATTCTTCTTTCATTGCGGTAGTATCAGAAATTAATGGTTTTTGAGTTGTTTCCTCTCCTACCATTTCTTTATATGTGGTTGTTTCAATTCCTTTATAGGTAGAAGTTTCCATAGATTCTTCTTTCATTGCAGTAGTATCAGAAATTAATGGTTTTGGAGTTGTTTCCTCTCCTACCATTTCTTTATATGTGGTTGTTTCAATTCCTTTATAGGTAGAAGTTTCCATAGATTCTTCTTTCATTGCAGTAGTATCAGAAGTTAATGGTTTTGAAGTTGTTTCCTTTCCTACCGTTTCTCTATATGTGGTGGTTTCAATTCCTTTATATGTAGAAGTTTCCATAGATTCTTCTTTCATTGCGGTAGTATCATAAATTAATGGTTTTGGAGTTGTTTCCTCTCCTACCGTTTCTCTATATGAGGTTGTTTCAATTCCCTTATATGTAGAAGTTTCCATAGATTCTTCTTTCATTGCGGTAGTATCAGAAATTAATGGTTTTGGAGTTGTTTCCTCTCCTACCGTTTCTCTATATGTGGTTGTTTCAATTCCTTTATAGGTAGAAGTTTCCATAGATTCTTCTTTCATTGCAGTAGTATCAGAAATTAATGGTTTTTGGGTTGTTTCCTCTCCTACCATTTCTTTATATGTGGTTGTTTCAATTCCTTTATATGTAGAAGTTTCCATAGATTCTTCTTTCTTTGCAGTGGTATCAGAAATTAATGGTTTTGGAGTTGTTTCCTCTCCTACCGTTTCTCTATATGTGGTTGTTTCAATTCCCTTATATGTAGAAGTTTCCATAGATTCTTCTTTCATTGCGGTAGTATCAGAAATTAATGGTTTTGGAGTTGTTTCCTCTCCGATCGTTTCTCTATATGTGGTTGTTTCAATTCCTTTATAGGTAGAAGTTTCCATGGATTCTTCTTTCTTTTCAGTAGTATCAGAAATTAATGGTTTTGGAGTTGTTTCCTCTCCTATCTTTTCTCTATATGTGGTTGTTTCAATTCCTTTATAGGTAGAAGTTTCTATAGATTCTTCTTTCTTTTCAGTAGTATCGGGAATTGATGATTTTGGAGATATTTCCTCTCCTACCTTTTCTCTATATGTGGTTGTTTCAATGCCGCTATATGTAGAAGTTTCCATAGATTCCTCTTTCATTGCAGTAATATCAGGGATTGCTGGTCTTGTTGATTCCTCTCTAAACATGGTTGTTTCTGTTCCTCCATATGTTGAAGTTTCCCTCATTAACGTAGTATCAGCAATTGTTGGCGTTGTTGCTATTTCTATCATACTCATAGGCGTAGTGGTTTCGATTTCTTTCACAAACGTAGTTGTTTCCCCTAGTTTTCCACTCATAGTAGTGATTTCAATGAGTTTTGAGGTAGTTGTATCTTCGAGCATATCTTTAGATGTTGCTGACGCTTCTGATGTTGTGTAGTCCGTTATCGGTTGTTCCTTTACAGCTGTGACCATTTTCTGAGTAGTTGTAGTTTCCATTTCTTTAGGTGTCACCAATGTAGTATAAGTTTCTGGTAGTTCGGTAGTAATTTTCTTAACTCCTGTGGTTTCTTCATACCGAGTAGTTTCAATATCATTATATGTGGTCGTTTCAAAATCCTCCTTACCAATTGTTGTCAGTTTTTGTGTAGTAGTTCCTATTTCTTTAGGAATACCTGTTGTTGTTTCCTTTACCAAATCTTTGAATGACGTTGTTTCTTCTGCTGAAATCAATTTTGAAGTAGTTGTTTCCATTTCTTTAGGAATTGTAGTTGGTTTAAATGTAGATTTTTCCGTTGCTTCCATAGCTCCCATTGTAGTTTCTTGTGGTATAACTTGAGATAATGTGGTCTCTTCCACCGCTTCCGTACGCATTGTAGTTTCTTCTGTCATATCTATTGATAGTGTGGTTTCTTCATCTAAACTAATCTTTGGAGTTGATGTTGCGATATCCTTAGGTATGCTTGTTGTGGTATACGGTTTTTCAGGTGTATGTTCAATTGGTGCCACTGATTCACTACTTAATGTAGTTTCATCTATTAAACCTGTAGATAATGTTGTTTCTTCAGTTATACTTAATTGTAGAGTTGTGGTTCCTATTTCTTTAGGAATTGCTATTGTTGTATCATATTTTCCTGAAATGGTAACAGTAACTTCCCCTAATGGCTCCACCATTGTTGTTTCTTCTAACAAATCTTTTGATAATGTCGTTTCATCTACTGAAATAAGTGTTGGAGTGGATGTTCCTATTTCTTTTGTTGTTGCTGGAGTTGTATCATATTTTTCAGTTGGTTTCAATGTAGTTCCTTCTACTAATTCAATAGCCATTGTGGTTTCTTCCGCTGTACTTAATTTTGAAGATGTGGTTTCCATTTCTTTAGGAGTTGATAGTGTAGTATCAGTTTTTGAAATCTCTAAAGTTGTTGTTTCAACTCCTTCAGTTGTTTCCTTGTAGAAGGTAGTTTCGGTACCCTCATATTTATTACTCGTAGTTGTGGTTTCAATAGCTTTTGGTGTAGCTGTTTCTTCAGCTTTGGCCTCTGTTATTAACGATTTCGAAGTGGTTGTCTCAACTTCTATAGTAATATCAGTAGCCTTGCCTGAATCAATGCCCATTGTTGTCTCTTCTACCAAATCTTTAGCTAATGTTGTGCCCTCAATGGAAATTAATTTTGGAGTAGTTGCTTCCACTTCTCTAAAAGTAGATCCTTGCACTGTCTCTTCACCTCTTCCAACAGTGGTTTCATCTACAAAAATCTTTGAAGTGGTCAATTCTCCAGTTTCTAGATATTTTGAAGTTGTTGCATCTATTTCAATCACTACCGGTTCGAGAGTTGTATCTTTGAATGTGGTAGCTTTTGTTGTGCTGTCATAGGACAGTGTAGTGTCCACCTCAGCGGTAATTTCGGTGTATTTCGTACGCATTTCCGTTTGATTTGCTATATCGGCCGTAGTATATTTCAAAGTTGTTGCTTGGGTCGTCAGGTCAGTGGTGGTCAATTCGGTGGCGTCTGTCGCTGTACGTATGGTTGTCATTTCTGTAGGTTTACCACCCATCAGAGGTATGCATTGGTGGGTGGTAGTGCCTATAAAACCTTGTGAACATATACATGTCATAACCCTATGTGCTCGGACTATACAAATTTTGGACTGTGCACATTGCATTATGCACGGATCCAAACATAGACCCTTGGTTGAGCAATATAACATATCTGGACAATCGGCATCGGCTGAACAGATTATATTGACCTCTGTTGTTGTTGTCATAGTAGCTGTGTGTCCGCATTGAATGCATTTTTAGTGTTTAAAGGTGTTTGTTTATTTGGTTGTTTGGAAAATAGTTTTGTTTTTTTTGTTTAAGTGTAAAGTATTTTTATACAATTTGATATTTTTTTTGGTGAATTTTTTGTTTGTTTTATATATAAAGAAAATATTAAAAAATATATTAATAAATTTTAAAAAATATATACAAAATTAAAAAAAAAATTTTGAAAATTATAACACAAAGTAAAAGGAAATTATTTAGAGAGAAAGATTAAGTGAAATTGTAGAGAAAACAGTGGAAAAGTGTCATCAATAGTATATAAAAATAATTATTTATTTAAAAAAAATCTATAAAAAACGTAGAAAAAACTTTTTGTACAAAGAGTAGTAGCAATTTTCATGGTTGGGAAAGGTAAAAAATTTATGGGCCTTTTTAAAAATTTTGTTTAAATCTCTTTTTAGGAATAGCATAAGACTTTAAAATAATAAAAATTTATACAGTTTTTTACATTTGCAACGAATTAGTAAACCTTTTTAAGTACTATATATAATTATATTTTATTTTTTTTTACACAACATACAAAGTAAAAAAACGAAAAAAACTTTAGTTAAATTATTTACCTAAGTTTAATATTTTAACTAGTATTTACAGAGTTACACAAGTTAGCTACTAATGGTTTATTTAATTCTTGTTGGGGTTTTTTTTAATTGTTGTCTTATTAAATACAGATTAGTAGTACTTTTTGGGGGTTTTAATACTTTACAGTTACAAATTTTACAAAATACCAATTTTTGTTTAATTATTTTTTATTTTTGTTTTTGTTTAATATAAGTTAAGTTTCAAGTAAGTAAGGGAGTAAGTAGGGGAAGAGGTCAATAATTTTGGTGGTGGTTTGTTGGTGTAGAAATAATTAAAAACAAAAAGAAAATGCCCAATAAAAAATTGTTTAAATTGAATTTTTTTTTGACATTTTATTTTGTTTTTTTTGGCTGTAGTGAGCATGAGCGTGTGTGAATGTTTTAATAAGGATTTAAATTATTATTATTATTATTGTAATAAAATTGATTGTTGTTTAATGTTTTAATTGTTTATATTAAATCAGACTTGTAAAAAAAAGAAAATCTTGTTTATTTTCGTTTAAAACGGACAAACATTTTCCTTTGGGTGTAACATTAAAAAATTAACGGTTAAATTAAAGCTGAGCTTCAAAAGCTTAATTGTGGTGAAATAGTTGTTGTTGTTTTTTTAAGACTGACTGTGTGGTTTAGTTTTGTAAAAATCAGGGCAGAGAGAGAGAGAGAGAAAACAGTTACAGAAACAAAGAGCTTATAAAAAATAGATTCTATTAATAAGCTTTTTTGTTGTGGTTGTTTTTAATATGAAAAGCTTTCCTTTTGAGGGGGGGGTTATACTGATAGATCAGGGTTTAAATGGTATTTTTGTTTGGTAACTATACACAGCAAGAAAAATAGTTAAAAATGGAATTTTGTTTGTTTGCTTGTTTAATTTAAGTAAAACAGTAAAAGACAGATAGAGTTTTTTTTTTTTGGTTTTTTGTGATGCTTTACCTTTTTGACATCCATAACGAGAATCGGCTATAAATCCACTGGGACAGAATTTACATATCGGCTTATGATCCTCTACAATACAAGGTGAGTTGGGAGCACATTGAGCAAAATCGCAAGGATTTACACATTTAAAATTGCGACAGGCCAAACCAGCCGGGCAGCCGGCATCTCTGAGACAAATCGATATCGATGGTTGGCAGTCCTTCATGCATATGCAAACCGGCTTATGATCTTGTACCTCGCAGGACTTATTCTCGGCACAGATGGGCGTACGGCCCACTGGTACGATACAAGGATTCCTACATTTGCCATCGGTACAGGCCATATTCGAGGCACAATCATCGTCACGATAACATTCCCGTTTCTCGGGAGCACAAGTCAATTCGCCAAACTCATTGACTATAAAGCCCGTTTTGCAAACACACACCGGCTGGTGTCTTCTAGTCTCGCACTTCTTGTGGCCGCGGCAAATGAATTGGGGATTCTGGCAGGGATCTGTGCATTGGCCATAAGCACCGCATTGCAAATTGTCTGGACAATCGCCATCTTGGGCGCACAATATCTGTTCTTGTGGGTCTCTGGGCTGAGTCATGCCATCTTCACATTTGGGATCGGGTTTGCATTCCACCTCTGGGCGTCCTATAAAGCAACTTGGGCAAGAACAACGTGGTCTATGCAGTACGGTTTTACACAACGCGTTGGCTCCACAAGCACCTCGTAGAGTACAGGGATCAATGCAATGACCTTGCTGGCAAGATTTCTCACTGGGGCAATCCGTGTCGGCTGTACATTTTTCGGTGTCTATAATAATGAAGTCGTGTGGTAGAAATAGAGTGATAGTTTTTGTTTGGTTTTGTTGTTTTTTTTCTTACTATGTGACATTCAAGGGACATTTTATAAGAATAAGTTAAAAAAGTGCTGGATTTTTTTTTTTAAATTTGTTTTATTTTATTTTTGTAAACAACTGGTGAATTGTTGTTTTCTTTTAATCAAGGGATTTTAGATAGGGTTATTTTGTGGGGTGGGTGTGTAAGGTGAGGTTGGGATAATAAAGGTTAAAAAGTGTATTTATGTGTAAACTTAAGAAACTAAACTAACAAAAAAATTCAGGCCTAAGCGAAAAACAAACTAAATTTCTGAAAAGTGTTTCTGTGTTTAAATAAAAAAAGTAATAAAAGTGTAAAAAAACATTTTGATTAAATGAAGCGGGATTTCGTGTAAGTTTTGGGGGAGTAAAGGGAAAAATAGTAGTAAATGTTTAGTACCAGGGGTGCTTTTGGGCAAAATAAATATGTAATTAAAAAAAACTGTTTATAAAAAGAAAAATAATTTTGAGTTGTTTTTTGTGGGTATATTTTTTTTTTGAATTCAGTTTCAAATTCAGTTTCAGCAATTCCAGAGAACTGTGAAGGGGAGTAGACATCTCACATTTTGTTATTTTATTTATATTTTTCGTAATTAATTAACAAACTTTTTGTTGAGGCAACCATTAGTTTTGTTTTTTGTCTTACAATTTTGTATAATAAAGTGTAAGCTGCTATTTTTTAAAAAAAAATTTACAACAAGCTGATGATGATTGATTTAATTAATTGATTATTTGATTAATTTGTAGTTTTAAGGATTTTCATTAATAAAAAAATTCAAGTTAAGCCCAAGTAATATTATTTAAAAAAAATAAATTAAACCAATTAAATTTATTAAAAAACGTTTAATAAACGACATCCAACACATGCGCTCTGCCCTAACGCGAGGACACGTTATTGGAGGATTTTTTTTTATAAATAAATTTTGTTTTTTTTTTAAAGAATTTCATATAAAATTAGGAGTTTTGTATTAAAGGAAAATTAGTTTAAGGGTTAGTAAAATTAGCAAATCTTGTTTTTTTTTTAATAAATTTTATACAAAATAAATTTAGAAAATTGCTGCTTCATAGAAAATTTTGATTTCATATTTACATTTAGTAAAGGATTAGTAAATAATTGAATTATTTTTGTAATGATTATATACAATTTGTAAAAAAAAAAAATATGTACAACTTATGGCTATTATATTTTTTTAACAAAATACCGAATTTGCTTTTATTTTTTTCTCAAATGTTAGTAAAAAATTTAGTTACAAATTTGCAATAAAAATAGGAAAAGATTTTTAAGTTTTGGTTTTTGGTAATTATTGTTTCTCTCTAAAATAAACTAAATAAAATGGAGAGAACCTAGTGTAAAATTTTGTACAATTTGTTTATTTTAATATTTGGCGTTTAAGTTCAATAAAATGATGATGACTTTTTAAATGTATAAATATTTTATAAAAATTTCAATAAATCATCGTAATGCGTGCTGTTATAAAAAATGCTTTAAATTAAAGGAGAGAGTGAGTGAGAGAGATAGAGAGCGATAGATTAAAAATGGCATATGTGAACTATAAGTGAGAATTGTCCCGTCCACAGTTCCCAATCTGAGACTTTATTTCTGATTTTCTTTGTTTTTTTTTCGGTTGGTTGTTTAAGACGTTTTCCAATTTAAAACTTATTTATTTATTTGTTTTAGCTCAAAATTATTTTTTCTTAATACAAGTTTTTATTTAACAATATATGTATAAAAGGAATTTGGACAGGGAGGGGTAGGGGAAGGAGAAGGGGAGAGAGAGGTTTAAAGTTTAACATAAAGGATAAGGTAATAATGCAGTTTTAAATACTTCTACTGGTTTTAATGTTTCTTCTTTTTTTAATCAATAAAATTTGTGTGACAATTTATGTTTCTGAAAAATTTAGATTTCATTAGACATATCGCTATCGCGGCATTTTATTGTTGTAAAGCTGTTGTGTGATGTTTATTTTTAGGCCACATTTTGTCCTACACATCTTCTAAAGGGTCTTTACAGGGTGCTGTTTACTTTAGGTGTTAAATGTTTTAAGGGAAGTGCTGTTTAAAAGGATCTGTGCTATTGGACTTTTATGTTTTATTAATCAATTTGAATTATATAAAGTTGTTTTATTTGTATTTAATGTATTTGGTATTATTTATGTGGAAAATTCAGATGAAAACGTATATATAATATAAGATTTAGTTACGAATTTAGTACTGTTGTAAGAAAACCATATTAAGGTTCTGGATAAACGAGAACCCTGCTTATTTGTATAATAAACAATTGTTACTGGAAATGACTATACCTCGAAATTAAATGTTTACATGCATTCCTCGCTTATCAAAAGCCACACAGATGGGGCGTATAGTCTGATTGTAATATAACTTCGCATGGTATAGTCCTTACACAGTAAAAACAGATTCGTGATAGCAACCGAATTTGTTGCCAATCGAATAATTCTGTCTTAGTGACCAAATTTTATAGTTGTGGCTACAATATTTTGGAAGAAGAGGGTGCAGTGGCTTAATTGGTTAGCGTGTTTGATCATTAAGCATGATATGGTATTTTGGCCTGGGTTCGATTCCCAGCCGCTGCCAATCAACAACATAAGTTTATAATAATTATTAGTTTACTAATAACTAATATTTATCACAGCGCCCTCCTTCGGTGGTATAACACTAAAACGCCACCGAAGTAAAATAATTAAATGAAGGTTGTTGGCTTGACTAATGCGCCATCTCACCACCACAGGCGCTGTAACCTGCACTAATAACAAACATAACGCGCAATTGCAGAGTTGTCAATTAAAAACCTTTTCTTTTCCTTTCACCACCTTTTCTTCTACTCACTATCCCCTTTCCAAAGAAAGTAACACAATTATATATAGGCATATTAATTGCCTGAGTGTTACTTCTCTTTTTTTTTTAAAAAAAAAAAAAGAAGTAACTAATGTTTGGTTGCCTCAACCGAAATTCTTCTTTATCAACGACTTTCTGTTTTTAGAACTGAAAAATTCTATGTGTGCAACCGTATCATTCGATTGGCAACAAATTTGGTTGAATCTGTTTTCTCTGTGTAGATATGAATCTTACGATCCCGTCACTAGTTTTTTAAATATAATTACATCTCTGCTAAAGCCACGTGAAGTTTTTTTTTTGAAATCAGACTATACATTTTTTTTGGAAATTGCCCCACTGTATTTAAGATAACAACTGATTGTAGACGACTTTCAAAACCTCATGCAAATGAATGCCGATTTCATGTTTTCTATATTTTTAACCAGGTTTAATCATTTCCTTACTAATTTATTATACATATTTTCCATTTGTTTTACTTACTCCAGTTTAAATACTGTTTTTTTTTTCTTTTAGTGCCTGATTCTAAAACAAAGACAGGAAAACAATTTAAAATTTTTTGTAAGAAAAACACTGAGAGATTTTCATAGAACAATTTTAGTATTGTTTTCCCGTCATGTGTATGAATCAGGACCTTAGTTTTTATACGATTTCAAATGAATTTTAAAGTTTTTTTTTTTAAATTAATTTGTTGTATTCAAAAGAAAATGCCGCGTGCGTTTATTAGTTTAATTAGTATTCTAGTGTTTTATTTTGCTAAGTGTATAAAAGTGCTCACACATTTCTCATAGTTCTAAGTAAAAAGCTTTTTATGTCAAATTAAAAATTAGCTTTCTAAAAGTTTTTTAATGAAAATCTAAAATTATGTCCGTCTGAATGTCTTTCCTACGATGAGTGTTTATCTCAGTAATTCCAGAACTTTGTAGGAAAATAATATCTATTAATTTTAATATATTTCCCTTAACTAGCGGTCCAGCTACCTAATAAAATTAACATGGCAGGACAATAATGTTTTCAAAATCTAAAAGGTAAATGAAATGTATATGAAAATCCATTTCCAAAGACAAGCTTTTTGACTAAACTGACTAAAACCCATTATTTTTGAAGTTTTGTATTGTACTAAAAGCTTTTTAATGCTGTGGTGAGTTTTTCCTCTACTGTAAACATATATAAATTGCATGCTATTTATTTAGCTTACTGTCAGTTGAGAAAAAATATTCACCTTAGCAATATTGAGCTTTGTACTTGCATAGTAAACGGATTTTTGATCATATAAATAGAAAAGCTTGTTTAAATTATGTTTTCTGGAGACATGTTTCGAAGTCCCATGCCTTATACTACTGCAAAGGAATTTTTAAATTTTTATGAAGATGATATAAAGCAAAGCTTTTTTGACTATATTTTCTGAATTTACAGTTTCCAGTTTCTACAACATACTTAAATATGTAAAACTTTTCATACAAAGAAAGCGTACCAAATTTGTTATTCGATATTTTTTGTGAATCCAACATTTGTAAAAGAATTACTCTTGTTGGTTTCGTGCTTCTTATGATTTAAGCTTCAGTAAACGGGTTTGTTCAGAAAGATTATTGTCACATGACATGTTTTTATTCAGAATGAATATTGTCAAATGATAGAATTTCCATATAAAATATTATTTTTTATGGAAATATTTTCAAATAGAAGTGATTTACGAAATGTTTGGAACTACATAATTCTGAATAGATATTTTTGCGAGTAGAGCTTATGATATAATAGCTAAATAGATACGTTTACTAATAAATGATAAATTGCCTTTGGTATGAATTTGCTTTCCTTTCTTAATTATTTAGAGGAGTATACTCTTAAAAGTAGTTTAAAAGCTCTTAGAAATAAAACTTTATGCGAAAAGAAGCTTTTATATAACGAGAATCATAAAAGTCCGGTTGTATTTATGACTACTTAATGGTGTTAAGTGTTTTGAAGAAATATCTTGTTAGAAAAGCTTAAGCCTAAAGCTTTTAAGAAACGATATTTTCTATTCAATTGACTTTATAGAAAAAGCTGTTTTGTGATACGCTGTAGTTGAGTTGTTGTGGTGAAAATTAATCATAATTTGTTATAAATGTTCCAATGATTATGTTTTTTTGTTAGAGTTTTGTGGTGTAAAAAAAAAGTTCCAAGTTTCAAGTTAAGGATGAGTTAGGGTTTCTGGTTTCATTATGTATTTGGTTTTTATTTATTTATTTTGATTTTTTTTGTTGGTGTTTTGTTTGGGGGGTTTTAAAGAAATGTCAAGGTGTAAATGGTGGGAGGTTAAATATGGCTTTGTTATATTTAAAAAAAATCTTAAAAATGTATTAATATTAAAATTATTAAAATAATAAGGCACAGATTGGGAGACCGCGATAGCGACAGCGACATTTCACGAATTTTCTTGTTTTTTTTTTTTACTTAATTTTGCATTGATTTTGTTTTATCAATTATTATTTTCCATATGCGTGTGAATTTTATAAATTGGGGGAAAAATATAAAACTTACATTGAATTCATTATAAAAGCTCATAAAAAGCTAAAATTGTTGATAAATACAAAATAAAAACTAATAAAAATGCTAAACTAAAAACAGGTGCATTAATTTATAAAACAAACAAAAGGGGGATTTTAAAATATTTGAAACAAAACAAAATTTGCGTGAGTAAATTGTTTTCAGTGTATTTTTCATATAAAGTTTTGTTTAATTTTTTTTTATTTTGTTTTCTATAAAAACTAAAGGTGTGTGTAGTGTTTTTCCATTGAATTGAAAGAAATAGTAAGTATTATAAACAATATATAGTTTTTTTTTTGTTTTGCCCGTTTGATTTAAATTTCCTGTTGATAATTTTATGATTTATTTAACATGTGTATAAATTGTTATTTAAACAATTTTAAAGTTAATTTAATAGTTTTTAATAAAACAAAACTCAAAAATTTAGTATTTACACACACTACTAATAATACTGGTTGGTGGTAATAAAAATTATTAAACTTTTGTCAATTATTCAAAACAAACCTTTATGTTTAATAAAGTTTTAATAGAACAAGTTAAGCAAAATAACAAAAATTATTAATTATTAAAAATTATGTATGTAATTAACAACTTAAAACCCTAGTTATTATTATTAAGAAAACTTTCAAAGTAAGAAACATTACTAATTGTTAATCTAAAATTTGTTTGTTTTTTTTTTTGTTTGTTTTGTTTTAATAACATTATTAAAATGTTACTCACACAATTTATTAATAAATAAGGAATAATTAATAAAAAAAAAATATTTTAAACAGAAACCCTATAACAAGGAAATTTTGTGAACTACCTAAGAAAGCTTATTAAAAGCTTTAGATTTCAAATAGGGGACTTACTTACTACACACTTACCTTGTTTGCAAATATAATCATAACCTTGGCGCACACATTCACCTACGACACATCCTTCGGTGAGGCAATTCTTGGGTGGCTGAGTAAGGTAACCTGGGAAATGGGAGTAAAATAAATTAATCTCTTATTTTTAAATGATAGGTGTTTCTAAGAGATGGACGAGTGACACGAGTAAAAATCGTTTTGTATCACACGTAATAGTGAATCTAAAAGTCGATTTTTGTGCAAGATCATGAGCAAATAAATGAGATAATGTCAGGCGAATGTTGAACTCACATTCGTTTATGAAAATGAGAAAATATGAAAAAAAATCGTGCACATGCTTATGTAGTCACTCATAACTTGTGTATATACGTGACTTGTTACACTCATTTTGTTTATTTTTAAATTGAAATTTACTTAAATCTCTCTAGTCTCTCGTCGGCATCATTTAATAGTTCCCCTGACCTCCTCTCATACTTACATTGTACATAGGCATCACCATTGGGGAATTCTTCGGGACAGTAACATTGGGCCTCATCATGTGGCAGAACTTGACAGGCGGCATTTAGACCACAAACTTGTTCGTGACAAGAATCGACTCTATTGCCGTCGCACAAGCAACCCTTGTTGGCATCACCCACACAACCATCCATGCATGAACATTCATAACCGCCAGGTACTTCGTTGCATTTAGAGTTCTCACCACAGGGATTATTGGCACAACCACCTTCCAAAGGTTGGCATTCGGTGGCGGCATCACCAAAGAAATCAGGAGGACATGAGCACTGAGGCTTACGATCCACCACACGGCACTGAGCATTAATGCCACAGGCACCATATTCCAAACAGGGATTACGGCACTTGCCAGAATCACAACGTTTATTCGATTCACAATCTTCATCATGTTGGCATTCAAATTGTATGCATTCCTTGCTGGGTTCGCCCTCATAACCGTCGGGGCAATAGCAAAGCATACGATGTTCGGAAACGGTACATAAAGCGTTGCGGCCACAAGCCTTCTTATTGGCACAAGGATCGGCGCATTGGCCGTTAACGCAGCTCTGATCGGTAGCGCAATCATTATTGCTCTTACAGCCAGCCACACAGGCTCCGCGTTCGCAAAGTTGACCCACGGGGCATGATCTGTTGGGACCACACTTCGAACGACATTTTCCGCGCGAACACAATTGACCACAAGCACAGTCACTAGTTCGGGAGCAGGCATCAGCACAGTAAGTGTTTGTTTCGTCACAATGACACGAAGGATTACATCTTTGTGGAGGTAATTGGCAACCACTAAGACCATCTCCGAGGAAACCATTAGCGCAACTACATTGGACACCATGATTGACCACCAAACAGTTGGCACATTGACCGCACTGTCCGGGAGTATCACAAGGGTTTTTACATTGTTTGTTAATACAGGATTGATCTTGAGCACAGGTCAAGTCATTGCGGCAACCAATTTGGCAAATACGATTTTCGCAGATTTGTCCTTGAGCACAGGCAGAATCAGTATTGCATACAGTGCGACATGTTCCACGCATACATTTCTCATCAGCCAAACAGTTCTGATCGTTGCGGCACTTGCTCTGGCAGCTGCCACCATAACACAATTGATTAGTTTGACAGTCGCTATTGCCGGAACAAGTGGTAATTGGAGGTTTGCAAGTGATGTCAGCATTGCCCACCAAACCTTCGGGGCAAGAGCAAACCTTTTGATGATTAAACACCTCACAGCGAGAATTTGTGCCACAAGCACGGGCATCTGCACAAGGATCAATACATTGTTGATGTTCACAGACCAAATTATCGGGACATCCTTGATCGGAACGACAGCCAGGTACACAAGACAGTCCCAAGCATACTTCGCTATTGCGACAATCATCATCACGTCTGCACAACGGTTTGCACACACCATTCTGGCAACGTTCATTGGATAGACAACCCAAATCATCGGCACACAGAGGACGGCACACAGCTTCGAAACAGGCCAAACCATTAAAACAATCACGATTTTCATTACAGTCTTGTGGAGGTGAACGCACACAGCCCACTTGAGCTGTGGGACTGGGCACCATGCCATCCAAACAATTGCAAGAGGCACGATGATTGGACACCGAACAAGCAGCATTGGGACCACATGGATTTTCAGAGCAGGGATTAACACATTTATCATTACGGCAGGATTCCGAAGCACTACAATCGTCGTCGGTATGACAACCGTAAACACATTTATTGTGCAAACACACATGACCCAAGAAGCAATCATTGTCGACACGGCATGTTACTAAAAAGGAAGCATAATTTGTTGTACGACACCATATTCCATAATATTTACTCCTATAAACGAAGCCTAGAAACGTTTAATCAATACTTACACATGCAGTTGCCTCTTAAACATTTCTCATTGAGGGCGCAATCCTGGTCAGCAGAGCATTTTGGGAAACACATAGAGTCGCGACAACTCAAACCGGAACCGCATTCTAAATCCGTTGTACAGGCAATTGGTATACGCACACATTCGACCTCGGGATTGCCGGTGAAACCAGCAGGACAAGAGCACTGTTTGAAGTGCGTATCGATTGAGCATAAGGAGTTCATGCCACAAGCTTGAGGTTGAGTACATGGGTCAATACATTGACCGCCTTGGCATATTTCATTGTTCGAACATTCGGTATCCAAAACACAAGCAGCTTTTGGTAGCAACGAAAGATAATAAAGTTTAAGTATCATACATGGTAGCAAGGGTTAGTGAGTTTTTCATTATTAAACACTTAAAGGGTCGTCGGACTACTTATTGAGTTATTTATTTAGGGTTGTTTACTTTTCGAAGAAGGGAACAATTTTTACCAAGAGAATAACTGTCATATTTAAAGATGAAATACTTTTCGGTTTATTTTGAAATATTTTTTAACAGTTCTGAAGTTTAATATTATAAATAATTTAAGTTTTTTTTTTAAAAAAAATAAGTATCATAACCGTCCAATTTAATTCAATTTAATTTTGTATTTTTGTGTAAATATGTGTATAGGTGTGTATTTATTAAAGCTGTGAACGGCTAGTTCACAGTAAAGTTTTTTATTTAAACCCTTTACCCCTGGGGTAAGTGTGTCTACGGTATTAATCTAGAATTTTATTTAAAACCCCTTTAACCATTTTTTATTTTTTTTAAAGACTTAAACCTACTTGTTAGTACTTACGTTTGCAAATACTGTCTGAACAATATGTATTGGTCGGACAATCGCTGGTAACTTGGCAAGGCACTGGCAATGGTTTACAACCATTAACCCGGTCAGCGGGATTGCCATCATAACCATTGCGGCATGCACACTGAGCTTTATGGCCTTTCGGAATACATTCCGCATTTTGGCCACAACGCACATTAGCGCAAACATCATGACATTTGGGTACACCATTCGATTTCGTGCATTCGGCATGCGGTGGGCAATCTTCGTTGTTCTCACATTCCACCGATGTACGACAACCCTCGTTGTAGGGATCGCCCACAAGACCAGGTGGACAGGTACATTTGAACGATCCTCTGGAGTTGCGACACCTGGCACCAGGTCCACAAGGAGCATCTTTACAGAAATCAATGACGTCACAACGTACTTTTGGATCACCGGTGAAACCAGGCTGGCAATGACAAACTTGTTTGTGGTTCTCGGTGGTACAGAGAGCATTTTCACCGCAGGGTTGACCAATGAGACAGGCAATCTTACACATATTGTCATCACAGGTCTTATCGTTGGTACAGTCATTATCGCTGGTACATTCGACCTTGCGACAACCACTCTTGGGATCACCAAAGAAGCCTTCTTTGCACTCACAATCGGCAGCATGACTGCGGGCAATACATTCCGCATTACGACCACAAACAGCGCGACCTAAACATACATTTTCGCAACTGGCTCTGCCATAATTATCGACAATACAATTTTCATTGGGACCACAATCGGAGTCTTCTCTACACAAGACTTCCTTGGTACAGATATTGTTCAAACAGAATTGGAATTCGGGGCAAGTGGTATTTGATTTGCAGGTAGGTTGGCATACACCTTGTATACACAATTGGTCAGCAATACAATCACGATTGGATGAACATAACGATGAACAGATACCATTGGAGCATATGCTACCCGAAGCACACTGGACATCAGAGTTGCAGTATTGCAATTGAACGCAACCCAATTGGGGATTACCGGTGGTACCCTTTTCGCAGGAACATAAGCCAATATGATTTTGGGCAGTACATTGAGCTTGAGATCCACAGGCATTTGGAAGTGAGCAAGGATCGACACATTTGGAGTCTAAACAAGTTTTTTCGCTGGAGCAATCATCATTGTCAGTACATTCAATGTGAATACATTCTATTGAGGCATCTCCACGGGTATTGGCCGGACAAGTACAGATGGCGCTGTGCGATTGAGCCACACATTTGGCATTAATTCCGCAAGCATTTTCACGTTCACACGGACTGCGACATCTAGCATTCTGGCAACTTGCGGAGGAAGGACAATCCGAGTCGGTTAAACATTCATTAGGATCGCGACATCCGGCATGCACTGGATCACCTATTAGACCTTCGGGGCATTGGCAAGCAAAAGAGCCAGGCAAATTTTGGCAGAAAGCTGTGCTGTGACAAGGACGGCTTAAACATTCATCAACATCTTCGCAAATGCCATTGTTCAGTTGATAGCCTTCGTAACAAGAGCATATGGCCTTATGATCGCCAACATTACATGATCCTTTGCCGCAACTAATCAAATCACATGGTTTGATGCAACGATTTGTTTTTTCATCGCAAGCTCTGTCGCTAGCACAATCATCATCGTTGATACACTCCACTTTGAAGCAACCTACTGAGCTATCGAATGGATCACCCAAATGGCCTGCAGGACACTCACAGAATGCTTGATGTTGGTCAGCATTGCACATGGCATTTGTACCACATGAGGTAGCCAAACAAGGATTTGAACATTTATCATTGATACAAGCCAATGCTGTGGAGCAGTCTTCATTTTGGTAACATTCCTTGGGTGCAGAGCAACCTTTAACATAAGCATCACCAACAGTTCCATCAGGACAGCTACATTTAAAGGAGCCGGGGACATTTTCACATTTAGCAGACTTGTGGCAAGGTGTTTCAGTACATTCGTCAATATCTGCACAACC
Source organism: Calliphora vicina (assembly GCF_958450345.1). Taxonomy (NCBI): domain Eukaryota; kingdom Metazoa; phylum Arthropoda; class Insecta; order Diptera; family Calliphoridae; genus Calliphora; species Calliphora vicina. Next base: position 63,067,971 of record NC_088781.1, on the reverse strand, counting down.
GAAGGGAGTGCCAATGAAACCTTGAGCACATTTGCATTTGCCACCCAAACATAATTCCGTTGGAGGACAATCAGCATCAGAGTCGCAGCCGGGCTGGCAAGTGCCATCATTGTTACAAATTTCTCCGGGTAAACAATTGTTGCTAGTATAGCAGACCTTGCGGCATACTTGCTGATAACAACGCTCTCCCACAGCACATACCGACGTCTTTTGGCAGGGTAAATTACATTGATTGCCAATACACATATGGCCACTTGGACATTGGTTGGTAGCTTGGCAAGGGGCTGGTACTCTAACGCATCCTTGATCGGGAGTAGGATTGCCCTCAAAACCTTCTGGGCAGGAGCAATGACTACGATGATTGTCGATATTACATAGGGCATTAGGTCCACAAACACCTCCTTCTTGACAGGGATTAGCGCATTTGTTGCTGATGCAAGACTGATCTGAAGGACAATCCTTATTACTGCGACATCCTATAGAACATACACCTTTGAGACAAGCTAAACCGGGACCACACTGACTGTGGTCTAAGCAGGAAATAACACAAACATTTTGCATACAAGCTTCTCCTGAGGAACAGTCATTATTTTCGCGACATATAACACGACATTCACCATTGTAGCAAACTTCACCACCGCAATCAACATCCGAAGAACATCTAGATACAGAACGAACACAACCATCCTTGGCCGTCTCTGTCATTGGTTGGAAACGGAAAGGACAGGAACATACAGGCTTACGATTTACTACTTTGCATTCTGAGTTTGAACCGCAGGCATTATCACAAGGATTAATGCAACGACCGCTGGCGCAAATGGTATTAGCTGGGCAATCAGCATCGCCATTGGGACATTGGCCTTCTGGACGACAGCCTTGTTTTATAGGTTCTCCAATGAAATGCTCTGGGCATTTGCAGACTGGTCCATCTACAGTAACCTCACAAATGGCGGATTGATGACAGGTACCAGGTGTACAACCTCCAGTTTTAACACATTCTACTTCTGGTATAGGTTTGCCCTTGTAACCCGGAGGACATTGACACACAGCTCTATGATCTTCGGCTAAACAGATGGCATTTTCACCACATGATTCTTGGTCACACACGTCATAGCATGTGTGAGTCATACGATTGCAAAGTTGATGTGTTGGGCAATCTTTGTTGTATACGCAGGGTACACTCTGGCAGCCTTGGAAGGGATCATAAGGATCACCAGCGAAGGGACCAGGAGGACACTGGCACTGAGCTTGATGGTTATTGGTAATACAAACAGCCCTAGGACCACACTTGACAGTTTCACATGCTGGTCTACAGGACAAAATTTCTTCGGGACCATATTTAATACATGCCTCTGATTCTGCACATTCAGCGTTAGAGCGGCATTGGTGTTTTTGCTTAGGCTGACAACCATTACGATCATTGGGGTTACCCACAAAGCCGGCTAAACAATCACATCTTCCATGATGATCCTTAGCCACACAGACTGAATTGGCGGGACAAGTGAATTCGTCACAAATGGAAACACATTTCAAAACACCCACTACATCAGGTCTACAAGCAGAAGCAGCAGGACACTCTTGGTCGGTGGTGCAATCTGGTAAGCTGGGTTTCTCACAAGCCGATTTGACAGGATTCCAAACATAACTGTCTGAGCAACTGCATATTGCATTGCCACTGTTATCAATTTTACAAAGTTCATTAGTACCACAAACCACCTTCGAGCATAGGCTAACACATTCCTTAGATCCTTCATGGACTGCAGAGCAAGTGTAGCCTGCCTCACAATCATGATCAGATTTGCATTTATCTTCCATATCGGGTACTTTTCTTTCAGGTTGGCAACCCGATTGCAAATTGCTGGGATTACCGAAGTAACCATCACTACATATGCAAGATGAACGATGGTCATTGGCCACACAGAGAGCATTGGGGCCACATTGAATTTTCGAACAGGCGTCAACACACTTACGCAAACCTTTGCTAAGTTGGAAACAAATTTCGGAATCCTTACAGTCACCATCATTGCTGCATTGACCTCTAATCGTGCAGCCAGTTTCCTTGTTATAGGCATCACCCATGTAGCCCAGGGGGCACAGACATTTTCCGGAATCACAAACAGCGCGAGGACCGCACGATATCTTAGAACAGAGGTTTTTACATTGGCCATTTTCACAAGAATAACCATCAGGACAATAAACACGCTCATTACATTTGCATTTGTTGGGATCATTGCAGAAGGTATTGTCAACAGGTTGGCAACTTGTGAAGGGATCTCCTCCAAAACCTGACAAGCATAGACACTCAAACCCTCCATGAGTATTAAGACAAGCTGCATTATGACCACAAGGTTTGTTAATGCATTCATCCACATCATGACAACCGACATAAGCATTACCAGCAAATCCTTGAGGACATACGCATGAAATTCCATTTCCATCAGATCTGCATTCAGCATTTGGACCACAGCTATTGGGTTCGCATACGGTTCTACTTTCAGCACCACATCCTTCATAGGGATTACCGGTGGTACCGGCATTACAAGCACATACAGCAGTACCATATCCGTATTCGCAGTGAGCATTGAGAGCGCAAGGAGGATTGCATTCTGCATATTTAATTGGGGGCATACATATTAAATCGGCGTTACCAATAAAGTTGGGTTCACAAACGCATTTTCCACTTGTTTTATCACACATAGCACCTACTCCGCATACTACACCCTCGCATCTCTCTTTGCAACGACCATTTATACAAATTTGCTTCCGATTGCAAGGTCTAGCTGCAGAACATTGATCAGTTGAACAGGAACCACCAGGGAAAGGATTTCCAAGGTAACCCTGAGGACATTTACAGGTAGGGCCCTCGGAGGTGGGAATACAGAGAGCACCTTCGCCGCAAATGACATCTTTGCATTGAGATACACATTCGCCTTCGGCATCTTTAACATAACCGACGCGACAGCGACACCAACCAGCATGGTTTTCAGTTTCGCAGAAAGCATTTGAACCGCAAAGCAGACTGGCACAGGGACTGATACAAGTACCTTCGACACAGGCCAAGTTGCTAGCGCAGTCATCATTAGTGGCACAAGAACTCTTAGGCTCACCAGATTCAATGATGCAGCCACTCTTGTAAGCATCTCCAGTGAAACCTTTAGGACAGACACATTGATAACCACCCTTCTTGTTAACGCAATAAGCTCCATAGGCACAAGGTAAATGAGCGCACTCATCTTCATCGGTACAGCCCAAAAGAGGATCTCCCTTATAACCCACTTCACACATACACTGAGGTGGATCGGTGGGTGTACATTTAGCATTAATGCCACAAGGGAATCTTTCACAAGGACTCTTACATTTGTTGTTGTCATAAGGATCCAGAAAATAGGGTGGTGGACAAACACACTCTCCAGGCTGTACACACTTTTCATTAGTATTACACTCTTTATCGGCAGCACATTTACGTTGAGCTGGTGAACATTGACCATTGTAAGCGTCTCCAGTATAACCATCGGGACAAATACAAGAGAATGAACCTGGTTTGTTTATACATTCGGCTCCATAAGCACATACTTTGTTGCCAGGTTCCGTACATTCATCCACATCCACACAAGAGCCATCAGACATTGTTTTGTAGCCCTTGGGACAGGCACAGTAACTAACGCCTCCAGCTATTGAAATACATTCAGCACCATTGGGACACTTCTCACCACCATTCGAACAACCGGCTAAAATACAACTGTTTCCTACCAACTTATAAGGAGCTTGGCACTGGCATTCTGGAGAATTGCATTGTTCGCACATAACGAAGGGATTGCCATTGAAACCTGAAGGACAACGGCATTCATAACTGCCGGGTAAGTTTTTACATAAGGCATTCAAGCCGCAGGCGGGCTTGGAACGTGTAGCGGAACATTCGTCGATATCTTGACATTGACCGGTGCCAGGATTACGTTCGTAACCTTGACGGCAGATACAAACACTGGTACCAGTGTATGAGTCTGGTACGCAAGATTCACCAGGAGCACAAGGATTAGAATCAGAGCAGGTGTCAGGTGCACGAGGAGTAACACAACCTTCACGGTAAGGATCTCCTGATGCGCCGCTGGGACATTGACACAGATAAGCTCCAGGGGTATTTGAACATATTGCATTTGCTGCACAAGGATTAGCCTTGCATTCGTCGATATCATTGCAGCCACCAGGTGTATCTGGACTACCAGTGAAACCTTCAGCACACAAACATTGGGCATGACCATTGGCCAGCATACATTGAGCATGAGCGCCACAGTTCTTGAATTCACAAGGATGTCTACAATCATTGCCAATATTAGGCACAGGACACAAACATCTCTTGGCTGGATCACACACAGCATTTCCGGGACAATCGTTGTCATCGACACAGGTTACAATGGGAACACATCTGACAGTGGGGTCAGGATCTGGTATGGAATCTTCAGGACATTTACATGTATAGCCACCATTCATATTAACACATTCAGCTCCGTCGCCACATTTGTTTCCTGTTCTGCACTCATCTACATCCACACATTTTGTGAGAGGATCTCCGGAAAATCCGGCTGGGCAAGAGCATGAGAAGCTACCTAGTGAATTGGTGCAAGTAGCATTAACACCACAATTACCAAAAGGACCATGTACCGTGTCACATTCATCGATATCCACACAACCGGCAGCCACATCACTGGGGTTAAAGGTCCAACCATCCTCGCAGATACAGTATGCTTCATTGCCATCAGGTTTACAATATGCGTGCTCACCACAATGGACATCCTCACAAGGCTCCTTGCAACCCACTCTAGGTGGAGTGCCCACATAGCCGGCCTCACAATCACATCTATACGATCCAGGGGTGTTTGAGCACTGAGCATGATCACCACAAATGCCAGCATGTGTGCGGCATTCATCAATATCCACGCAACTGGAACCCAAAGGTTCAAATCCATCCAAACAGAAACATTGATTTTCTATGCACTCAGCATTGTTGGTACAATCGAAATTGCTCGAGCATTGGATATTCACATCCACTTGTTCACAGGCTGTCTTAGCATCTGGCTTACCAGCAAAACCTTGCGGGCACTTGCATTCATAACCAGGTTCTTTGTTTTCGCATATTGCATGGGTACCACAAGGTTTTTCCAACGTTGAACACTCGTCAATATCTGTACAACCACGGAAAGGATCACCGGTATATTCGGGTTTGCAATTACAGACAAAACTACCGATTGTGTCAGTGCAGACGGCATTTTCGCCACAAGGATTATCTTGACATTCATTGATATCTGAACGAAGGAACGGGCACAAGTTTTAGCAAAAGACAAACAAAGGTACGCAGTGGAAGTGAGACATTGAGTTTATGTATTTGATTTGATTGATTTTTGGGTGGAAGCCATAAAGCAATTGTGTTTTTTTTTTGTTTAAACAATTGCACGGTAAAGGTGACGTGGTGAATAAGTGTGTTGTTTATAAAAAATGTTGTAAAAAGGTTAATGAAATTAGTGTCTAATAATAATAATCAAAAAATATAAAAAACTTAAAACTAAAAAATGCAGAGAATAGCGTGAAAATAGAGCAGCAGTAGAAGTTTAGAGAAATAACTATAAAGTGATAGATGTCAATTGATTTGTAGAAATTTATACTAATGAAATGTTTAAGAAAAAAAGTAAAAGATTTTAATTGAATCTGAAGTAAAGCATGCCAGAAAAGCTCGTTTTTTTATAAGAGTAAAAGAAGAGCTAATGAAAAGCTTACGATAAGATTTTTATTAGAAATGTTGTTGAAAATTTGTAAGCTTTTTGTTTGGTGCTGGGTGAGAAATTTTTTAAAAATTCAATATTTAAAAGAAGCTGAAATCTTGTAAAGGATTAATTATGTTAAGCTTTATATTTATAAAAAGCTTTTTTTGAAATGTTGCTGTTATTTTATTATTAATGATTGAAAAAGCTTTAAGGTTTGATATTAAATAGTTTATTTAAAAAAGCTGTCTTTAATGAGTAAACTAAGATACGATTTTGCGTAAAATTTGTTTAATTTCAAATAATTTTGACTCATTATTTTCTATTTAAAGCTTGTAGAGTTTAAAATTGGGAATTAATTTAAGTGTTAGAGCTTATTAAAGCTTATTGTTTTTAAATAAGCTTAAAGCTTTTTGTTCCGATGTTGTTCTTGTGTTTTTTCTGACAAAGTTATTTGATTTCCCCCCCGCAAAAGCTTATAAATTTTCATTGCGTAACATTTTAGCTAATAACTAAGTAGATAAAAAAAAGTAAAAGCTTTAAAGTTAACTAAATATTGTAATATTAAAGATACTAACTTTCACAATGCAAATAACCCTGGCCTTGAAAACCGCTTGGGCACAAGCAACGATATGAACCAGGAAAATTAATGCATTTAGCATTGGTGCCACATTTAGCGACACCATCATTCATGTTACATTCATCTACATCTATGCAAGCCAAACCGGCACCAGTTTTGGCCATTAATAAAGCTGTTCTTTCTGTATCTGTTGTTGGTGTGTGTGTATTTTCAAGCGATGTTGTAGTTGTAGTGGTAATATTCTTTTCATCGAATGCGAAATTTTCGAGCATAAAACCAGGCGCACAACGACATGCAAAACTACCGCCCATATTCACGCATTCAGCCCCCAAACCACATGGATTATTAATAGAGCATTCATCGACGTCTGGGTGTATTTGTGTGTATTTGTTGGTTTTGTTTTGAGTGTATTAGTTTTTGCCATAAATATTTTGAGTGATTGTTTAACAAATAATTAAACCATTTATTATTAATGAGTTATTTGCAATTATTATTATTATTAATATTGTAAATATATTATTAATGTTAAACCATAATGAAGTCGTGCGTAAATGTTGAATTTAATTGCATTGATGTAATAATGAAGTGCCATTTCATAAAAAGAATGGAGTAATTTTATATATTTTTATTTTAATTTTTGGTTTTATAAAATTCAGTCGAATTTGGTTTGTTGTTTTCGATTTTTTTGGTTTTTTTTTTTGGTGGGTGCAGTTTATAAGAAAAATACAATGAAAATACGAAAAATTTTGTAAGCTTTAAAATTCTCTTTGCTTGCTATAGAAGGCAAAAGCTCTATAAATATAAAACTAACACTTACCTTCGCAACCTTGAGCCGGATCACCTGAGTAACCATCTGGACACAGACACTTGAAACTTCCGTCTGTATTCAAACATTGAGCATTACGACCACACGGCGAGCGTGCACATTCATCAAAGTCAAGGCAGCCAGTTTCTGAACGTCCATCGCCTTCGTAACCTGCAGGACAGTCGCAGCGATAACTGCCCTCCAGATTAGTACATATGGCACCAGGACCACAGACATTACCGTTCGTACATTCATCAATGTCGTGACAACCATCGTAGGGATTGCCATAAAAGCCTTCGGGGCAGGTACATGTGTAATTGCCGGCTGTATTAATACAATGGGCATTTAGACCGCAAGCTTGAGGATTGCGACATTCATCAATATCTGTGGAGAGGAGTAGCAAATGAAAGGTTATATGTATTTGTATTTATATTGTATATATTAAACGATAGCGGCTGATATTGGACTATATAAAGATTTAGGATTCAGGCTAATATTGAACTATATAAGCACATAGGATTTAGGCTAAAATTGGATTACATAAAGTCTTAGAATGGAGGCTGATATTGGACTATATAAAGACCCATGATTGAGACTAATATTGGAGTATATAATGACTTATTATGGAGACTAATATTGGAATATGTTGGACTTTGTAAGCTCCTAGGATTAAATCTAATATTGGACTATAAAAGCTCCTACGATTGAGTCTAATATTGAGCTATATAAAGACCTACGATTATGTCTAATATTGGACTATGTAAGCTCCTACGATTGAGTCTAATATTGAGCTATATAAAGACCTATGATTGCGTTTAATATTGAACTATATAAAGAGATACGATTTTGTCTAATATTGATCTATATAAAGACCTACGATTGAGTCTAATATTGGACTATATAAAGACCTACGATTGAGTCTAATATATAAATACCTAAGAGTAAGACTAAAATTGGACTGTATTTGAGTCTAATGTTGGACTATATAAAGACCTACGGTTGAGTCCAAAATTGGGCTATATAAAGACCTTCGATTGAAGCTAATTTTAAGCCATATAGCACCTAAGATTAAAGTCAATTTCAAACTACAACAAGAGGGGTTGCAGTTCAGCAATATAGTTTTTTTACGGTTTTACTTAAATGGTTTAAAAATTTGTACAGTAACCGTAGTTTTAGTATGTTAACGTACCTGTACATAACACCTCACCATCACCTTCATAGCCATCTTTACATTTACACAAAAAGTGTGCGGGTAAATTGCAACATTCGGCATTTTCAACGCAAAGCGCGGCTAGTTGTGGATCTTGGCATTCATCGATATCTGGAAAAAAAATTAATAAATGAATTAATATTTATGGAAATTTGGTTTTAAGATTTTTTCTAGAGCTAAGTTAACACTATTTGATTTTCCTCATTTCACCCTCACCATCCTCGTGTGTTGTTTACCACACATTCGAAATGCCTACGTTTTTTGTACCAGCAATATAATTTTTGTTTTTAAGTTTTCATTTTGTGTGGTTTTCCACACAAGGGTTGAGATGAAGGTTATAAGCAATTTTTTTTGATAAACAACAGTTAATTTAAAATTTGAAAAATTTCATAGAATTTTTCATTTATCCAAAATAAAATTCACCTTCTTCTCAACTATATGTATGTGATCACACCAAATAAGTATGTAAGTATTTTGTTTATTTGTTTTTGAAACATTTTGATTTGTTCAGTTGTTTAAGAAACATTGAGAAAAACAATTTAACATTGACTTTTTTTTGTTGAAACGACATTGTGTGGCAAATAAAAATACCACGCAATTTTTCTGCTTGAATGCATGTTACAAGAAAGACTACGCATGCATTTCTAAGAATTGAAATAAAAAAAAAATAAAACTAAAAACAGTTCAAATCGCAATGCAGGTGGTAGTAATTTTAAAAATACAATAAACATTGACCGTTTGATTGAGTGACTGAATTGTAGAGACAGACAAATAGATAGACCTACATGTAATAACATTGCTACGCATGCTTAATATGGGTGGCAATATTTTAGCTCATTTTATTAATTTAAAAATAAATATTATAGATATTGTCACGTTTATTATGAATTAAAGTGTATGCGGCAAAGAAATCTGTTGGTATGTATATTAAATTATGTAAAACATTTCCATAAATTGTCTTGCCACATTCCCAAAGAAATCATCTACCAGCCACATTATCTCTATCTACATGTTATTTAATCAAGTGTAAAGCCATTCCTTAGCCAGTCATCAATAAAAAGACAGCTGTCAGTCATGCCAAATGTCAGTTAAAGAAAATCAAGAAAAGATTTTCGAATGTATAATAAAACATAGCCTGAGAAAAAAGTATTACTTTAATAAACTAATTATTTGGTTTTTACTTAAATATTAATAAAGTGTGAATAATTCTTTAATTTGAATTTGTATTTAATTATATGGTTTTCAGTTAAAAATTTAACGCATTATGATTAATGTGACATCATCATCTTTTGTTTCAAAATATAGCGATTTAAAACTATATTGCCTTATTTAGTTTAGTTAGTTTTGCTTTGTTGGCCTTATACCTAATAATCATATTTCAGAAATAAGATTTTTATTTGAAATTATAGTTTTTTTTTCTCAACCTTGATATTGTCTTGATTATAATGTTTAAAACGCATTTACATACGTTTATGGTTTTCAGTTAAGTGTATTTAAACGCTGCTTAGATGCGTAACAATTAATTAATCTTTTTTTCTCAATAACAATCTTTTTTCAATGTTTTGCTCATTAGAGCGACCCCCCTCCAATCATGTAGAACTTCTCAAGTGGCAAATTTTTAGAAAAACGAACGTAATTTTTTTTTGTTATAATATGTTAATTGTAAACATGTGCGTATATTGTTTTAAAGGCTTCTAAATAATTAATGAGATTTGCTAAATTTGTTTTGCAAAATTTTAGCAAATAATTTTATTGTATGGTTTGATTGGTTAATTTCTTAAAATGATTTAAAATTTAAAGGTTTCTTTGATCTTTTGGAATTATTATTATTAACACCTGCTAATTTTCTGCGAATTTTGTTTGAGGTTTTTAATGAAGTTCTTTTTATTTCAATTCATTAATATAAGTAGTTGCCTTTAGGCCTTTTTGTCAGAATCAGTAGGCTTCTGTGCAATAAATTTATAATAGTTTCCCACACTTGTGATAGGAGATACAAGCACGTTTGTTATTCCATTCATAATTTCCTCTATATTTAAAAAAAAAATATAAATCCTTGACTTTCTGTATCTCCCAATGAGCACCAAAGTCCCAAAAATTCAAGCACTTGAACATTTTGTTGGAATTTGACTTGAATGCAAACTTGAAAAATATAATATTTGTCACACAATAAACATGTGGCTTGAATTTATGTTTCGTTTTTACTGGAGAATGCTATTGAAATAAAATGTAATACAACTATAATTCAATTGCTTGACTATAATTCAAGGCTTGAAATAAAGTTTGTTTTAACTTGAATTCCAGTAGAAATGCTTATGAGTCGATTTAAAGTTCCCCGCTTAACCTCATATGTGTTGACATAAATTTTCAGGGGATCCTGGATAACGTACGGACTCTTTTATTGCTTCAATAAATCAGCTCATTTGCTGCAACAATGTCATAACTCAAAATCCGGGTGTTTTGAACTGAGTAATACAAAATATGCGCCGTTCTTTAGCCTTTCATATAGTTTTATCAGTTTTCAAAAAAGTCAATGATTTTTTGTATGAGAGTGCTTTTTTTGCTGTAAACTTCAAAATTAAAATTCATGTTTTCTCGAATATTTGACGAGTAAACATTTGGGTTATATTTAAATTAGAAATATATTAATATCTACTATCTAAATCAGGTTTTATTTCTGAAATAGCATGATATGTTGAATATTTATTTAAGAAATAACAAAATGTCATAAAACATTCAAAGCCGTTTTTCTCGAAACGACTTTTTTTTTTTAATTATGTCTTCAAAATTAGGGAAGTTAGGCGATCAATGTTTGAGATGTGTGCAATAGAACACGATTGCCGATTGACACTCTGAATACAATTTCTAGAATATTTTATAATTTTGACAATAGGAAGGAAACTAAAATTTTGACAAGGCGTCGGACCTTACCCGTTCCAAAAACGAATGATGTAAACTTGCTCAATTTTACTGGCAGGTGTTACAAATTATAACAAGAATCTGTTTTGGAAATTTTCCAAATCCTTTAAGTAACATAGAGAAATCTTTGTGAAATTTTGTTGATCCTTATGGAAAGCGGAGTCGATTAAGCAATCCGATCGACCGTCTGTCCGTGTGTTGGTTGAAATAGGTTTTCCGAAGCTCCGAGATGACCTCTAGACCGAAATCTCATGACTACTTCCAGATTCATTTCTCAAATTTTCATGTTGAATATATATAGCAGTTACTGGGAATCATTTAATTCTGTCACCTGTTTTTCTACATCAATATTAACATTTTTTAATAGAATTTCTTAATTAATAAAATAATTTTATGACTTAACTCAATCGCTTTGGACAAATTAACTTTAAAACATAAAAACCTTCAACTATGCCACAAAACCGTTAACTACTGTTAACCATTTTATGCACACACAAACACATTCAATGTGCAACAAAATTTCAAAAAATCGTATGAAAAAAACGTGATATAAATTTGAATATTTTACCACCAATGAATTGACAAAACGAACACATTTTTCATATACTCACTCAACAAGTTTCTGTGCAGCAGGAAAATAAATAAATTTCAATTCTACAAAAAAAAATATTTGTGAGCAACTACTACTACTGCATTAAGAGTTTTGAAAGTAAAACATCTTGAGGTTCCCACTAAAATGTAAAAAATATCATTTGCAACTTTCCAGAATATTTAAACAACTGAAGAACATCAATAGCCAGAGAAGAAGTACCACTACAGCTTAAACAAAGCTTAAAGCAGAAACAGTAAGTCAATGAAAAAGAAGTGGAAAAAATGCTAATGTATACGCATATAAATTTCCACTTAACCTCATTTCTTTCAAAACATGTCCAATGCATAAATAAATACAAAAATGCATTTGCACATAAACATAATTCAGAAAAAACAAACCACCAGGAAAAGCAAAGAAATGTTATAAATGAAAAAAAAAATGTAGAAAAAACGCCAACCCAACTCCAACTAAGGCCTATAAAAATTGCATAATACTGTCGTCTGTCCTCCTCTCTATATGTATGTATAAACATACTTATAAATATGCATACGTATAAAATAAACATTAAAAACTAACTAACTGTCTTTAAACCTACAAACAAAATATACAAACTCATCTTTATGGCCATAAAAAAAGCAAACAGGTGTTGCCTGTTTTTGTTTCACAGCTAGAAAAGGAATTGGAAATGACATTACAAAAAAAAATTTATGCGTAATAAATACCGGCAAATGAAATTATTTATAATGGATTACACTCCACTTATGCGAGTGCAACACGATTTCGGTTTTAACAGCGGGAAGTGTGATTAAAATAAATGTTAAAATGTTTCTCTCTTTCTTTTTTTATATATAGAACATAAAACCATATGTAAGTATTATTATTTGCAAGTAATTAAGTTATTTTTCTTGTTGAAATGTCAAAAGAAAATCTGTGTTATGCTGAATATTAAAATCAGCTAAATATTATAATTTTTGCGCCCCTTGACTTTGGCAAATATGTATGTACTTGGTAAAATATCAGAAAACCTGCTGATGTTATCCAGCTGGTGTTAGGTGCTAGTGTTTTTCAGAAAATACAGAAAAGAAAAAATTTCTTTTATAAAAACAAAGGGTACCACTGTGCACTGGAGGTAAAAGAAATAGTAGTTTTATAGTGCCACATAACGTTTTTCACAATTCTCTTAAGAATTAATGAAACAATTGATAGTTTCTTGTTAAAAAAGTCCTTTTGAATTTTATTGTTAGTCTCATAAATCATTCTGTAATATAGTATGTGTAAAATATTTAGTTTCTAAGTTCATTTATTAAAAAAATACCATTTGGTACTTTTAACCAAATTAGTACCTAAGGTATCTATCTATAAAGATCTTGAATACAAAAACTGAACGAAACTATCAATCGATTTTTATGATCGATACCTCATATTATTCCCATTACATGTGGCTTTGCAACAAGAAATAAACCTGAAAAATTGTTTGCTTTTTTAATTTTTCATGATTTTTTGAAACAAAACAATTTGCTATTTTCACTCAAAAAATATATTTTTTTGCTTAAATTTGTTGTTATAACTCCGAAACTACTGAGCCGATTGCAACGCAATATATATGTATATCAAAATATGTACATAGCATGGGGAAAGTGTTTTCAAAATTCAGTCAGTCGAAAGAAGAACATTAACTACTCAATTGTATGTATATCAAACAAAAAACTAAAATTTTGTGAAAATAAGCGAATTCACTTAATTGTGAATAAATTCGAAAAGAATCAATCGATTTTTATAATCGATATCTCATTTTATTCCCATTACATGTGGCTTTGCAACAAGAATTAACTCTGAACAATTTTTGCGTTTTCCATTTTTCATGAATTTTTTAAAACGAAAAATTTGCTATTTTTACGTAAAAAATATATTTTTTGTTTCAATTTGTTATTTATAACTCCGAAACTACTGAGCCGATTGAAACGCAATATATTTATGAAAATATGTATATAGCACGGGGAAAATGTTTTCAAAATTCAGTCAATCGAAAGAAGAACATTAACTAATCAATTATATGTATATCAAATAAAAAACTAAAATTTTGTGAAAATGAGCGAATTCACTTAATTGAGAATAAATTCGAAAAGATTCAATCGATTTTTATAATCGATATCTCATTTTGTTTCCTTACATGTGGCTTTGTGGTATGCAATAAATCTGAACAATTTTTGCGTTTTCGATTTTTGTAAAACAAAAAAATTTGCTAATTTCACGTAAAAAATATATTTTTTGCTTCAATATGATATTATAACTCCGAAACTACTGAGCCGACTGAAACGCAATATATATGTGAAAATATGTACATAGCATGGGGAAAATATTTTCAAAATTCAATCAATCGAAAGAAGAACATTAACTACTTATATGTATATCAAATAAAAAACTAAAATTTTGTGAAAATGAGCGAATTCACTTAATTGTGAATAAATTCTAAAATAATTAAATGATATTTATGAACGATATCGTATTTCGTTCCTATTACATATGGCTTTTCGATAAAGAAATAAATCTGAAATATTTTTTTCGTTTTCGATTTTTTATGATTTTTATTAAACAAAAAAAATGGCTATTTTCACATAAAATTTTTTTTTGCTTAAATTTGTTATTTATAACTCCGAAACTACTGAGCCGATTGAAACACAATATATAAAGGTATTATAGGTTATGTAAATCTAAATTTTTCTAAGTTTATTTTAATAATATCTGATTAACTGTTTTTGAGTTATCATTAATTATATGGAGAAAAGTCTAATAAAATTTATAATTTTACTTAAATTTTTTTTAAAAAAATCTGTCCTAGAATTGTAAAATTATCAAATCTATATAGTGGTTATTCTGGCCTTTGTTTTCTGTTGACCTGTGTAATGATAAAGCCGAAAAAAGTACCAAAAAGGGGGTACACAATAAGAAAAGTTACCAGTTTTACCTCCATTTTGTAATGTTTTCAAAGCTAAATAAAAATAGCTCTATGCGTAGTAATCGAATTAAGTGCTGGTATAATGGGCTACTTTACTGTTTAGAAAAGACTCATTAATTCAAAATAATTGAAAGGTGATAAGGTCTTTTTTAAGTGCCGGAAATTTTGTTATTATTTTTTAGGCCTACAGAAGAACAATTTTTATGATTACTTTTTACACACTTTTCGCTTTTTTTTAAAACATACTTGAATTTTTTCTAAACATTTTTTTATTTGTTTAAAAATGGCCTTGAACATGTTTGTTTACTTTTTTTTAGAAAAAAAAACATTAATAAATTGTTGGTTATTTAAAACGTAGTTAGAAAAGAAAATTAGGCCTCCAGTTAAAAATAAAAAGATGATGGTTTTTTTGGTTAACAAAAGTGAAATCTCATTATTTTATGATTATTATTAGTTTACACTTAAATTAAGTTTTAACTTTCCTGTTAAATCTAGCTGAAAACAACATAAGGAGTGAGATCGAAAAATTCTTAACACACGTTTTTCATTACATTTTTTAACCCAAGTATTATTTGAATTTTTTTTTGATCAAGTTACCTTTGAAAAACATGTCAGTTATTATGTGTAATGTCAATTATATTAATTTTTTTGTTAATCTGATTAAAATGAGTGACCAGAAAAAAGTGCGTACTGAAATTATTAAATATTTTCAACAAAACCCAACTTGGTCTTACAAAAAGTTGGCCAAGCATACAAAGGTCTGCCGTCAAACTGTTTCCAATGTTATTAAACAGTACCGGGAGAACTTGTCAGTTGATAGAAAACCTGGTTCAGGTAGAAGGAATGGTCCACATGATGTTTCTAAAGCCAAAAAAATAGAACGCATTTTCAAAAGAGCTCCCAACACATCCGGTAGGAAAGCAGCCCGGTTAGCTCAGTGCTCGGACTATTTGGTACGAAAAGTTAAAGCTAATGCAGGTTTAAAAACATACAAGGCTCAAAAAGTTCCTGACAGGAACGCTACTAAAAATTTAGAGGCCAAAAACAGAGCACGGAAATTGAAGTCAAGTTTTATAAAAAAATATTCTTGCTGCATAATGGATGACGAAACGTATGTTCTGGCAGATTTTTCGCAACTTCCAGGTCAAAAATTTTATGTTGCTGATGCTCGAGGGAATGTTGAAGAAAAGTTTAGGACCCAAAAGCAGACAAAATTTCCCAGAAAGTTCTTGGTATGGCAAGCAATATGCAGTTGCGGCAAAAGAAGCCACTCATTTGTTACAACGGGCTCTATAAATACCGAAATTTACATCAAGGAATGTTTACAAAAAAGGCTGCTTCCATTCATAAGACTTCATAATGTGTCCACTTATTTTTGGCCTGACTTGGCATCCTGTCACTATGGCAAACAAGCCCTTGAGTGGTACAAGAACAATAATGTGGTATTTGTACCAAGAGAGGCAAATCCTCCAAACTGCCCGGAGCTAAGGCCAGTGGAGAGATATTGGGCTCTTGTTAAAAGAGAATTGAAGAGTACAAAAAAGGTGTCCAAAAGTGTGGTAGATTTTAAACGGAGATGGACTACATGTTCGAGCAAAGTGACAGAAAGCACTATAAAAACGTTAATGGAAGGGTTTCCGAAAAAGGTTCAAAATTTCATCACTAGTGATTAAAACTATAAAAATAATTTTTTTTGTAAATTGTAATAATAATTTCAATCAAATAAAAAAAAAATTAAAGCTGTAAGTTTAGTGGTTTCTTTTTTATAAACATATATGTATGTTAAGAATTTTTCGATCTCACTCCTTATGTACATATGATGTATGTTTAATTAGTTAGGAAATTGCTAGATTTATTCATGAACTTTGCTTAGTTTATGGGCAGGTGAATTTCATGTTGCTTGTTTGAACCCCTTTTTGTGATTTTGTACAAACAACATCGCTTTTAAATATATAATTGGTTTGTATTCTATTTCTATTTTGAAATTCATTTATTTTTTTTTATTATTATAAATAGTAAACATATTTCTCACCATTAACTATTTATATACATAGAGTAGTTAGTTATTTGCTGAGAAGTCATGAAATCTTATAATCACTTCCTTGATATCATACTCTCAAAGCAAATACTCCCAGAAACTTAATCATGTTTATGGGTAAGAGTTCGTTTTTAGTTTAGCTTGTTGTAGTTTAAGCCATGTTACGTGTTGTGGTAACATCTTTTGGTTTTAGTTTATTTTTTTTTTGCTTTTGAGATTTGTTCTGCTACATATAAATGTTCTAACCATAATTATGCACCTGTTATTAGAAGAGCCAAAGTAGCAACGAAACAACCTGTACAATTTTATAATTAAGGTTTTATTAGATTAGGAAAATGCAGCAGCAGAAGTACTGGGTTCTTTCAAGATCTTTCCAAACATGTTGATAACATGTTTTGGTTTATTGCTGGTATTTTATTGTAAAAGTAGTCAGCAGCTAGCTACACTCATAAGGCGATGGAAAAGTGCAAAGGAAATGCCTGAATTGTTGGGAATTGAACAAATTAAACTCTAAGGAAATAAATCAATATGGCATAATAAATGGCCTAAAGAGAAAAATTATTGATCATGTTTTTAATTAAAATAGAAAAAAAAAATAAGCAATTAGTATTATATATATATGGCTGCAATTGGAACAGTGGGACTATTTCCTGGTATTATTTTTGTTCTGATCGAAATATGTTTGTAATTGTTGTTCAAACATTTACGCACTTGTAAGAAAATAATATAAAACTCTCGTCCTCCAAATAAAACCTCACGTATTTAACACTACCCATCATATATTAAAATATATCTACATAAGAAGCAACATGTCTTGAAAACTAAAACACCACCAACCATCAGGTTTAACATTTTTGCTCAGATTTTTTTTCTTTTTTTTTTTTCTTCAGATTTTTTACACGCTCATAACATAAGATCTTAAAAATTTGATAAACTTGTTACGCTTACTACATGCTACACTAAAATAAAATATATGTAATGTATAAAAAAACCAAAAAAAAAAGAAGAAAAAAACTATAACACCAAAGTCATCTAGATGATGATGCATCATCATCTTCATCATCAGCCTGATCTACATGAACTATACAACACAAAGTTTTTTTTTTCTTTAAGTATTTTTGCATATAAAATCAGATACACTACATAGTTAAGCTACTAAAACAGATTCTGTTTATATTATTACTAATGTTGTTTTTGTTGTTTTAATTTCATGCCACTCTTGTGTGCCACAACTACGACTACAACTACTTCTCGTACTACGATGAACATGCATTGACACGCGTAATTACTTGAGTGTAAAAGATCTTACTCTATGATATATGTTGAACTACATACATGAAACACCAAAAAATAAAACGACTTATGATCAAGACAGTGAAGAGTTTCAGGTATAGAGAGCTTTTTTGCAAAGAATTGGAGTTCGGAGAAAACAATATGGAGTTGTAAAAATGTCTTTAATTAAAGTGTCACTAATGATGACAAGTCGCGGAGAAAATCACGGTCCTGGAGGCCTACTTTGGAAGAAATCATCTAGTAATATGTAACGTCATGATATAGCGACAAAACTGGGATTTTTTTGAAGCTTTCAATAATATAATGCCCGTATACATACACAGAGAAAACAGATTCGTAGTAGTAACCGAATTTTTTGCCAATCGAATGATTCGGTTGCACACGTAGGATTTTTCGGTTCAGTCAACAGAAAGTTAGTTGACAAAGATGAATTTCGGTTAAAGTAACCAAACTTATTTTACCCATTTTGTAGCCACAGTTGTAAAATTCGGTCACTAAAGCTGAATCATTCCATTGGCTACAAATTCGGTTTCAAGTACGAATCGGTTTTCTCTGTGGACACATACCGGGGCAATAGTACTGCTAAAAACCGATCTGTTGCATCTATATATAAAATAATATGCTCTTGAAAAGAATAGCCTAGGTATTGCAGAAGATCGATAGTCTACACCTATCCAGGCAATATGTAGAATACTGAAAAGCGATCTTCAAATCAAATATAAGCTTTCATCGAGAGCTTAAAGCTCTAAAATTGTGCAGGGTATCAGGTCACAATAAAATTGCATCGTTATATGTATACAGACGAAATCCTTGTGAATCAACAGAATAAAATCAACAGAAATAAAAGTGGGGCAGAATAAAATTGTTTTGGAAATAAATCTGGCATTTCTAAACGGCTGGTCCGATCGGGATAAAATTTGACGATGTAATAAAATTTTTATTTATTAACGAAACTCAATGAAATTGTCAACGCTTTTTAAATTTGTCAATCTAAATAACAAAGTGTAAAAAAAATTGCCAATGCTCAAAGGGAATCCCGCAATTCCTAAAAATTGGAGCGAAAATCCAAAAAATGGTATTTTTACAATTTCGCCCATAGCGGCCATATTTCCTTTGGGGCTGGGAAAATACTTTGGGGATAAATAGGGAACACATCAAAATTTAAATTTTGATAAAAAATAGGTCAAATTATGAAGGGGCTTGGGGTGACATATTCGAAAAATAGGACATGTTTTTTATACCAAAATGTTCTCCATAAAGATACCTTATAGAAAAACATAAAAATGTTATATGTCCTTAAAAAAAGTTTTTTTTTAATAAAAAAGAGTTTTCGACCAAAAAACAGCAAAAATATACTTTTTTTTTTTAATTTTTAAATTGAAAATCGTTTATTTTTGGATCCATAATTGATATTGGTCTGAAATCTTTTGTTTAGTATTGGTAATTTAGTTGTCTGACTAACAAAAATTCGAGTTCTCTCGGTCCGAAAGTACGCCCTATATTTTTAAAAAAGCGACCAAGGTATGGCAAAATTTTAAAATATTGAAATGCCTATAACTCGGAAATGATAAGAGATAAATAGCACACGCACGCATGTTTTTTTAATACCAATCCGAGCGCCCCACTGTGCAATGGGACCAGTAGTTTAGAAAATACAGATTTATTACCAATGTCTTGCACTATAAAGTGTTAGAACTACCCCCAAAGGACCAGTCATATAACTAGTTTTGCGTCAGGACTTTTTGAGATTTTCTGAACAAAAACTTGTTAACACTTATTAAAAAGAACAATTTGTTCAAATACCAGCAGAACAAAACAAGATAAATTTCAATAGCACTAAAAACCTAAACAATGCAGCACTTGCTAATTTTGTCCTAATTAGTTTGAGCAAATAATAACGCAAAATCACAGCTTGACATGAAATACACTAGAAAAAGTCAGCAGGGACTTGCAATTTCCAACTAAACACATGTCACATAAAATAACATGTTCAGCTCACAAACTATTTTTCATATACATAATTAAACATAATCCAGTTGTGCTAAACATTTCTACAGCTTCATTTCCACTTAAACTTTAAATGAATTTTAATTTACTCGCCAACATGCCCCCAGCCCATATATAAACAAACTTAACTACTATTTTACAAATCCCTTGAGTACAATTTAACTCCTGCTAGATGTTATTACCATTTCTGTTACAGAAATATTTAAATATTTGCACTTTTATGTGATGGTGTAACTGAAAGCCAAAAACAGTTCTTCATACCTTTTCCCTGCCGTTTGCTCTATCGGTCACAATTTTCTTTGAATTTTCTAACATAAAAAGTAATATGAACATCATGTTAACATGTTTTTTTTCTCTTCTGATTCTCTTTACTACATTTATAGATACATATAAGTAGTAGTAGTCTTTTATAATATTGGTTCTTTCTATTGATCAGTATTGACTTGTTTTTTATTTATTTATTTGTTCATGTTTTGCTTTTCCTTATTATGCCATTATATTTAAGTATTACATAATCTGAATTCAATGACGTTGTTACATGTTGGCCACTTTGTTTTCAATATTCTAACTCAGTTACATTACAAAACATTTACTTTGCATTACTTTGATAGATAGATAGATGGGATAGTTTGTGAGGTGTATAAATACAATTCATACATGTAGTAGATACTCGTACATGTTGGCAGCAGTCGTTCAGTACGGAAAAGAAAAAATCAATGGAAAAGATTAGTTTTTCTATATGTTCATATCGTATCGGTATCATACCGTATGGTAACACAAACATCAAGAAAAATGTGGAAAACAACAAAGAAAAACACTTTTCACTATTCAACCAAGCATTCATGTGTAATAAAATATTTTATTTATATTTGTTTATTTTTGTTGTAACCAAAAGGTTTACACTGTTTCCATGGAATGGGAAATGGTTTAAATTGGAGGTGTTATAAGTTTATTAGTTCATTGGGATTATTCTATGTAATCTCTTGTCTAACTAAGTCTTATTATTAAAAACTCAAATGCAACTTAAAAAAATAAGTGTAATTTTAAGAAACTTAAAATTTTTAACACTATTTAAAAAAGTATTATTTCTACTACTATTTTTAAAATTGAAATCAAATGCTGTTATTTAGTTTATAACAATAAATAAAAGAATTTAATAAAATTTATTACATTTTATTAGTTTTTAAAAAGTAGTATTACTACTACTATTTAAAAAATGCCACTACAAATGTAATACATATTAGCATTCATAACGAAAACTAAGTATAATTTAATTAAATTTATTATTTTTCGCTCTTATTTTTAAACCCTATCTACTACTATATGACAAAATACTTGTATAAATATAAAACCATGCCCACTCGAATGTAGGCGTTGGCAATAAATAATGTTTATCTTTGATTGGACTAACAACTATAGACGTAGAATTTAGAATATAATATAAAAAATATCACTAGAGTCGTGAAACCGAGTGAGGCTGTGCCGAATGTAGGACTCTGACAGGTAGTCTCTGACAGTAGTTATTATATTTTTAATTTTGTAGGTTTCTGTAATCTCAATTGTTGAAATTAAAAAATTATATTTTTTGTAATATAAAATTATTTATAGGTAAATTATAGGTAACAGTAATTATCCAAAAAAATCAAAAATTGTATATCTTGCGTTACAAAACACTTATTTTGATATATATTCCACTCGCATCCCATTAAACGACCAAAAACCTCTTAAAGGAAAAGACCTAAGCTTTCTTTTGAGCAAAAAAAAAAATAAAAACGTTAGATTTTGCAAAAAAAGTAAAAAATTTTATATCTTGAGTTACAAAATATTTATTTTGATAGATATCCAAATCGCATTCCACTAAGCGATCAAAAAGGTCTTGAGTAAAAAAGTCAAAAAAGTTTTTTAATTTGGAGAATAAAAAGTAAATTTTTTTTGTTTAACTTTTTCCCAAAGATGGAAGAAATAGCTATCTAAACTATTTGGGACACATTTTGCTAAGAACAATAGGTAATAAGTTACATGGATAAGAAAAATCACATGTTTGGCAAAAATATCTAATTTTGACCTCCTCTAACTCAGATAGTACATGAACGATATTGTCTGAATTACTATCCAATAGGACTAACCTTGGTGCAAATTTCATCACGATCGGAAGACATCGATCTCAAAAGTTGGATCACTTGACATGAAATCACCCATATATATATATCTATTTATTAGAGAGCATTTGATTTTCGGGTATCATAATTTTTTTGAAGATTTTTGAGTAAATAAAAATAATGGCGGTCTTTTTTTGGGAAAAAGGCTTGAGCTCATTTTAGAGCAAAAATGGTTGCAAATCTGATTTCATCAGTCAAAAACCTTAAAAAAATGTGATTAATCTAATTTTTAAAATTTACTCTAATATTTATATTATCTTTTTTCCCTTCTCTGCATGTATTTTTTTTTTTTAATTTTTTGTTTGATTTATTTCATTTTACTTAAATATGATTAATCAATTAGTGTTAAAACCTGATCCAAAGTTAATTTTTTTGTTAAAATAAGTTGAAATGAAATAAATCCAGTGAAATCCGAAATTCCATCAAAGACTTTTTAGTTTCAGGTCAGTAAGAAACCACTTTATTGCTAGAGAAAAGGTACTTTATAATGAGAGATCAGAGATAGATTCATATTGATTTGTTATTCTATGTGGACCAAAGTCTGCATGTTATAGTAACAACTAAGGGTCCAATAGTTGTAACAAAAAGTCGACTTTTCGACTTTTTTCGAATTTTTGAACTCTCGACTTTTTTGAATTTTTAAATAGTCAACTTTACTTTTTATCCTATTTTAATGTAAAAATATATGGTTGAAAGATTTATTGATAAGAAAAACTTTTTTAAAATTTTTTTTTGTTTACTCTAATTTTGACTTTTTTTTTGAATAAAAAGTCGATTAGATTTCTATAATTTCTCTGCTAAAAGAAGATTGTTCGAGTATTCACCAGTGATTTAGCCTCTATAAAATGTTCTTAGACAGAATTGTTGTCCTTTTGCCTTTATTTTGAACTAAAAACTCAAGGGAAACAGTGTTTTGTTTGAGTTTGTTTTGTTTTTTTTTGTAACAACAATGTAAGGTTTTATTTTACTTATCATCTAGAAAATCTTGTTGCTGACTGTTGTTGTTTTTGTTGTTATTCTCCTCCGTACTACAAGATGCTATCATTAGATGACTTTATAGCTTGAATTATTTTACTTCTTTTACCTTTTCGTTATACTATTCTAAATACATACAAATGCCTGAATGTAACTAACTATGTAAGTAGTATAGTGGAGTGGAGTGAAGTGAAGTGGCAGTATAATACTCGTTTTCATTACTATTCTAAACAAAACCTCTACCGTATTCAACCTATGTATGGAATTGTTTTCCACAGACAAGAGAAAAACTAATGTTTATATGGCTTATGATTATTGTTTTGTTTTGATCATATTTATTTTTTATTTTTTCTCTATTTGTTTATGCATTTTGTATAAATATTATTTAAGGTTATGTTTATAGTATAGAAACCGTTAAGAAAACTATAAAGACGACAACAAGAAAATGTTATGCATGAGAGAAGATTTTGGGGTATAAAATTTCTACTAGTTTTTACTACGTTATGTTATTTAGAAACAAACACCCTACATAAAAAAGGTAATTAAGGTAAGCAGCAGACACACATTTAAATTTATAATTGTAGATTTTCTGGAAATTTGTCATTGTAGTTATGTATTTGTAAAGCTTAATAATTTCTATGAGTAGACATGCAAGGAAAACATATTGTGGGGAATTGTTATAAGCCAGGGAAGCGAAAACGAATTTGAGAACTATTGTAAAATGAGATTACAATTCAATATAATTTTAAGGTAACAAAGCATAAATATTTCCCTTCAATTGCTTAACAAATCTGATTTGAAAATCGCTTTGAAGTTAGTTTTTGATCTAAATATTTCATTTTATTTGCACTTACCTTCACAATGAAGACCATCACCACGATAGCCAGGAAAACAGGTACACGTAAAACTGCCTAGTGTATTCGTACAGTGTGCAAATACATCACAGGGACGGTATTTGCATTCGTTCTCATCTATAACAAAACAAAAAAAATAACAAAACAAAATACAAATTAGTAACAAACATTTAAAACTTTTAATTGCTTTTTACTACAGCAAAACGTTTAGAGCTTTCAAAATGAACTCACCTTGAACGTTACAATTACAACCACCCCAGCCATCATTACAATGGCAGACACCATTTAGACACACACCATTTGTGCACTGAGTGCCATCTTTATCACAGTCATCTAAAAAGGAAATGAAACATAAAATAAAGTTATTAAGTTGTCAATGGTGGGAAGTTTTCTTCTTCTACTTACTTGTGCATTTAAGCTCTTTATTAAGCTCATCGGAACCAAGATAACAATCTTGATTGCCGTCGCATAATTTCGATAATTCGTATAATTGTAAATAGTCGGTTGACTCATTCACTTGACAACCAAAATAACCATCTTCCAAATTTAGAAAAAATACTTCGTTACGAAATCGACTACTTTTTAAATTTGTTTTAAATGGCGATAATTGTGTTTGTGTATATAATTGTGTTTGTTGTTGTAGTTGTGAATGTACCTAGAAAGAAATAAACAAAGCAAACAAAATTTAAAAAAAATGCTTATGCAAAAAACAAAAGACTTAAGAATTAAACATATTTAAGAAACATAAATAAAATATAAATAAATGTTATATAATTTGTATATGGAAAAAACCAAAGACTGCAAAAACATGTTAGTTCTTTGTTTTATAAACTTAAACTTCTAAGTTAAAGCTACAAATTTAACTTTTTCTAGGTCAACATTAAGAACAAATTATGCAAGTTTTATTTTTAAAATAAGACAAATGTCTTTTGTTTTGCAGAAAACCAATTTAAAACGGTTTTAAAATTTATTATTTTTATTTACATATGCTCGCCTTTATTATAATATTTTGTCTTGGAATAACAAAAGTTGGCAAAAACTGCTAAAACTAACTTAAGACATTTAAAAATGTATACATATACAAGCATCTAATGAATATTTAACGAGGTGTCAAATAAACATGTGAAATTATTACAAAGATTGGCGGCCTAAATATTTCAAAAAAGCATAAAATATTAAATAAATTTTAAGTTATTACAATAGATTTAAATAGTTCTAAACTCATACATTTTATGCAAATTTCAAAACTAGCACAAATATTTTCCTGTAAATTATTAAAGCATGATATCAAAATGCTAATAAAGTTTGCAAAAATATTTAATTTATTCTAAAAAATTTGCAAACAAAGAATTTTTTTTAAATGATTTGTGGCTATTTAACTATGAGTTCGCAAAAATTATGATATTACTGAAAAGCAAGTTTTTAAAAAGAAAGTTTATAATTTAAGATGAAATGTTAATGATTTTGAATATGTGGTTACAATACACATTGCAAATATTTGACATAAATGACGTAACCACTAAATAAAATATACATATATTTGATATCTATTATTTATTTTAAAAACTTATTTTACTTAGGATGATTGAAAACAAATAGAGTAAAAGCCCGGTACAAAGAAACTCAATTTAACAAAAATCCCATAATCCGACTTAATTGTGAATAAATTGTAAAATAATTAATCGATTTTTTTGATCGATATCTCATTCTGTTTCTATTACATGTGGCTTTGCGATAAAGTAATAAATCTGAACAATTTCTGCCGTTTTCGATTTTTCATGATTTTTTTAAAACAAACCAAATTGCTATTTTCACGTAAAAATTTAATTTTTGCTTCAATTTATTATTATAACATCCAAACTACTGAGCCGATTGAAACACAATACATATATGAACATTTGTACATAGCATATGGAAAATGTATTCAAAGTTCAATCAGTCGAAAGAAGAACATTAATTACTCAATTTTTTGTATATCAAACAAAAAACTAAAATTTTGTGAAAATAAGCTAATTCACTTAATTGTGAATAAATTCGAAAAGAATCAATCGATTTTTATGACCGATATATCATTTTGTTCATATTACATGTGGCTTTGCGATGAGGTAATAAATCTGAACAATTTTCGCCGTTTTAAATTTTTCATGATTTTTTTAAAACAAAAACTAATTACTATTTTCTAGCAAAAAATATATTTTTTGCTTTAATTTGCTATTATAACTCCGAAACTACTGAGCCGATTGAAACACAATATATATATGAAAACTTGTACATAGCATGGGATAAATTTTTTCAGAATTCAATCAGTCGAAAGAAGAACATTAATTACTCAATTTTATGTATATCAAACAAAAAACTATAATTTTGTGAAAATGAGCTAATTCTCTTAATTGTGAATAAATTCGAAAAGAACCAATAGATTTTTATGATCGATATCTCATTTTGTTCCTATTACATATGGTTTTACGATAAAGTAATAAATCTGAACAATTTTCGCCGTTTTCGATTTTTCATGATATTTTTAAAACAAAAAAATTTGATATTTTCACTTAAAAAATATATTTTTTGCTTCAATTTGTTATTATAACTCTGAAACTACTGAGCCGATTGAAACACAATATATAAACGGATTAAAGGTTATACAAAGCTGAATCTTTTCAAAGTTTATTTTGATAACATCGGACTAATTCTTATTGAGTTATCGTTAATTATGTGGAGAAATATTTGAAAAAAATTATAATTTTACTTAAAAATTTAAAAACACCTCTCCATAGAATTTAAATTTGGCCCATATTTGTACTACTGGAACCACAATACATCAAAATTGTGTAGTGGTTTAAAAATCCTTTAATTTTTTTTAGATTTTGTTGCCTTATGTTATATGTGAGCATGATCTTGCTCCTGATGTTATTCTCAATGCTGGAGATGCTACCACATAAAACGTTTGTTCTCGATAGAGAAATTAGTGCAAGAAGTAAGTTATCAAAGGTTAGACTGACAATTTTAGTTTGGGCTAAGGCATCTGGAATAAAGAAGATTAAATGGTTTTTTCGTTCAGATAATGGATATTCATTCAAACGCGGATCATTTTTATAACTGAAATCTCTCCCAATGAAGGCTTTTTAGTTCTTGGTTATGCCCCAAGTCAACCTCCCGAAGAACAGTTAATAAAAACCAAATTTTGGACGTACTTAGTCTTGTATACTTATGCCACAATGCTTAAAACTTATTCAAAAAAGTCTCAATTTAACGAATGAGCTTGAAAATATACCGGCATTTGCCGAATTTTGTTTTATTTGATTTGATGTAGTTTGATCTTTGAAAACACTTGTAAGAGTAAACAACATCAAACAAAGTGTTGATGCTTTTTTGAAATAATATTTGTCATTTGTGATCGTACCTTTCTTATCGCTTCATTTATATTCATTTCATAGCGATCAGATTTACTAGCTGATGATAATTGATCGTGGTGAGTCGATGAGGAAAAGAGATAAACAAATTATCAACTAGATTAGATCACAAGTTACTTTCTGAAACTAAGGTATGAAGGATAAGAGAGTGAAAATGAAATGACAGGTATTACTTGTGTTTGTGTACTGATTTGAATGAACTTTAATCACACAAGGGCCTCTGATTGAGGGTTGAAATTGAATAAACCTGGTGGTTACTTCGTTACACCATTTTTTTTTAATAGAAGTAACACTCAGGCAATTACTGCCTATATATTAATTGTTTTACTTTCTTGGGAAAGGGGATAGATTGTAGAAGGAAAGGTGGTGAAAGGAGGAGAAAAGCTTGTATTTCAAAACTCTGTAATTGCGCATTATGTTTGTTATTAGTACAGGTTGCAGCGCCTCTGGTGGTGAGAAGGCGTATTAGTGGGAAATGAACCCAGGTCGCAAATACCATACCATATCATGCTTAATGATCAAACACTAACCAAATAAACCACAGCTACCACAGTAACCCCTAGGTTTAAATCAGTTATTGCACCTGTTTGTAGTTATGAACTTATAAAGTCAGACGAATTCTATAGGCCTCTACTCAAGTGAAACAGGACGACCATTAAATTGTTAAATTGAAACTGAACCAATCGAAAAATCTATATTTCAGATACATACATAATATTAGTTTTTTGGTGACTTAAAGCACGAATTGTTAGTTTACTAGAATCACATTGTTAATTAAAATAAGTAATGAAGTGTAAGAATAGATCCCATCCCCATTTAGATAAATTTTCAAATTTCCCCCACAAACCCACTGGCATCTATTCCCATTCTATTAATCTTATAAACAAATAAACATAAAACGCAATTAGACAAAAACATCTAACAAAATTAGAAGAAAACAAAAAAAGCATATGTTTCATCTTCAAAATAACCTTAAACAATATACTCATATTGCATGTTTTCAAGATACACATCGTTGAGTTTTGCGTATAATTTTAAGAGAGAAAATCTGTGAATGAAAAGCCATTAATAATGAAAAGATAAATAAATTACACAAAAAACTATATTTTGTAATTAAAACAAAATAATAAAAAAAATCATTTTATTTTTATTTTTCAAATAAAAGTGAGTTTCAAGTAAACTTCACAAAATATCATTAATTTCAGCTGTTAGGGTCTTGAAACATTTGTTTTGATAGCTAAACTAATTATACAGTTTTTATCTATGTCTAATTTAATAAAGTTTATAATTATTTAATTGGCTATAGGCTGTTTTTTTTGTTGTTGTTAGTTAAGAAGTCACTGTTTATGCACAGCATTTTAATAAGACAAGTTCAAGTTTAGTTTTCTTGTATGAGTAAGAATCATTATTAACTATTTTTTAATTTATTACCTTTTTAACCTAAAGCTTTGAGTTAATAAAACACCCTGACCTTGCCAGACGTCTTAACAACAAACATATGTTGTGTATTTATACAATTTTAATAACTCCATCATGTATAGAACAATAAAATAGTTTTTTTTATGATTTTTCTCATTAAAAACTCGCTGCTACTACTTGTTATAACATTTGTGTAATTCGCCCGCTCTCTTAGGTTTTGAAAAACCTTTTGAGTTGTAGTATTAGAAAAAAATCGCTATTAATCTTAAAACAATAGTTAAGTACTTTTTTGTGTTTTTCTTTATTTTCAAAGTCCCATGACATTGTCTATGTGTCTATATGACTGATTTTATATACAACAAAAAATATATGAATTCAATACAATGTATAAAGTCACAGCCTGCCATGTCTATCATCTTTATTGTTAACAGTAGTGGAGAGAGAAAAAGCGAGAGGGGTTTTTGTAATATAAATCTGAAGTTTTCTTTGAAGTATCTGGTAGTTTTCATGTATTTTTTATGATTTCAAGTGCAATTGCAATTAAATTTATTAAGCGTTGCAATATCACTTTTTTTTGAAAAACGTTTTTTTCACATCAACTTGTTGTATTTTCTGTGTAGCTGAGTGCATCCGTTATAATTGTCATATACATCACTTGTTGTGTTGCTGCAGACGATAATCAAGTGATAGTTTGATGTATAACATTTGAAATCAAATGTTATTCAGACATTTTGCTATACATAGAGATCAAAGTTGTGATTTTAGCTGCTATCAGAAGCAGAGTGAGATAAAAACTACAATTGATACGCTGTAATGAAGTCGTTAATTGTGATTTTTATAGATTTTTATTATATAGTTTGAAACTACACATAGAAAAAAATATAGTTGTACATGATCATTTCATAATGTTTGCAAGTTTTTTAACAATATTATGATCAGTGCAATTAGTTATATGTCTATACCATCCATGGGTATTATTTTTGACGCTAAACATACTCTCAATATAATTTTGATGTCAAAAGATTATATTTCGAAACTACAAATTTGAGACTATAGAATTAGTATTCAAATTCGGAACACTCTCTTTGAGAATAGCTTATTTTGGGGAATTTTTTGTAGGAATACAGTTATGAATACAGGAAAGAGTTAGAACACAATGTGAATGAGGTCTTGAGTTGGCTACAAGGAGTTTAAAATCTCGATGTCAGTACAATTTGCCTATAATAATAGGATAACAAATTCACGCAATTGCACTTTGAATAACACAGTGCAACAGTGAAAAAAACACACGATCATGACTATATAGGTTCGACTCTACTACCAAAGGGTAGTAAAACCCTATACTCAGTTTGTCCATTTTGGTGACCAATTTTTTTTTATGGGCCCCCAAAGTTTCTGAAAATCAGTGGGGCCTCTAAAAAAGGTGTCATCAATTTTTGGTTAACAGCTAATTCAGACTTTGTGATACGACTTAACTTTATATGGCAATAATATAGCTAAAAGTCCCCCAAATAAATTTTGTTAAATTTTTTTTCCAAAAAATAGCTTTTTCGTGCACTTTTGTTGAAAAAATATAGGAAGAAAAATTATTTTTTTTACTTTTTTTAGAATAACTTCCAGGGTCTCCTAATTTTTCAATAACAATATTTAGCAAAGTTGTAGCTACGGTAAAGTTGAACAACTCTTGAGAACATATCAATGCATTCTGAACGTGTCTAGTCACTCTAAATAGCACATAAAGATCACTTTGTACCTTAACAATTTTAGTTTTTACTATTTTTTGACGCTAAAACAAAGATTTTTTTGTTAAAATAGTATGATCAAGTACACACTTCTATGTTGTGCTGTATTATTTACTCGGCTGAGGTGTTCGGAATGGGGATCAGTGAGTGGACCCTCAATGCCACACATTTAAAAAAAAAATCGCCAAAAAGCCATTTATGATCCGAATGTGCTGAAATTTAAAATGTAGATAGTCCTTGGAAAGGTCTACAAAAATATGCTTTCATCTGTAGGTGATCTCTTTTAGTTCAAGAGATATTTAGGTTTAATTTTTTTTTAAATTTTGCTCGATCTTTTTTTCGTATTTTCTATATGATAAGCCTACGAAAGGTCGAAATTTGTTTTTTTATATATGACGTATATTTGCGATAAAATTCTAAAGAAAATAAAACATACCTGATAACAATTATTTCGTCCCTACAAAAAGTTACACGCATCCAAAGTTGAAGCATCTTTTTATATATTTCAACTTTGTATGCGTGTGTTTTTTAAGTTTTTTCCCAAAAAAGTCCCCATATTTTTTCTTTTATAAAAAAACTAATTTCCTTCGGGACTATATACATTTTTATGATCTGGAAAAAGAACTTAATGCAAAAACGTATAAAGAAAAATTTAACTAACTTAAGCGGACACTGTACCTCCCAGTCCTATCCAAACTTGGCCAATTTTGAAACAAAATTTTAGGTTTGATTAAAAAATTCTAAAAACGCAAAGCACCGATCCTCAAAAGCTCATCATATTTGTATAGCCCCATATATTGTTTATATATATACAAAACGCTTTTACTATCATACTGTAAATAACGTCAAAGTGGGTTATTTTCTAAAAAAAAATCAGTTTTTGGAACACATTTTCCCCGTTTTAGGAATTTCGATGTTTGAAAACAAAGAATGGCAACATTGGTGATGCCATTGACTTAAGAACATTTAAGTCTATATTACTTCCAAATTTTATTGTGATGTCTACAACTGTTCAAATTTTACATTAATTCAAAATTTTTATTTTTCTTGATGGAAAATCACCATTTTATAATATTGTTAGTTTTTAAGGTAAAATACGTCCGAAAAAACACAAAATTTATTTATTTCACTAAAATGTCAATCTCCAAGTCATGGGGTTTCCATCGATATCAAAAACTTATATAAAAAGCTTATATTTACTCTTCAGAAGCTCCACAAACCTTGCCCACTTTAAACAATTTTGATGTTTTTTCATATCTTGCATCAAGCCGGTCTTGCGTGATCAAGATTGGATAAAGTGATGCGCCCGGATCATACCGATAATGATTTGCCCATTCTTCGTTATTTCAGCACAATAGAGAAGTATACACTTGAACATACATTTTTTAACAACAAATTTTTGTTTTAGAGTCAAAAAATAGTAAAAAACTAAAATTTTTGAGCTACAAAGTGATTTTCGACAGCTATTAAGAATGCCTAGATATGTTCGGATTGCATTGATATGTTCACAAGATTTATTCAGATTTACCGTAGCTACAAATTTGCAAAATATTGTTATTGAAAAATTAGGAGTCCCTGGAAGTTATTCTAAAAAAAGTAAAAAAAAAATTGTTCTTAATAAATGTTTTCAACAAAAGTGCACGAAAAAGCTATTTTTTGGATACAAATTTTAACAAAATTTATTTGGCGGACTCTTAGCTATATTATTGCCATATAAAGTTAAGCCGTATCATCAAGTCTGAACTAGCTGTTAACCAAAAACTGATGACACCTTTTTTAGAGGCCCCACTGATTATCAGACACTTTGGGGGCCCATAAAAAAAAATCGGTCACCAAAATGGACAAACTGAGTGAGGTTTACTACCCTTTGGTAGTAGAGTCGAACCTATACTGTCATGATCTTGTGTTTTCCCAAAAGTCTTCATTTGTTGCATAGTGTAATTAATGAATATTTCTTTTTAACTTTCTCTCGTATTGAAAGACCAACTTCTAGAGCCAATAAAAATTAAATTCAAACAAATTTCACAAAACTTTTCAGAGGGTTTTTTTGACAACTAGTCTAATTTAATTTCGCATTTGAAACTTTGAGGATGAATAATATGACCCTTAGCTGTCGCACCACAAACAGCTTAAAGTATTTGTTGTATATTTTATGGAAGTATTGTTTCTTAAATTACTAATAAAAACTGATTGTTGGTCGAAATTAATGAATATATCACCCATAGATAAATGGATCGGAAACTCTCATGTGAAAGACCTAACTCAGTTGTCAAAAACCTAAGTATAAAGAATAAATAACACAGGGCAACAATATCAAAAAAATTTTAGAGGCTTGTGTAGTGGTTTACTATACAATTTTGATGTATTGTGGTTCCAGTAGTACAAATATGGTCAACATTTTAAATTCTATGGAGAGGTTTTTTTTTAAAAAAATGTTTAAGTATAATTGTGAATTTTTTTAGACTTTTCTTCACATAATTAATTATTATTAAAATAAACCTAGATGAATTGGAATTTCCTAAAACGAACCTTTAATTCGTTTTATATTGCTCGGTAGTTTCGGAGTTATAATAACAAATTGAAGAAAAAATATATATATTTTACGTGAAAAAAAAAACTTTTTTTATTTTAAAAAACTCATGAATTATCGAAAACTGCAAATTTATTACTTTATCGCAAAGCCACATATAATAGCAACATACTGAGATATTGATTGTAAAAATTAATTGAAGTTCTTCGAATTTATTCACAATTAAGTGAATTCGCTTATTTTCACAAAATTTTAGTTTTTTGTTTGATATACATAAAATTGAGTAGTTAATGTTCTTATTTCGATTGATTGAATTTTGAAAACATTTCTCTGATACTATGTACAAATTTTCACATATATAGTGCGTTTAAATCGGCTCAGTAGTTTCGGAGCTATAATAACAAATTGAAGCAAAAAATATATTTTTTATGCGAAAAAAATATTTTTTTTGTTTTAAAAAAATCAGGAAAAATCGAAAACTGCAAAAATTGTCCAGTTTTATTATTTTTTCACAAAGCCACATATAATAGCAACAAATTGAGACATCGATCATAAAAATGGATTGAAGCTTTTCGAATTTATTCACAATTAAGTGAATTCGCTCATTTTCATAAAATTTTAGTTTTTTGTTTGATATACATAAAATTGAGTAGTTAATGTTCTTCTTTTGATTGCGTTTCAATAGGCTCAGTATTTTTAGAGTTATAATAACAAATTAAAGCAAAAAATTTATTTTTTATGTGAAAATAGCTAATTTTTTTGTTTTAAAAAAATCATGAAAAATCGAAAATGGCAGAAATTGGTCAGGTTTACTGCTTTATCGCAAAGCCATATGTAATAGAAACAAAATGATCATAAAAAGGGATGAATTCGCTCATATTCTGAATTTTGAATGAAGTCTATTATGAATTAATTCAATCATGAATGAATTCTTTGCAAATAAATGCTTTGAACGATGCTAAAGAATTAGTTTATTGCGAATGACTTTATGGAATTCAGTTCTGAAATTCAGAATTTATTAATTCTGAATTAGGTTTTTGAATTAATGAATTAATTAATTCAAAGCTCAGCTGCAAAGTGTGAAGCAAGCATATAAGTACAGATGTAGATGTCGAATAAATA
This sequence comes from Calliphora vicina, assembly GCF_958450345.1. Lineage (NCBI taxonomy): Eukaryota > Metazoa > Arthropoda > Insecta > Diptera > Calliphoridae > Calliphora > Calliphora vicina. The sequence continues at coordinate 63,033,610 of NC_088781.1, read as the reverse complement.
AGGACTTTCAGACTTTAGGCCAGCCATTACTAAAATACATCTAGGTAATGTAAAAGTAAAGGTCATTACAAATTCTGTTAATCAGTAATGACATAATATTATAAAGTTTGTGCTGGAATACTTCTTAAATTTAAATATATTTTTGCTAAAATTTAATGCTGATGTTGGCCATGATGACAATAAAAATTATCTTGTTTTTAATCTTTTAATTTGAAAGTAAATCATTTTAATATACATTATAGCGGCTTTTGATATAAAAAAAAACTTCTAACATTAACACCTCGCATGGCTTTAGATAATCTTAATTTATTCCTACAAAATACAATAAAATTCCTGCAATTCAAACTCAAATTTCTTGAAATTTAGCCAACATTTCTCTAAATTTTATATTTAGCATTCATTATAAAAAGGAAAATTAATCAATTTTATTATGGCTAATTTAAACAAATTAAATTATTTTGAAAATAAATTAAAAACTCAAACACACGAACCATAAAAGGCCCATTAAAAAAAAGGCAACAAAAAAACTCTAATAATATTTGTTTATTTAAATACAATTTTTATATAAAAAAAGAGAAAGAAGTCAATAAACTTTGGCAAATGTTAAGAAATAGAAATAGAAAGAAGACATAATAAAAATCTGTTTTAATACTATTACATGTTATAAAAAAAGAAAGATGAAGAAAAAAAAACCTTTATTGGCTTAAAAATTAAGCTTATTGTTGTTATATCAATAAGATTTTTGGTTAAATTTCTTTCTATTTTTTATACAACTTGCACTGTGTGTTTTGATGAAAGCCATTATGATGGCATTGACAAAGATATGTTGAGTTCAGCTAAAGACCAATGACCGTTCTATGTTTATAACTTTGTTTTCTGCAAATATTTCTTAACTCCAAAGGTCTTTAAACTTTCTTTGCTTTCATCTCATCGCATAACATTGATTGTTTTCCCAAGAAATCTTGTCTTTATATCTAATAATATTTCTACACAAATTGTATAAACCAGCATTATAGGTTTTTTTTTTGTTATTTGTTTGTTTGGCATACACTATTTCAATGTTTAATTAGCATGTTTAGTCATGTTATAACATTTTGGCTAATGATGTTTATATCTTATTTTGAGCCAAGCTTAAATCTATAATTATGCTTAATTTTCTCCAACCTTTCTTTCTATGCGCTGTTTTGTTTTTTTCATTAACATTTGTGTCCAATTAAAATATGCCGTATGCAGTATTATGTAGTTAAAAGAATACCGTTGCTTGACTATTTGCACATCATTAATTTCTCTATTTTTTGCTTAATATTATGGATTTCGCTTTAAATATCATTAAATTTATGTATAATTTCTGTTTATAATTTATAATTTACTTGAAAAATGTTAACTTTAGTAGTATTTAGTGTAGTATGATGTTTTGAAATTCGCAAAAACTCAAACATTTATGATTTTAATGAAGTGCTGAACTGTAAAAAAAGAACTTTTGTGTTGAATTTTTTTCCACCATATTCTCATGCTAAACTGTAATTAAATGGCTTCGAAATGTAATTTAAGGAAAAAAAGCTTTTAGTTATGTAGTTATAATTGGTGGTAAATACGCCTGGGAAATTGAATTCAAAAATTAAAATTAATTATTTTATTTAGATGTAGCTGCATACAATACAAACAAAAGACTTCAAACACGAACTATAATGAGTTTTTTTTCATTTGTTTGAATTACTCGTAAAATTGTGCATGTTCAAATATGTTTTTTTCAGTTACAATTGTGTGAATTTTATTTCAAGTTCAGAATAAGTAAATTTTGTGTCAATTGAGGAAGTGTTTTTATTTTGTCGTTAAAGTTTTTTTAGATATTTTTGATGTAATTCCCTAATGAATAATATAAACTGAAGTAGGGAGGGTCATAACAAAGTCAAAAATTTAATATTTTGAAATGAGTACTAAAAGGTCCAAACTATTTTTTTTTGCCTTCGAGTTTTATTGAAAAATGGCTTTTGTTATACATAAATATTATAATGGAAAACTTCATAAATTTCATGTTTTCTTTGTCCGATACAAACATTTTTATGCATTCCAATATGTTGGAACCTGCAAAATAGATGAGGTGAGGGTGGATATAGGATGTACTACATCCTCTATTGTTGATAGTGAATTTAAACTTTTCTAAACTTAATGTGATAGTAAATACATCTGCAAAAAGTTTATTCCACATGCAGACATTATGGCTACATAAGGAATTAATATTGAAGTGTGTTATGCTGTCCACTAGCCAATCGATCAATAACACAGGTCACCAGCCAAAAAAAGGCTTGAATAATCACTATATAGATTTGATGCACCATGTCGAACTAAGTACAAAAATGGTAAAATTTTTCAATTCTATGGAGAGATATTTTTTTCTAAATTTTTAAGTAAACTTACAAATTTTGTTAGACGTTTTACCACATTAATTAATGATAACTCAAAAGGTGTTAGTCTGAATCAATTTTATGTATATCAATCAAAACAACTAAAATTTTGTGAAAATGAGCGAATTCACTTAACTGTGAATAAATTCGAATAGAAGCAATCGATATTTATGATATCGTCCCCATTACATGTGGCTTTGCGATAAAGAAATAAATCTTTTTTCACGTAAGAAATATATTTTCTGCTTCAATTTATATTTATAACACCGAAACTATTGAGGGAAACTATTTTTTTAAAACAAAACAAAAATTCTATTTTCACGTAAAAAATATAATTTGTTGCTTCAATTTGTTATTATAACTTCGAAAATACTGAGCCGATTGTAATCGAAAGAGGAATATTAACTACTCAATTTTATGTATATCAAACAAAAAACAAAAATTGTTTGAAAATGGGAGATTCACTTAATTCTGAATAAATTTGAAAAGAGTCCATAGATTTCTATGATCGATATCTCATTTTGTTCCCATTATATGTGGCTTTGAGATAAATCAATAAATCTGAACAATTTCTGCCGTTATCGATTTTTCATAATTTTAAAACAAAAAAAATTTCCTATTTTCACGTAAAAAATATATTTTTGCTTCGATTTTTTATTATAGCTCCGAAACTAATTAGCCGATTGAAACGCAATATATAAACGGTTATATAAATTTTAATTTTTCTGAGTTTAATTTAATAATATCGGATTGACCGTTTTTAAGTTATCATTAATTATGTAGAGAAACGTCTAAAAAAATTCACAATTTTATTTAAATTTTTTTTTTAAAAAAACCTCTCCATAGAATTTAAAATTGTTACTACTGGAATCACAATAAATTAAAATTGTGTAGTGGTTTAAAAAGCCTCTAAAATTTTTTTCGATTTTGTTGCCCTGTGTTATTAGAGGCAATTTTAAACTGGTAAGTTCTAATGAAAATAATGAAATATTCAAAAGAATCCATAGTAAATAACATTATGATAAAAATATAATTAAATACTTTAAATAAATTAAACTACTGTAAGAATATTTACTAAACTAATATTTGATGATATATAAGTAAAAAGAAATAAAATTTGTTACTTACTGTACTCGAAAGTAGCACTATCCACGTGACTAGTGGCAAAAATATTTTCATTTTTGCTGTAAAGATAAGAAAGAATAATAAAAAAATACATAAATTAATAAATTATTCAATAAAAGACAAAGACAAAATATATTGAGGTAAATCTTTAACATAAAATGCATACAAAATCGTTAATCAAGTTAAAAATACCACCTTAACTATGGTTTTATCATTTCAAGCTTCAATTGGAGCTTCACAATACACAATAGTTTATCTTTTGAAGTTTTACTCTCTTACAATCCTTAACAAATATAGTAATACTCAAATTATAGAGTCGTACACAACATTAATTGATAGTCTAAGAGTAAGAGCGTCTCTAAAGCGCCTAAACTATGACTAATTAATTACACTTTTTCAATGTCAAACTGTCACTGTAAGTATGGTAGGCAAACTTTAAAATAGCAAAAGACAAGGGCGCCATACGCTGAACGCCAAAAAGGCGGCTTAATACAAAAATAAAAGCTGAGTACTTTCATGGCTGTGTAAGAGATCCATGTAAGATTTTTGCTGTTAGTTAAACACTAAAAAATGGTGGCTCACGGTTAATGTGTAAATTTAAGCGGGGGGAATACACAAATCTTAGGGAAAAATAAGAAAAATTGCGTAAATTGATATTTTATGCTTTAAGCATAACAAGTGTTTATAAATCATGTTGGCTGGGATGGGAGTAGAGGAAGAAATTCTAAACGCATGTTGCTGCAAACAGGTGAAATATATATCTGGCCCCTATGCTGATAAAACGAACAGGCCAAATGCTAAGTTTCGCTTTTAACGTAACGTAATGAAATGAAATTTAATTCAAGGTTAGATTTAGTTGTAAAAGTCCTATATTTGACAGTGGATTTTAAAACGTAAGAGCTAAGACACACACTTTATTATGGCAGATAATGCGTGTGTGTGTGACTGTAGAAAAGCTTCGTGTTGTGTGGAGAGGTTAAATTAGAACACGGATCGATATCAACTGACATGTAGGGATAAATAAGAGCACACAACTGAAATCGCAGTCTGTAAGAGTGTGTGCTGAAGCTAAAAAAATCTAGACAAATAGGAAATTGACAAGAACATGCTCCAAATTAAATGGATTTTTTTTTTGAGTTTGTCATTTAGTTAGAACAACACTGTCAATTTAGAATGTTTACTGAACAAACTAAAAAGATCTGTTGGGATCATCATGAAATTCGAAACCAAACAATTTCTCTTAACATTCTGCACAAATTACTTATTTCCTTTTCACAAAAAATGTTCAAAAATAACCAAAATCACCTAAGCTTAAAGTTCAATTACCTGTCACCATGTTTTACATTTTGTTTGTATAAAATAAAAATAAGTTTTTAATGTTTCAGCGCTTATAAGTTTTGTTGGTGTTTCACTTAATTTCTTTCATAGTTTATTAACCTTTTTATAAATACAATATATTTACATGGACTTAAAGTATGAAAAAATAAAAAAACTAAAATAAATATAAAATTTGTCTTTATCGTTTCGTATGAAAACGATTTTTTTTTCTTTTTCGTACATGTTTAATTTCTTTCACATTGTCGTAGTGTCTTCATACCAACAATTGTTGCTACTTTTTACCAGCTTGTTGTATGGTATTGCAGAGCTGGTGGTGTTTTGTTCTTAAGCTCTCAAGTGTGTTTAAATCAAGTGCGTGTTTGAAATTTTAACAAATTATTATTGTTCTTTAAGAAGTTTGTTGGTGTTTAAGTACATTTTTGTTATTTGCTTCATTCGATTTTTGGTTTTTTTTTGTTTTTTTGCTGAAGGGTTAATAAAATACTTTAAGCAGGAAATCCTATTATTTGCTTAGGTTCTAACAATACAAATTTACTCTTTTCTTCGTTTTTTTGTTAAGAACAATGGTAATTGTTTTTAAGTTAAATAAATGAAATATTTTGAAGAAGATCAAAGACGAGAGCAACAAGTGTTTGGTGAGTGATTTCGCAGTTTTGTGTTTGAGGTGTTTGGAGTTTGGTGTAAAAACCCAATTGACCAAATAATCGAGGTTGTGCAAAAATGAAAAAAAAGTTACGATTCTCGTGTAAAAATGTTGGTTTTGTTATAGAGAGTGTTCAGAATACCGAATTATACTCGATAATTTTGTGCAGCAAATTAGATAACTTTTCAAATCACGAATCTTGTTATTATAGAACAAATCTCATATTGCTAATGATTTGTTATTGATATTATTCGGGAATTTTCGTTAACAAAGGCTCTAGATTACTTTTAAAATAAATCTCGATCGATATTGTTAACAATTTGTTATTGTTCTCGAACTAGAAGGAAAATTATTTGTTATACTGTTATATACAACATCTTCCAGAGAAAATTCTTTGCAATGTGTATTGGGTTGGCGTGACTCGTTACTTTTTTAAAACGAAAGAAAATAAGATTTAAACGGCATGAATGGAAAAAGTACGATCATATCAACTTTTGCATCCCAGTTCCCGAACCTTTTAGAATTAAGGTTTGCGATAGTCGTTCTCGAATGTTTATAAGATAAAAGTTCCCATAAAGTTTAATAGCTATACAATTTCCGTATGCTTTGGTTAATGAACAATGTTTGATATTTTCAAGTAGTTGTTCATTCTTTAGGTAGTTGTTGAACTTTTCAATTCAAACACATACTGACTTGAAAGAAATTTTGGTGTAACACATTTTGCATGGAATATATGAAAAAACGTAAAAATTTTTCAAAGGGGCCAAGGATTGTGAAACTTCTGAGGTGTAAATGAAGACTTTTTATATAAGTATTTGGTATTGGTGAAAATCTCAGGACATGAAGATTGATATTTTAGTCAAATTAACAAAATTTTATAATATTTTGGGACTATAATATTTTTAAAAACTAAAAAAAATAAATAATGTTGTGATTTTTCATAAAGAAAAGAATAAAAATTTGAACGGTATCGTAACAAAATTTGGAAGCAATTTTGACTCAAATGTCCTTAAATCAACGGATTATAATTTTTGAAATTTTTTATTTCCAAATACCGCAATTCCTAAAACGGGGAAAATGTGTTCCAAAAACTAAGTTTTTTTTTTTAAAAAAACTGCCTACTGTGGCATTATTTACCGTGTGATAGTAAAAGAGCTTTGTAAGTATTTAAGAAACATAGAGGGTTATACAAATATTGCACTTTTTCGAGGATCGCTGCTTTTCCATTTCAGAACTTTTTACTCAAACCGATTTTTTTTAAATTGGCCAAGTTTGGATATGTCTGGCGGGTGTTGTGTCCGCTTATGTGAGCCAAATTTTACTTTCCTCGCTTTATCATTAAGTTCTCTTTCCGGATCATATAAATTATATTATAGTCCTGAAGATAATATTTTTCTACAAAAGAAACAATATATGGGCCTTTTTGGGAAAAAACATAAAAAATACGGCACTTTTTACATATTCGAACTTTGGAAGCGTGTAACTTTTTATAGGGACAAGATAACTGTTAGAAAGTTTTTTTATTTTATTTAGAATTTTATCATGAATCTAGCTGATATTTTAAAAATAAATGTGGACCCTCCGTAGGTCCGCCATATCTAAAACACCATAAAAATATCTAGCAAAATTAAAAAAAATAAATCAATAAACCTAAATATCTCTTCAAATAATAGAGTTAACCTGCACATGTAAGCGTATTTTTTGTATTTTTTGTAGGGCTTTTTATATTTTAAGCTTCAGTTCACTCGGATCATAACTGGATTTTTTGTAAAAATTTGTGACCAACTTTGAGGAGCCAAGCACTGGCCTCCATTATAATGTAAATCCACTCGAAAACACACCAGCTTCAAACATGTTTCCGAGATACCGAATTATTTTCAGAAAAAAAAAACGTTTCTAAACTACTGGGCATAGTAAGTAAACATTTTTTTAGGTTTTAGGAAGTTAAACAGTGATGTCAGTGCTTACCATTACGCCTTACTGTAAAGCAACAAATAAGCGAATAATTGTAGGGATTTTTGTATTAAAGTAAGCGAAAATAAATGAAAAGCTTACTTCCCTTTCAAAGAATCTAACTGTAAGTGAAATATTTAAATACTTATTGGCTTACAATGAATCATGTTTTATTACTTGCAAGTGGGAATTTACAACCTCTGGCTTTAATGCTCATTTGATATGAGATAAAGTTAAAGAGATAGCTCAAAAAACCCAAGCCATCATGGAATTATTGGAAATTAGAAGACGGACGTATGGATGGCATCAATCTGGAAAAATTCCATCCCTTCTAAAAGTTTAAGCACGAAACAAATGAGTGGATAATAAACGAACATTTCAGAGTCATGCCAGCTCTGCTTTGGAGAAACTCAAACCTAAAGAGATCAATGGAGATATTGAACCTGAATAAGCTAACACTAAGAAAACTAGTTCATGTTTTAACTGGACACTTTGAGTTTTAGAGGACGAAACTCTGGAACATTACCTGTACCACTGTCCGGCATTTAGTCGAATTAGCGGACGAAAACTTTTATATAGACACCTTGCCAAACCAGAAATATCTTAGGAATTCGGATTAAAAATCATTAAGAAATTATTAAAAAACTACCAGCCTAACCACAAAAGTCGATTTTTATTTTAAAGTTGACTATTATTTTAAATTTCGTACCATAAAACAAAATTTCAGATATAATATAAAATGTTGTTTTCTTATTTTAAAATAAACTTTTTGTTTTGAACTTTCATGTACATTTTGGTTTTATTTTAATGTTTTGAAATTTCTTTTTTTATTTATATTCATTGAAAAATATTTTCATTTATTTCAATGTATGAGTTGGAAAAAGTTTTGAAAGCTTTTTTAAAATATTTCTTATGTTACGAAAAAAACAAAGTTCCATTTTAAAATAAAGTCGACTTTAACAAAAATTAACTTTTAAATTTATTTTATAGTTAGGCTGCAGCATATGTTAACCTAGCCGAGTATGAGATTAGGAAGATCACTTCTATATGAGAGCACAAATAACCTAACCTAACCTTTGTGAAAGTGCCTTATGGCTTCTTCTTTTGAAGTTATTCTTAGCAACATTAAAAAAGTCTATACAATTGTATTCATAGCTATTTTATCTTTAATTTTACTTTATAAAAAGGTCTTTTGCTTTGATATTTCAAAACAAATGCTCCAAACGTGAACATACATATTTATTGAGAATCAAGACTCTTAAGACTTCATCAAGTTTTGAAACTTCTTTAATATTTTAATAATATTTAAATAATACTTATTACAATAATTACCATAATACTTATTAAACCTAATTAATTCAATACAAGTCATTATTATGGTTTTTTTGTTGGACTGAAAAATTGATTAAGCATAAAAGCATGTTGTTTTTCAATTTATTTTAATGCAGAAAACTACTTGATTAAACACGAATTCCTCATAATTTTCTCTAGTTGGAAACAAAAAAATACAATAATTAAATATTTTTAACATGATTTTTGTTCAATTATTAACAACAATTCTTGACTTAATTGAATCTTCGAACTACCTACTAAGTATGGCCACATACTGAAATAAATTAACTTTTTTGTCATCAATTGTAGAGCTTTTAACGTCTACAATTTTGATAGTTGATCAATAAAATATTTTAAATTATGAACATGGTTGTACTGCATATTAATGACATTTTTAGCACAGATTCTTAATTTAACATCTGTTAACATGTTAACATAAAGCTGAAAAGGCTAGCCAGAATAAAAGCAAAACCTAAAAAAACAACATTTACAAAACATTAAAAAAAAGGATTTTGTAAGTAAGACTCCTTTTTGGAGCATTATTACTTCATTAAGTGCTGGAAACAAAGGTTATTGAAAGGAGAACATAAGAAGAAACAAAAAAACAGAGAACTATAACTTGAGGCTGGTGTAATATATAATATGCTGTCCATTTGTAAGTCTGTCTGGGGCTCATTATGTATGATATTGTTTCATGTTTTTTTTTCTTGTTTTTTGGTTTTGGAAGCATCATATGATTTATGAGATTTTAATGAATGAATTTCTTAAAAGAAAAAAAAACAAAAACAACAAAAAAACTATATAATTTAAACTAAACTCAGAATTAACAAGTTGTATGTACAAATTTTTTACAACATTGCGACGTTTTAGAAGTGAGTATTCTGGTTACTTGTTACGAATGCAAGGCGAAACTGAAAGAGCATGTAACCATGTAACCGGTTTCTGACTTATTTAACATTTATTGTAAAAATGTCTGAAATAAGAAACCTTGACATTAAAAATATTTTTAATTTGGGTGTTTTGTATGTAACAAACAAATGTACAAAACAAAAAAAAAAAGAATTGTTTATCAAAAAAAAGGTGTAAAGAATTCTTTTTTTTATCTAAATTTTTAAGATCGGCTAAATTTTTAAGCTGTTAAAGCTGATTAAATCGGGTTTTAAGGTTTATTTTTAGCTTTATAAAACCTACAATTGTAGTAAAATGTGTGTGTGTGTTGTGTGCCTTTTCGCTAACTTGTTGTCATTTTATTCAAAGTTAAATAAAAACTGACTTCTTCATATTTCTATTTGCTAAATCTAGTAAAACCGGAAATTTTACGCATTTTAATATTTTATTTACCATTATGTATTCTTTTTTTTTCTTTAACATTTTTAATTTATATGTAAGCTTTTTTTATACATAATGTTGAGCTTTTTTAATGCATTTCTTGTGTGTTATTTTTATTTTTTTGGTTTGTTTATTTTGCTGTTGGTCTTAATTTTTTTTCCTGCTTTTAGTAAGTTTTGCACATGCAGCAAACTGCATTAGACATTGATATGCAACCATACTTGTTGTTTTATTTTATTTGTTGGTTGTCTGTCTGTCTGACTGCTTGGTTGATTATTTGTTGGTTTGGCAAATAAATTCATTTGTCTTTAGTGGTTTTGACCAAAAAATCTCATAGTTATAAACAAATTCAACTCGACATACATGTCGAGTTAGATCTCCTTTGGTATGTTTAGCAAAATGAATTTCAAATATGTGTTATTTGAATTAAATAGACATAGGCAATTCTTATTGTAAATATGTTTGCTGTATGCTGCTTGCCAAACCGTAAATACTTGTTACAATATTTTTGTGTCTGCCTGCGTGTTTGTTTTTTTTTATTTTGGACGAGTTTTATACAAATAAGTAATGATTGTGGACAAGAAGTTATGAGGTTTATGGGTGTGTATGTTAACGAGACCAGTGTCAATTGAGTCATTGGCTTTTTTTAGTAAATAAAGCTTAATATAGAAAGAAATTTAAAAGATTTACTTTATAACAGATATGTTTTTTTTTTTGCCTTAAATGATGGGACATTGATTTATTCGGATATTTTTATAGTTAGATGATTATAATTATAAAACAAATTGCCTTAAAGTTCTATAATTGTAAAAATCTTAGACTTTATGTAAGATCGATCATATTCCGAATGAAAAATATTTATAAAATAGACCTATAATAATATATATAATCATATAGTACTTTGAGTCTAAGTGATCACCTCCAGAGCAGAAGAGCATTTAACTTTTGCTTAAATATACATATTTTTTTAAAGTGGTCCATGTTATAAAGAAAATATATGCTTGAATTTAGAAATTAAAAATGGGAAACATTTAAAATGCCAAGATTTTCAGTACTTCTTTTATATTTTTAAACATTGCACAGATTTTCGTTTAAATAATTTAAGCCTTTGGAAATTTTGTAAAAAAACTAAAATTTTGAAGTGATCATTTTAAATTTAACAATATACAGTTTGTAAATATATACATTTTTAAACCACAGATATCATTTCCTAGCTTAACTATGCACCTAAATAATAAAATATCTCACTCAATGTTGGATAACACTAACTCAGTGGTAGGCATATAGAGAATTTTTGCTCTTACTTTTTATATTATTTTTCTTATTTCTGGCACTCTAAATCTCATTGTTAAAGAGAAAGACAATAAAAAGGCAAATATATAAAGACCAAAGGTTGATTATAATCAGAACTGCTACCGGCAAATTACAAAAAAAAAAAAAACAACATGAGAAAATTGTGTAAGAAATTAAAGGATCGCCAGAAAGAGCTACAATCTATCGTATTACGGTCATCAATGCGAATTTATACCAGTTGGTGGCAGTTGCGAATTCAGGCAAATTCGAGTGAATTTTTTTTTTTAGATGTTTACAAAATAAGCTATTATTCAGCAATCATTTATCAATATTCTGTAAAAAGTACATTCTTTAAAAAGTTGTCAAAAAGTACAATAGTACTAAATTTCCATTGCTTGATGTATATAAAAATCTGTTCAGTATCTAACATTATGAAGAATCTACTTGTATTGAGTAAATTCTATGCAGAAAACTAAATTTGCATTTATTTGTGTTGTTTTTGAATATTTTAACCATTTATGTATTTGTTAATAGAACGACAAAATTTGGATATAAAATTTTTTCTTCCTTAACTTAAATGCTCACACTATTTTGTACTTCTTTATGTAAACATAAAAGAACTTCTAAAGAAGAGAAAAGGTAATAGAATTTGCTAAACGGAAATGGTAAGAAATATTGTTATCCGAATTGTATTTAATACGGGTTGGTTTTACGAAGCATGTCATACGTTTTTGATTCCTATTCATTGAATCGGCTCACCTTGCCTAGTGCTTCTTCATGTAAACAAGTAAATTCATTCTAAAAGGTCTTCCAAAGAACCGAAAAAGTAATAGAAATTGCAAATCAGATATAGTGAAACATCAAATTATGCGAAATGAATTTAAAACGAATTTGTTTTATGACGCATGTTATTCTTTTTTGATTACTATTAACGGAATTGGAAGTGATGTTATTTTTATAAGAAAGTAGTGATTAATCAAGCGAAACCAAAATAAGTATTCAAGACATTTGAAGTTATTGTAAAGTATTTTGCTAACTTTTACATTTTAAAGGAACGGAATACAGAATATCGCACTGCTAGCTCTAAAGAGAGTCAACTCTAAATTTTTCAATTTAAATTTTTTGCAAGAAATTGATGTGCAGTGGTCATATCTACCCAAGGTAAAAATCTTTTTTGCCTCTACTGAAAATGTGTAAACTTTGAGTTGACTCTCTTTAGAAGAACCAGTGCGATATGTTCGCTTGAAACTTGAGCTGCTAAAAATGTCAAAATATATTTAAAATATTATTCTAAACACAAACATTATTCAAAACTGAACTTTAAACTATTCATATTTCTTAATTACAACCAAAAAAAAAATCTTCATTGAAAACTACCTTTATCATAAATTATGACAAAATGTTACTTGTAAGACATATTTGAATAATTACTCAAATTATAATGTAACTACTGTTAGACCCCAAAACACATAAAGACTCTAGCTGGGTAACATGACAGCCGACAATATCTACATTTTACTAAGAAATATAAACATCAATGGCAGACGGCCTACAACAAATCACACTGACATATGACAAAGAACGCACCTTTTTAGTTGAAGAAAAAGAAACACTGAAAACAGCAAGAAGACCATCCTTGAAATTATGAATAAGTATTTAATAAAAACCCCAACACCAATAACACAAAAACCAGATTAACATAACTAAGATATTTTTTGTTCAATCAAAAAAAAAAAAAAAATCATTTTATACAATAAGTAAATAAATTGTATAAAATGTGATTTTTTTTCTTCTTTAATGGTAAGACAAGTTTCGATGAAATGTATGTCATTTTTTTATATTTTTGTTGGTTTCAGTTTGAGTTCACAAACGCAAAAACAAGTGTGATATCATCACATACAGCATCTGAAATACTCAGCGTTTGAAATATCTTGAAAGAGTTTTAGAGAGAAAAAGCAACAAAATTGAATTTTTAATTACTCATTTAGAATTAAAAAGAATTTAGATGACTTTTGTTGATATTGTGAAATAGCAAAATATCAAAAAAGAACTGTTAGATAGGTTTTAAGTATAAAGAAACAGCTTTGCTTTGACATTTAAAAAAAAAAACGGGCAAAAAATTAAATTTGATGCTTAATTTGCGTCAATTATAAAATCATGATTAAGCTGCTTAAAACAGTTAAAGGCAAGAACCAAACCCTTTTTAACAAATTAAGTTAATTAAGTAATCATAGCTTAAGCCTAAAATAACATTAGACTATTTATTTAAGAGCTTTTGTTTTTTAGTTTAAAAACATTTTGTAAACTTTATAGTCTAACCCTGCTTTTAAGTTTTGCAATGCAAAAAGGGCTAAAGAGGGACTTGTTTTTTTCAACTCTTTATTACTTACAGTGTTTTGTTATCATGATTATGCTTAAGGTGTATATTTTATTTAAGCGTTTATTAGCTGATAAACAAAACTAGATAAAAGCCACAAAAACATATTCAAGTACTGGAGTACTACCAGTAAATATCTACAAAAAGAATTTTAAGCCACCATAAACAACTACCAACTTAAAAGAATTTCTTCTTTTTTTATAAATAAAATACTTGTAAATTATCGTATGAAATTGTAGACCAGTTGGGTGTGTTGTTGAAATTTTTATTGTTGCAAGTCTGGTAAAGCAAAATTCAGTTTTTTTTTATTTTATTATGATTTTATACAAAGATTTTTGTTTCTATACTCTTATTACAAAATTTCAACATACAAGGAAGTGTAAATAATGCTGGACAAAAGAAAATAACATAAAAATATCTACTAGTTTTTGGTTTATTCTCTAAACAACATCTAAATACAATTCTTACTACAAGGCTTACAGCTAAATAAACTGAATAAAAATATAGAAAAAACTGAAATCTTTTAAAAGGTTTTGGTTTTTTTAAAGAAAGTTGTTGTTGTTGGGTTAACACCCATCATAATAAATATTCACAAAATGTATAATAAAACAGAAAAAAAGAACAATTGAATTTTTAGTTATAGTGTTGAAAACTTATTATTAGTATTATTTAAAAGTTTCAAACCAAACTATACAATTACATTTTTAAACTTTTTCAAAAGTCTTGCTTGTATTCTTTTCTGTTTGAATATAAAGTTTTGTTTAGAGTTGAAAAACTAGTAACGGTAGTTGTTTCTTTTGTTTCGTTTATTTTTTTTTATCTTTCAAATGAGGAAATATATCAATAAAATAGTCATAAAAATGAAGCACTAAACCTAAAAATAAAATTCTTTTGTTTATGACGGTTTGTCTTTGACAAATCTTTAGAAATTTTATTATATCAGAGTTTAAGATGTCACCGCTTAATGATTCGAAATAAAAAATATTTATCACATCTTTAACAGATTTATTTTGGAGGATGTTTGTGGTTTATTTAATGAGTTTGACATATATTTGTTAAATCTCATTTTTATATCTACTTTAATGATCAATTAAAATTTGATTTTCAGAATTTTTAATTGAGAATTATTAAAAACATACATCGTGCTAATTTCTTAAATAAGAGATATTTTTTAATAAAAAAAATTTAAATGTTATTTCTTATTTCAACCGAATTTTTATTTTATACGCCATCTGGACAGATGGCGTATAGTTTTTTTCTTTAATAAATTATATGTCATTTTAAAGGGAACATATCTGTCATTTTTTCGCACTTAGTTATTTAATTTGAAGAAAAGTGCCACTGAAGCACACCGAAGCTTATGCTGAATGTGTTTCATCGGTTTCTTTAATATTAAAATATTTTTTAAAATTTTAATAATTTTCTTTTTTTCAAAAATTTGTAGCAATATTTTAATATTTTTTCTATATATTTTTCAATAGTTTTTTTATTATTTAATTAATAATTATTTCGCAACATACCATTTATATCTGTTAATATTGACAATTTCTCTTCTTTTACAAAATAATTTGATGTTTCACACTTGAAGTTAAAATCTGAAATAAGCTTTTAAATCAGAAAACAACTTAAAACCAGACATAGTCTAACAGAATGACTCAATGCAAGAACAACAACAAAAATACTAAAATAACAAGATTATTAAAAAAAGTAATTTGTTTTAAATATAATATGGGAATTAATGTAATGTGGGTGTAGAGTTTGGTTTCTGTAATACCAAATATAAATTCAAAATTAATTTTATATAGACTCGTACAACCAAAATTAAATAAAGAAACAAGAACAATCTTTAAAGAAATTGGCAACAAATTTTGTTTAAAAAACAAAAGACTTAAGACATATGTGGTCGATTCACAATTTATCCTATCATGTCATATTGTCATAATGTTTTAATATTTCAACACTCGTCGGCTCGGCTTAACCCACTCTTAGGCAGGTTAGGATAACACAATAAACCTAGCATACGAAGTAGTATTATTTTAGGTAATTTTTTGCTTGAAAGCAATAACAACATTTTCAAACCATTGTGAAATATGAGAACGTTATGGCAATATGACATGGTAGGAGACCTTGTGAATCGACCAATGATCATGCCCGGTAGGCAATTTATAAATATTGCGCTAGCTAGTTTTTCTTTTGTTCTATTTGCCAAATGTCGTTAGGAAAACATCAGAAAACATTACTACTAAAATGAACAGTATTGCTGACAATATGCTGATTTTATTGTAGAATAATTTGAACAACTATATGAGAAAGTTGTGTGATGTCACAAGAATACAGCTAAAGATTTTTTATGGAATATGGTGGTTAGTTTATTAACCAACATGGCGGTTGGCATTAAAAATAATTATGGTAAAAATTTTAAAAATTTGTTCGAAAACTTATCATTTTGACTAAATTTTCAGAACAAAACAAACGAAATAACAGTGTAGGTGAGACTTTCTCCAATTCTTTTATATTATTTGGTATACCCCCCCCTTCTGTATCATCAACCGGCTCTTCCAAACTAATAATTTGTGTTCTTCGTTGGGTCCAAGTTTTTCCCATACCTTCGAACAAAATATCTTCAATTTAATGTTCATTGAGTACACGCGGCTTCCTTACAAAATAACATAACATTATGTAGATAAATACATTATATAAAACCTATTTCAGTCGCAGTGGTTAGTAATCTAACCACTCTATTACTTTTATCAAAGAGTATAGTATAAAATATTACTTTATTAGCACAAGCCAACAAAACAAACACTAAATAACAAAGTAATACTGAATTTGATGAACAATAAACAATCTGCCCTTTTTTTATTGAATGCGGAAAACCTCTTAGAAGAACTGTGCTTTACAATATTTTCAAATTAATATATAGTTAAACCAGAGCAACTTGAATGCAAAGTTTTGCCAAAAAACTTAAACGATGACTTAAAATGATTTAATTGTTTAGAAAACTGCCAATAGACGTCACCAAAAATTGTTTAAAGACTCTAGAAAAGGTGGTTAGAAAAGTGACCACTATGCCGGAAAGATTTAAATTATGTGGCACATTCTACATTCTGCAGCCTTATTGGCTGGGAAGTCGATTTGAAAGAGCAGCTTTCTGAAACCTAGATAATTTCGAGGATTTGGCTATTGAAAATAAGGATTAAATATATAAATCGATTTATTTGCTCTATTCATTCGCCAATAAAGTAAATTATTAATAATTTAAAAACTCACTTAAAAGTAAGAGATTTTAGTTAATGAAAAGCCAGCTCCCAGAGAAATAGTACATGATCACCGCAATAATTTAAACATAATTGCAACTTTTGTAAACAATATAATTATGTATATGTTTGCGGCAACCACATAGAGAAAACAGATTCGTGATAGCAACCGAATTTGTTGCCAATCGAATGATTCGGTAGCACACACAGAATTTTTCAGTTCTAACAACAGAAAGTCATTTGATAAAGAAGAATTTCAGTTTAGGCAACCAAACTTGAGTTGCCCCTTCCAAAATATTGTAGCCACAATTGTAAAATTCGGTCACTAAGACAGAATCATTCGATTGACAACAAATTCGGTTTCTATCAAGAATCTGTCTTCTCTGTGCAGCAATAATATAAATATATGATGACGTAATTATTTATATTTTTGTGGCAATCATATTCATGATGAATCTGAGAGCAACAGAATATTGTATAATCCTTCATCATAAAAATGATTGCCACAATCATATACTTAATTACTATAATCATATATACATATATACAGCGACTATAATATTGTTAAAGAATTTGTACTAATAAGGAAATGATTGCTGTGATCACGAACAACTATGTTATTTCTCAGGGTGAACTTTTATGAAATGTTAATGTGTACATTTCTCGAATTTTTATAATTTTTCAATTTATGAACATATTGATAATTCCATAACCGGTTTTCTATGGTCTTTGTAAAACAAAAAAACATAAGAAACCTACAGTTTATAGTTTATTTTAACAATCTGACTAATTTTACTATCATACCACTTGACATTTCAAATGCAGTTGCTGAACACAAAAACAAAAGAAACAAGACCTATACTTATTTTTCTGCAATTTGCTGTTGAGACTAAACCTTGCTTAATCAATTATATTAAATATAAATTTAAATAGTTCGATAATGTCTCAATTATGTCAGGCTGTTTAACATGCACAAACAAACAAACAAAAAACAGCAGCCACATTTAAACTAGAAACAAACGTTTAACTAAAAAAGATCAAAGTCCCTGTTCCCAGTTCCCAGTTTAAACAATGCAATTTATAAAACTGCAACATGGTGTAATGGTTTTTTTTTGTTGAATTTTCTTCAGAGATTTCTGAAGTTGCAATCAACAACAACTACAGCAACAGCAAATAAAGAAATAAAACAAAATTTAGTTACAAATCACTTATGCGTGCCAAAAAGGCGCTTGTTTAGAGTTGTATGAATCCTCTGCAGCTTGAGTAGAGTTTAACTACTTTAAATTTGCCTTCCTAGTCAAAGACACACACATGACATTTGCCACACTTGTTAAAGCACGAAAATGAAATTGCGGCAAGGGTTTCTTTAAACACTCGTTGCAACAATTTTGTTAAACACAGATTTTGTTTTAGCCTCTTTTTGTGTGTGTTTGTGTGTGTGTAAAACTCCTAGACACACAAAACACAAAAGGGTTGTAAATCTTAAAGACTTTAACAATATATCAAGTAAAGTAAGCATTTATGTTCAGGAAAATGAAATGAAATAAAGATCAGCTCAACAAAACCTAAAAAAAAAATTGGACTCATTGCTTTAACAATTTATTATTTTTCACAGATTGTTATTTTTCTTAGTTTATTTAGTTTTCATGATCTTCATCTACATCAGAATTCTGCTTTCAACTTCTCCACATAGTACATTTCATGTCAGAGAGTGGTATGCGAACAACTTTATACAAATCTTAAGCCTTAAACCCAACAGAACACAACTGAACAGATAAAAAAGAGTTTAACTTAAATTGTTTATACAAAAATTTGTTTGGTTTTGTCTTATTGTTAACAACATCAAGTAGAAAAAAAAACTGTCTTTTTTTCTTCTTTGTTTTTTGTTTAAAACTCATCCACGTTATATGAATTATTGTTTAAAAATAAACAGCGTTTTATTATTTGTTTGACTATTAAAAAAAAGAGACGCACTCGTATTGATTTAGTATGTGTGTCCCTTACAATGTAAAGTGTCCTTCTCAGCGGGCAATGATCTTGGCTTTTAGTAGCTAGCTCTGTGTCTAGTTAGTTGTGCTTTTTTTTAAACATCATGTACTTATTTAGTTTGTCAACAACTGTGCAAATAATGTGTGTGTATGTATGTATGTAACTGAAATGTTTGAATTGTTAAAGGGAAATTCAAATATTATTGCGAAATTACCAGGAATTTTAAACGGTTTCGTTGTTTAATCAGAAAGAGTTTCGAGCCACAACTCGAAATAAGTAATACTAAGAATTTGTGTGTAGGGAAATTAGAATTTTTAATATGTGTTTAAGTATGTAAGTACTTGTTGGTACTTTAAGTATGACTTTAAGATAAAGATTTGATGATAATTGTGATTTGCATACAGTTCACCAAGAGTGGAGTTTGACATTCAATTTGTAATTTACATATTCTCCAGACTTATTGTTAGTAAAGTCGAGTTGAAAAACCAGCTTTCTTAAGCACGTAGAATTTCGAGAATTTGGCTATTGAAAATTAGTATTAAATAGAAACATCGATTTACTTCCATATTTTTTTCGCAAATAGAGAAAATTATGAACCATTTAGAAACTCAATTGAATGTCACAGCTTTTAGGAAATGAAAAGCCAATCAATGCCAAAATATAGTTTTACATGATCAGCGCGTTCATTTAAACATAATTAAAATTTTTTTACAAAATATTATGGTCACTCTAGTTGTTTATATGATTGCGGCAACCATATTATGTTACAGTTACAATTCTCATGATTGCAGTAATCATTTGTATTATTGTAGTAATATAAAATATATGTTTGTGGCAATCATGAAGCATTACATCATAATATAATGGTCCTTCATCATAAAAATGATTGCCACAAACACAAACTAAATTACTTCAATCTTATATATGATTCATATTATCATGTGAATCTTAACTGTAATATATTAGGACTTAATTACCACTATCATATGTTTACGATCACAATTAAACAATTATAATAATGTTGAAATGATGATACAGCCTAACTATAAAAAAAATTTTAAAATTAATTTGTGTTAAAGTCAACATTATTTTAAAATTGAACTATTGTTTTTTTCGTACCATAAGAAATATTTTAAAATAGCTTTCAAAACTTTTGCCAACTCATACAGACATTCAAATAAATGAAAATATTTTTCAATGAATGTAAATAACAAAAAAATTAGAAAAATTTAGAAAAAAAACCAAAATGTACATAAAAGTTAAAAACAAAAAGCTTATTTTATAATAATAAAACAATATTTTAAATTGCATTTTAAATTTGTTTTATGGTACGAAATTTCAAATAATAGTCAACTTTATGGACTTAAAATCGACTTTAGGACTTTTGTGGTTAGGCTGATAGCTTTTCTCATTATGAACGTTTTCCAAGTTGAGAAAATTTATAGAATTTATATTGAATTGAAACTCAGGATTAAGTAGAAATTCTTCCGCCAATAAAGAAAATTATGAACAATTTTGAAACTACCTTAGGGTACTGCTACACGTTCAATATATATTGTGATATTTGGATCGCGATCCATTGTAATGGATCACGCCAAATAAGGTTTTTTTGCGATTTGGATCGCGATCCATCAATACTGCATGCTACACGTTCAATAAGTATCGTGATACTGGATCGCGGTCAGTATATATTGAACGTGTAGCAGTGCCCTTAAAAGTAAAAGTTATTAGGAATATAACTACATTTCTGGAGATTAATATTCTCACATCAATTATCAATAACGTAAGCATTCTACACAAAATATGTATGTATAACAAAAAAAGTCGTCCACCTTTTTAACACAGTTTTGAAAAAATTACTTTAATTTTTCATTCAAAACTATTCCCAAGCTAATATTTCACATTAAATCCTTTGTTGCTTAATGGTTTCCGTTTTACAAAGTGTTATATGTGTTTTGTACGTGAGTGGATAAAACACTATAAACCTGTCAATGATTAGGTACCTAGCAGTTCTGGCTAAGTGTCCTACCGTATACGGAATTAATTTAAAATGTTCATTTTCTAGGCGGAAGTCAATTGACCCTACATAAATTAAAAATACTAAACTACGTATTACAAAAGGACACTTAGAGATAAATTACTCTACAACATACAACATCTAAAATAATTTTTCTTTCTACTGGGTAATTTATCGTAATTCTTTTAAAGTTCAGTAAATAAAAAGTGTAAATTGACTACCATATAGATTACGTTGAGACACTAAAGTGACAATTAACTCCAAGCTAGATTATCAGGAATGTATGTATAAAATAACCAATTGAATTCTCTCTGCAATTCAAAGAGCACATTAAAAAATAAACATAAAAATAAATTGGTGCCAGTTAAGTAGTTAGGTTAGGTAGTTAGACACAAGTAGTTAGAAATTTTAGTGATTTTCTTGATGGTTGACTCCAATTTATATATTTTGGGTCATTTGACATGCATGTGCTCTTGGAAATACGGAGAGAAATCAATTGTTTACTTTATCCATCCCAGGTAATATAAGGTTATGTCAATTGTCACTTTAGTGTCTCTTAGTAATGTAGGGAGTAGTTATTTTACACTTTTTGTTACTACACTTTAGAAAATAGTTGTTTTACCCACCAGAAGCAATCAATTGGAGAGTCAATTGTCACTTAATGTCCCTTTGTAATCTGAAGTGTAGCATGATTAATTTTTCTTCTTCTTCAACTAATCTGTATTAATTTCAGGACTAGCTACTTTTGTCTCTTATTGAAGCAGGTGCAGATTCAGGTCAACCATTAAAATTTGTTTTACATTTTGCTTTGTTTTCCTATTTTATATGAAAACTTGTGGATTTTGGGGGAGAGGGGTTGTAAATTCCTATTTCATCCCCCTGGATCCGCGCCTGTATTAAAGGTATATATGATTTTAAAGACATGTTATTTGTCTTGCGTTAGATATCATTGTACTCAATTACTTAGAATAATAATTCTTATTCCCTTGAATAATAAAAAGATTATAAACATTTATTAGTATTCCCATTGTAGTAAGCATATATTAGTCGGGAAAGGTTTACTTGCAAAAAATCATTTATTGGACTGTCTCTACTAGGAGAGTTTCCTGCGATTCAGTCTACTACTAAGAACAGGCTATTATATTAGACCGTATTTTTCTAGCTGGATGATGACTTTTAGACTGATTATTTGGGGTCTAAGATGGGGTGACCACCCCATGTCTTTTTGAATGAAACACATGATTTTCGATAAAAAATTATTTCATATTTCAACATAGTCTCCTTTGAGCTCTATGCACTTTATCCAACGTTTCTACAATTTCTTTTATCCCTTCCAGTATTTTTTTGTGAGATATTATCATAGTTGAAGTAAAATCTCAAGATGGAGTTTTTCGTAACCTTATTCATGGATTATTTTTTATGGAAACTGCACATGTGTGTACCCTTTTGTACATCATTTTGTGCACCCGATTGTGAGCAATCGCTGCAGCCATCTTGCAGAAATCTTTCTCATACCCAACTGATCATTCAAAATTGAAACCGCTGATCCAAGCGAGATGCCTATGGCTTCCACAATCTCTTGCACTTTCAAACTCCGATCGGCCAACACCATATCGTGATTTTTTTCAATTATAGAGACCTCAACTGGTAGTCCAGATCATTTAGTATCTTCCCTGATTGTACGGTCAGAACGAAATTCAGTAAACCACTTGTTTCCGCGAAAAATAAGGCTTGATGAGTAGACGAGATTCACTTTTTCCAATTTCTCCTCAAGTTACGAGGTAGTCTGCTATCATTGGCTGTCAAACACAAATAAAGTTGGTGGCCCTATAGGAGAGGTAAGATCACTAGTTCAGAAGAGTCACCCAGAACTACTGGGTTTTAACAACGACTTAAAAGAGTTTGTTTCACATTTAAACAAACTCTTGTGTGTATTTGTCTATTTTTCCTTAAAGGAAACAACCATCAAATGTATTTGTCTAATTACGCCGAGTTTAAATGTGCAACACATTTATCATTTTGTTAAGACACAAGACAATAAATAAGTAGAGAACAAAAAAAATAGTAGAAAAGGAGAGCCAGAGAAAAGAACAGTTAACTACCAAATCTGTTTTGGTTTTAACTAAATGATTAAGTACAGACATACAGCCAAAAGGAAGTTAATGTTGTTTGATTTCCTCATAGTTTTACTCTAAAACACAGATACACATCACAGATACACTTGCGCACATAGATCTAATACTTGGAAACATTGTTAGATGTTGTTGCTAGATGGTAAGTATTCTTAGCGCTAACTACAAATACATGAAATAGTTTTAGTTGTAACTACAACAACGCGTCTGGGCTTTAGATACTTCGACATTTAACTCGACCATTTTTTCTTTTTTTTTTGCTGGCTTAAGCAATTTTTTATTTACTTTTTTTTTTTTTCAAAAATAATTCTCTAACACTTAATACTTATTTAGTACCGGTTAGTTTAGTTGGTTGTTTAGTTGACTGATTTTGTTTAGTTTTTTGTTCATGTTGCATGTAGAGGATGCTACAATTCCAACCAGTTCTTTTTTTTTTGTTCAGTTACTGAAAGGCTAGGAGGCTGCTAAAACTGGTGGGTGCTAAAGAGTCTTGATTTTCATATACTGGGTTTTTTTTGTTAAAGTTGTTGTGGCTAATGTATTTTTTTTTTTAGTTGGATGCTTAAATTAACAGTTACATTCTTAGATTTCTTAAAATAACCAACGGCATACTTTAAGACTTGTTAGGCAAATGAAGATTTTTTTCAGTTTCTTTTACTGTGTTGGTAATGTTGTTTGTTAATGTTTGGTTGCTAGTCTGGTTTTTTAAGTGTATAGAAATTGTGTGTTTTTTTTTGGTTAAAATTTTGTTTTTTATTTTTTGCAAATTTGTTATCAAACATGTTAATTTTTTGTTAAAAAAACTGGATTTTTTAAAGAATTATAGAATTAGAACGGGATAGCTAAAAAAACAAACCTTCAAATCATTAATAATCAGCAAACTGGTTCAGTGTTATTGTATGAAAACGGGATTTTCAAATTTTTTAAAAAAACATTTGTCATCTAATTAATTAAGAAACTGTTAAGTGATTTCTTATTGAAATTTGAATTTCGCCATATTTTTTGCACTAACAATTTTAATTTATAGAGCAATAATTTTGTAGATTTGTTATAATTGCTTAGGCATTCAAAACGTTTTAAAAATTATGTAACATTCAATTTGAATTAATTTAGTTTATGTCATAAATTAAGTTTGGATTTAAAAAACAAATATTTTCGGATTGGCGCAAAAAAAGTTTTATAACTAGCAAATATTTCCAAATCAGAATTTTTTGATTTAACCAGTTAAATTTTTTTCGTCTGTATTTTATAAAATTTCATACTAGTTATTGTGGAAAACATGAGCTGATCAAAAAGGCTTATTTCGTACCTTTATACTGATAGATATTGGCCCTAAATAGAGCCTAAATTTAATATAATTCTTCTTTATAAGATCGGTATTTTGTGAAGGACCTCGGATAACGCTAGCTTCTTTAATAAGAACAAAGTGGCATATTTTTGAATCTAATTGAGATATAGGAATTAACTTATCTAAGCAAAAATAAATTAGTTCACAATTAATGTGGATTAAATTATGTCTATTATTTACAATCCTATAAAAAATTTTAGTTTTAGTCCCGGTCCACACTGTGAAACATTAGCTGCAAAACATTTTTAAATTCTCTTTTGAAACTGCATTCGTGTCCACACAGTGAAGTTTTTGCTTTTCAGTTTTTGACATTTCTGTACAGTACGAATACGAACGAATAAATGTGGATGACATAATCAACAAAAACTTCATGTACATGAAACAAAGTTCCCTTTTTCATTCCTCTTTCCCCATTCATCAACAAACTCAAATGTTTTGCAGCAAATGTTTCACAGTATGAACCGGGACTTAGAAACTAAATAAATATTTAATAAAATCTTTATTTATTAACAAAACTCAACGAATTTTTTAAGTTTTTTAAATTTGTCATTCTACATTCCTTTGGGACTGGGAATATACTTTGGGTATAAATAGGGAATACTTCAAGATTTCCATAGCTGTTTTCCGGTTTCTGATCCCAGCTTTGGGATTTTAGAGCATGTGGCCCAAAGTTGAAAATTTGATAAAAAATTTGTCAAATTTCGAAGGGCATATTCGAAAAAGAGAACATGTTTTTTTATACCAAAATGTTGTGCGTGAAGATATCTTACAGAAAAACATAAAATTGTTTTTGTTCTTAAAGAAAGTTTTTTTTATATAATAAAAAAAGAGTTAAGTCACATTTTCGCCCAAAACATGGATTCATAATTGATATTGCTCTGAAATCTTTTGTATGTTATTGGTAATTTAGTTGTCTAATTAACTGCAAAATTTGAGTCCATTCGGTTCAAAAGTACGACCTATATTTATTTCCAAAAAATTTTAATTCTGCCCCACTGTGCAACATTGGCAAGGCAAAATTGTTTAGGTTACTGGATTGCTATGAGTTTTCTGCATTTGCAGAGTTGCTAGACTCTTAATATAAAATATGGTTGAATGTATTAAATGAGTCGAGGGAGTACTGTGGTACTTCTGAATATGAGATAGTGTCAAAAGATTACGATCGCTTTAACTTTCCATCCCTGGTAATTGAGGCCATCAGCGTAAAAGTGGTGTAACCCACAGTTTTTTTGGTTGTTGTTATGTGTTACATACAGTCCTTACATTACCGATATTAATACAAAAGTGAGGTACGCTACCTTTTGATATTCAAAAGCTGATGGAGTTGATAGTTTTTGCACAGAGCATAATATAACAGATTGGTATAATTTGAATATATCACTAAATAAATAGTTTGGGGTTACACTATTTTTGCACTGATAGCCTCAATTAGTTTTCACTTTTCTTCAAAGAAGTTGGATTAAGATTAAGTTTCTTTTTTTATGCATAAAAGTTCACAGTGCAAAGACTGACAATTTAGCATGAATCAAAATCAGAGTCCTATACCCATAGTAAGATGCTGGATATGGTAGATGACATCAGTAACCAACAATACCAGTATCAGTGACAATATCACAAGTCATTATCAATAGCCATACTATTACAAAAAGCCATACTGTGGCAAAAACTCAGCATGTTGTCTATGTTTTACTACAAGTCATACAATTTAAACTTAACGCTTCTTTGAATGTCAACAATTGCACGCTGTTGCAACAGTTGTTCCTTAAACTCTACAGTTTTCTTCAGCTCAATTAGCAAAATTTCAGTACTACTAAATCCTTTATCATTTAACAATATTCTTCTGTATTTCATTTATTTTAGTAGGTAGGTTTTCTTTTTAAATACAAGAAAATGTTGTTATTTTAAAGAGCCTAGTATCGGTTAGTAACTCTACGTCCGTCCGTCTGTTCATTCTCATTCGTCTGTCCCTAGTTTTGTCTGTAAATAGTCTAGTGTTGGTTTTGTTTGTATAAGTGCATGCATGTATGTATGTATGTATATTTGATTGCCTTGATGTCGCTTTACAACTTGAAAAATTCCTTTGATCTTGTGATATTTTTACAAAGAAGATGAGAATAAAATTGAAAAAGAAAAAAAAAACCTAGAAAAATTAAAGGTTCAATTTAAATGCTGTTAATGTTTTAATGCAAAGACACTAAGAGAAAACAACAAAACAACTGCAACAAAATGTCTGTAAATAAAATACACAACACTCAGTGCTAAGTACAAAGCAGAGGCGGTAGTATTTACCTTAAAGTCAAGGGCTTAAAACTACAAAATGTATGAACAAAAATCTTTTTGTTGAAGAGATTTTTATTTTTTATTTTATTTTGTAAGTACGAGTGTTGATATTTGTTCATTTACAGGCTGTTAAATGGAATGTAAAGATAATGTGCTGTAATCGGGTTTTGTAAATGAAAAGGTTTTCTTCTTTAAGGGTTGTAGTCATGGAAGGATTGTATTTAGAACAATTTTTATTTAAATATGGCTATTTTAAATTACGATGAGAGATTTTTTTCTAAGGTAGATTAGGTTTAATCAATGTATTTATAAAAGCATTAGAAAACAGTAAGGTTCAAAATGTAAGCAAGAAAATTTATATCTGGAATCCCTTTTGCAAATGTCATTTGTATTTATTTGTCTATGTCAAGGGTTTTGTAAAGTTAATTAAAATAATTAAACTTCTTCGTTTTCCTGCTTCTGGTGGTCCTATTTCTTTTAATTCTTTTATCGTCTTACCTCCTTGATACATTTTAAATGCATTTAAATTATTTCTGTAGATAAGATTTGCGCAGTTGGTCTTGATTTCTTACCTGTAAAGATAATAAAGAATAACAATTAGTTTAAAGTTTATATATTATGTATATTTAAGATTTATAAATAATGTAATTTTATAAACAATGTGTGTAGATAATAAACATAAGGTAATCGCTATAAATTACAACCTAGAAATCTAGAAGCTCTCCACAGTCATGGAACATTTTCTATAAAAAAGCTGTCCACAGTCCGACAAACTTTTCTATAGAAATGTTGTTCACAGTCCATGCAACTTTTTTAGAAAAAAGCTTTCCACAATATGACAAACTTTTCCATAGAAAAGCTTTTCAAAGTATGAAAAACTTTTCCATAGAAAAGCTTTCCAAAGTATGACAAACTTTTCCATAGAGATGCTTGCCACAGTATGACAAACTTTTCTATAGAAAGGCTTTCCACAGTATGACAAATGTTTCTATAGAAAAGTTATCCACAGTCCGACAAAGTTTTCTATAGAAAAGCTGACCACACATACCAAGCAAATTTTCTATAGAAAAGCTGTCCGACAAACTTTTTTATAGAAAAGCTGTCCGACAAACTTTTCTATTAACAATTTTTCCACAGTCCGACAAACTTTTCTATAGAAAATTTGTGCACAATCCGAGAAACTTTTCTATAGAAAAGATGTCCACAGTCTGACAAACTTTTTTATAGAAAAACTGTCCACAGTCCTAGCATCTTTTCTATAAAAAGCTTTCCACAGTATGAAAAACTTTTCTATAGAAAAGCTTTCCACAGTCCGACAAACTTTGTGCAGATTTTATATGGAAAAACTGTCCACAGTCCGAGCTACTTCTAGAAGAAACTTTTTTGTAGTAAAGTTGTCCACAGTCGGACAAACTTTTCTATAAAAAAACTGTCCACAGTCCTTAGCAATACTGCTATTTATGTACTACATTGCTAGCATGCTTTAGATAATTCATGTTAAACATTCCGTTTCCTAAATCTATAGTTTGCCTGATTTTTAAAAATTTTAACAATTGTTAAAGCAATTTAAAATAATTAAGATTTTTCTTATGTTTGGCATTAATTGGTATAATTTCTTGGACTACTACCTGTCTATAATTTGCATTAAAAAAGCTAATAGTACACCAGAGTCAAAAGTGTTACATGTTCATTAATTTAATTTGAAGTTAATAATACATTCTTACTAATTTTTTGTAAGCTTTAGAAAAATTGATTTAAAGTAAAGTATTTTGTTATTTAAATGTTCCCCCATAAGTCTAACAAATTCCTTAACATAATTTATGCTTATATTTTTACCTTACATTATTCATATATAAAATTTCTTACATAACCATAGTTCCACATGAGTAACCTTAATAACTTTTCATAACCTGGGACTTATGGTTCTTTACTATATAGAAACACTAGCGGCAAAAGAAATATTAAAGACTTTGAAGCTACAAAAATACAGAACTTATATAATTACTCATCATTATAGAAATGTATGATTCTAAGGAAAGGAAGAAAAAAAAGTAATGAAACCACACACATGTTAATTCTCTTTAAAGACCCACACATGGGGTATGCTCAAGACAATCAATCATACTAAAACCTTTTGAAAAACTTTTATATAATAAGTACATTTTTATATAAAAAAGTTAGGTTTAGGAATTTGTAAAACTAAAAGAAATGTGTTGCTTATAACGGAAATAGTTTAAACATTTTATGTAAATATTGTTTATTTTTTTTTTTGTTTTAAATTCTTTTACCAAAAGTAATGTTAATAATTATACTTTAGGAATATTAAATAAACATGCTTAACAAAAGACCAAAATTAAATCATTAACTTGTCTTGTAGGGTCTTGTTATTCTGGGCTGTCGCCATGCATGATGATGTTAATAATTCTAATTTGTATGTACAGTGTAATGTAAAAATGCATACCAAATGTAAGTATGAAAGAAGAAAGACATACAATTGTAAATTATGTTTTGTTCTTGGTAAGTTCTTGGGTTTTCCGCCGGAAATCCATAAGAACAAAATACACACGGTTTCATACATACATATATTGTATAAAAATTAACTATGGTAAAGACTATTACAAAGAGAGTTAAAACAAAAGAATAAGAAATTGTTCTTTTGTTTTTTCTTCTTTCTTTAAAACCACAATATTCATTTTTCTTTCTTTCATTCTAGCTTTATGTTGTGTGTGTTTCTTTCTTTACTTTTTTCATTATTATTTATGACTTTTGGCATGACTTTTACATACAAATATTTATTTATAAATGTATACAAAAAAAAGTACTATGTCTGTTGCTTTTTTCCCCCTTTATGCCTAAACGTTTCAACAAAACATAAACCCAGCAAAAAACTGTGAACAATTATTTGTGCATTGATTGAATTAAAATCAATTTAACCAACTATTATGTAAAACGTTAAGAAATGTTAACCGACTCCTTACATGGCTCCATTGGCGCGAATGGTTGGTTAATGGTTAAAATGACACAAACTCAGAAATAAATTTATGCATAATAGCATTTATAATAGATCTATGACTCATTTTGCTTTAACTTTTATTTGTGTCTTTTGCCTCAAAACGCATAATTTAAAAATATGTATGTAAGTATTTAAGTATGTTGGTTTGTTTATTGTTTATGCAAAAATCATGGCAATTTGTTTATTTGGCTTTTAGCTGAAAATTGTAATGTAATTTGCATATCCTTTAAAAGGAAGTTTATGTCTTTATTTACATCGTTATAAAATTATGACATGTTTTAAGTGCTTTGGTTATTTTGTAATTCAATTATGATTCAAAAAGTTTAATAAACTTTCGAGACTAAACAACTTGAGTAAATTTGTAAAAACACTTTAAAATCTGCTCTAGTTTAATATTTTCTATATTAGAATTTATAGGTTATAATCTTTAAATAAAATTATTATCTCATCATGTTTTTTATACAAAAACATTCCAATGTTGCAAAAACTTTTATATAGAAATATTGTCCATACTGATTAGAAATGTGGGTAAGATGTGGAAATCTTTTCTACAGAAAAGTGAGTTAAAAGTTGTCCACAATCTCACCAATATTTATTCCATAGGAAAGTTGTCCACAGTTCGAAAAACTACAAAAAAGTTGACCACAATCCAAGCAAATTTTCTATAGGAAAGTTAATCACAATCGTGGGAACTTTCAATACAAAAGTTGACCGTAATCCAGCCACTTTTCATACCAAAGTTGACCGTAATCCAAACAACTTTTCTATAGAAAAGTTGACGAGAATCCGAGAAACTTTTCTGTAGAAAAGTTTACCACAATACGAGCAACTTTTCTCTAGAAAAGTTGATAACAATCCACGCAACTTTCTATAGAAAAGTTGACAACAAACCGACAACTTTTCTAAGAAAATTCTACCACAATCCGAGCAACTTTTCATTAGAAAAGTCTACGACAATCCGAGCAACATTTCTATATAAAAGTCTACCATAATCCCAGCAACTTTTTTATAGAAAAGTCTACCACAATACGAGTAACTATTTTATAAAAGTTGACAACAATCACAGCAACTTTTCTGTTGATTTCTACAGAAAAGTTGACAACAATCCGAGCAATTTTTCTATAGAAAAGTTGACAACAATCCGAGCAACTTTTCTATAGAAAAGTTGACAACAATCCGAAAAGTTGATACAGAAAAGTTGACAACAATTCGAGCAACTTTTCGACAGAGAAGTTGACAAGAATCCGAGCAACTTTTCTATAGAAAAGCTACCATAATACGAGCAACTTTTTTTTATAGAAAGTTGACAACAATCCGAGCAATTTTTCTATAGAAAAGCTACCACAATCCGAGCAAATTTTCTATAGAAAAGCTTCCACAATCCAAACAGCTTTTCTATAGAAAAGTCTACCACAACACGAACAATCTATATAAAAGTTGACAATAATACGAGCAAAAGTTTTCCATAATCCCAACATTAAAAATAGATGCAATTCAAGTTACTTTTCTATGGGCAAAATAGCCATAATTCGAGTTTCTATAGAAAAGTTAACTAGAATTTGAGCAGTTTTCTTTTTGGAAAAGTTGTTTGGATTGTGCTAATTTTCCATAGAAAAATTATCCAAAATCTAAATAAAATTGTTC
The DNA here is from genome assembly GCF_958450345.1 of Calliphora vicina. NCBI lineage: Eukaryota > Metazoa > Arthropoda > Insecta > Diptera > Calliphoridae > Calliphora > Calliphora vicina. The sequence continues at coordinate 63,002,135 of NC_088781.1, read as the reverse complement.
ACTGTCTCAATAATTTTTGTATAGACAATTGTCTGCTTTTTGAGCAACTCTTTTATTGACAAGTTGTGACAATCCTAACAACTATCCTATGGAAAAGATGTTAATAATCCGAGATACTTTTGACTTGTATGAGCAAGTCAACGGGTTGAGTGACTTGTCTGAGCTAAGTTTTCATAGAAAAATTATCCAAAATCTAAATATAATTGTTTACTGTCTCAACAATTTTTCTATGGACAAATTATCCGCTTTTTAGTCAACTCTTTTACTGAAAAGTTGGACACAATCCGAGCAACTATCCTGTGGAAGAGATGTTTATAAACCGAGCAACATTTGAATTGTATAAGCAAGTCAACGGCTATAGTGAGATATTATGCAGAATATGGAGAGGGAAAAAAGCTAAACAAAATTCCCTAAATATTTAAAATAGTTAATGTTATCATTAACACTATCTACTTTAATAATCTTTAAAAATATCACCCAATGTAAAAATTTTAATCACTACATTATCATTATATTTTGTTAACAAAAAAAAAACTAAAACATTCCAAGGTAATTTAGCAATAACACAGAATTTTTATCTTATATATACTTCATCTTCCTATGCGACATATGTACATTTTCCATGCTCAATGTAAATCAATATCATTAATGTACGCAATCGTACATTCTACAACGGACCAATGAAGCAAACATAACAAAGAAATTGATCTTATTTTTAGCAATAAACTATAAGAAAAAATAGCATGAAAAAACCCCTACTACATGTTAAATACAATCAAGTAATAAAATAAAAATGCCACGCTGTGGCTCTTAACTGCATGATAATGTCGCAAATATAAAATGCAAGGTGTTAATTATCGATAAAAATAGCCTTAAGGGGCCTAAAACTATATGAAAAGGATATAAATTTAAAGGCAAGAAGATGGCTTCAGCATAAATTAAAACAAAACAAAATAAAGAAACATATAGTTCTTTTTTTATAATAGTTTTTTAATCCAATTAAAACTCAATGTTAAATCATTCAATGAAACCAATTTTTTCTTTTTTTTCTGTTTTTTTTGAATTTGTTTTCGTTGTTTATTTTAAATTTGAAATAAAAATCCAAGGAATTTTGTTTTATTGAGGCAATAAGTTGCTGCTAAATGTTGCTGTGGTTGCAGTTTGCTGTTTTTGTGTCATTTTATTTAAATTATGGTTGTACAATGTTAACAATTTATAGACTGATTCGGCCAATTGTATGTTGCAGTAGTAATGGTAGAAGTAGTATGCAACTGTAAGTATTTTTAGCCTAGAGTATTTGTTCTTTTTTGTTTTTTATTGGCGGGTCCTTAGGGACAGGGGCAATCATTTTTTTCCAAAGAATAATCAAGCAACGACCACCTTGTTTTGTTTATATGTATTTTTCATGTCTTATTTGTTTTTGTTTTGTTAACTTAAATGTATCACAGCTGCAACTGCAACAACAAACAAATAATGTTTATATAGATTCATGTCCAGTAGATGTTATATTGGTTTTATAGCATCTTGTTTTTGCAAGAATTTTGTTACTGCGGTTTTCATTTCATTTATAAAGCAATTTATTTATTTATTTAGTGGTAGTTTCATTCATGTTAAAAGTCATCGTCAACATAAACAAACATATGCATGAACAAAACACAATCACTATCCGACGGTTACTGAGACATGACGTTATATGACTGGGTTTGGTTGTAAATAAGCTGATTTTGTATGTTTTTGTATATAAAATATAACTAGAAGCTTAAACTAAAAAGTACGATTATAACACGTTTATTTGCACTTTGCTGTTCATAAATAAACTAAATAGAATATTTATGTAGTGGCTGTTAATAATTTAATATTTTCTGTAGTTTTTTTTTTTAAATTTTTTATTGTGGATTAACTTTTTATTTAGCTAGTATAAAAAAAAGTACTTAAGAAGCAAATTTTGAAATCAAAATAATTTTGGGCTTTCGAATGCTTCGAATGCTTTTAGATATATTACTTTTACTAGAAATAGTTTCGAGAATCGTTGACATATATTGAAAACCGATATTGGGGTTTTCTGTATAAAAATCAACATTTGGTTATACTATATGTTGCACAGTCCTGCTATAATAGCAATCATGTAGGGCTAACGATCTAGGTCATGCATAAATAAAAATTACTAAAAAAACGATTATAAAAAAGTTTTTTCGAAAAGTATTTTGGTTTGTGAAAAAAAAACAAATTTTTAAAAAGTTTTGTTACAATAAAAAACTTTTTATAAATAAAGCATTTGGAGCTATAAATCTTTTTCTTAAATAATGCTTTATAAGTATATATAGCTTTTTTGCAAAACTTTTTTTGTTTTCCTCATTTCGTGTCATAACTATTAGGCCGAAATTGTTATCAAGTTTTTAGCTTAAATCTTTTGTTTACAATTTTACTACCAACATTCTGATTTTATAGGAATAAGTCATGCTGCTAAACCCTTTTCCAAAGCTCTAGCAAGCACCACTCTTCTTTAATATATTCTAATGTCAAGTTCACATTATCAATTATTTTTCAAGCTATACATATATAAGTAAAAATAGTTATTTAACATTTTCACACAGCTTAACGAAAATAAAAAAAAACAAAAGGAAAACAGCAGGTTAACTAAAAATAACATTAAACCTTTTCTACCACCATCATCATTATCATTATTGTTAATAATAGTACAAAAAAGAAAAACTATACAATTGTCTAAACAAAAAAACATGGAAAAACACGAGACTTGTAATACCAAATCTATGCTGTTGTACACTATTTTCAGTTCTAGTTCTCTAAAACCAGCATAAAATTGTGAGAGATTTTTTTTCGCCAGTTTTATATTGAATTCAATGCGTAGATTAGAAAACAAAATTCTCAAACAAACATCAAGAAACCTTTTGTACACTAAACTGAACTCTGTAAAGTTGATTGTTGTTTAAGTGTTGGTTTAGTACAACAACAAAAAAATACATCTAACCACATTGTAATTATAATAGAAAAAATCATGTTAAAAGTAACAAGTATAATTTTCCAATTTTTTTTTCACAGCACTTCTGATTGTATTTTTTTTTTATTCCTCTTGCAATATAAATTCAATATTGTAGCACAATTTTGTAGTATTTTCTAAAACTATGAAATATCATGATGATTATGCAGCACAATACAAAAGCAGACTAACTGACTGACTGAGTGACTACAACATCATCATGTTCGTCAACATCATTAATAATATATCAACAACAGAAATATTGTTGTTTTTTAGTTTTCTTTTTGAGTAAAAATTAAAACAAAAAAGAAGTAATACTACAAAAAGATAATGGCAAATGAAAAACATGAATCTAAAACTAAAACTTCTTAGACATAGATATTCTTTTGAGGTATTCTTTCCTCTACTTCATTTAAAGCAACTACCACGTTTACTTCAGCTCAATATTATTAACGTACAAAAACCACTTGGTAGTACTTCTAACTGCTGCCACATGTTGCTTTTTTTCCTTTGCAGCCAGCTACAAGAAGAAGATGCAACAACAATTTGAAGAAGAAGCACAGAGAGAGAGAGATAAAAAAAGAAAAAAAAAACAGAAACAGCACGTTGTAAAAATTGCAGTTTATTGACTTTTTTCAAATACACCAACAACAATAACAATAACAACAGCAAAAATAACATTGAAATAAAGTCAGCTAAACCTCATGAGATTGTTGTTATTTTTTTCTGCCTTTTTTAATGTTGTTGTTATTATTATTATTGTATTTGTTGCTGCTTTTATTGCTGATGGTAGTTATTTAAAGGTTTTTCTCAGTCTCAGTGTGATTGTTGTTGTTGATTTCTTTTGATGGATCTATCTTCTTTTTCCGATTATTTTTCTTTTTCTATTTTCTCAGAGTTCACTGGAGGTTTCGCTTCGTTTTGCTTTTCATTTGCTTTGGTTTCTTGGCTTTTGTGTAAAGAAAATCACTGAAAATAGTTGGGATTTTTCTTTGTTTTGTTTTGCTTTTGTAGTAGAAAAACATGGTGGTCAGTGGATTTTTATTCTTTTGTGTTAAACAAAAAAATTCTGAAATTTTGTGCAAAAAGGGTTTAGAGGTTTGACTTTTATTTGAAAGTTCACTGCTGCAATTGTTTTCTGCAGATTTTCTTAGAAAATCAATCAATTCATCTTTTTTAGGGCTAAATCTATGATATTTGTTTAAATGAGCAGGATTAGTGTTTGTTAGTCTTGTGAAACCTATAAAGGGTTCATTGTCATACTTAGACATTTAACCACCATTTTGTCTATTCATAAAAACCCAATAAGAACCGCGTATACTATACAAAAACAAAAAGCATGGTTATGGTAATCATAGCCACAAGCATAATATGAATGTTTTCAATTAGATTAAGATTTTATCTCAACCATAATATGGTTACGTAACAATAGCTGATATGCTCATGTTATGCTTGTAGCACCAGCTTAATCATAATGTGATTATTTTTAAAGCTTTTATGAACTATTTTTTGTGATCATGTCATGATTAGAAATATAACAATATTTGTTCATAGTTGGGAGGAAACTAAATTTTCGACAGAGCATTAATATGCTTGCATTGCCATTTTCTATGACCAAGGAAAATATTTATACCAAATATGATCGAAGTTAGAAGAGTAAAGGTTCAAAAATTAATTTATTTGACCGAAATTTTTCGTTTCGTTCAAAATCAATCATATTTTTATCCATATGCCGACAATCATGTAATTATACATTAAAATATTAAACAAAACTGTGGAAAACAATATTTAATTATTGAAATAAAATGTATTTAACCATATGACTGCGTGGAACATAGCAAAGTATTGTGGAAGTCCTGTTAAATCATATTTGTTTACTGTTAGAAAATCTCTGAAATACATTTAAATTTGTTAATGTTACAGCGTGCGAAAGTATTTTCTCACCTACATTGTTCAAATTTGTCACAAAGTTGCACCCTCTTAGTTAAGACTTGACATCAATGCCTACAACTTTCTTAAAGCTTAACTCCTACTCTAATGTGATAACAAGTTTTGCTGAAACTACAGCAGAATTGGTATATTAAGCACTTCAACAATTTGTCACCTAAATCAGTGACTATTCAAAGTCATTTCCATAAACAAAACACTCAATACACAAACTTGTCAACTTGATCTAACACACATTTTCCAACACATTGTAATACAATTTTATTCCTTATAAAAAAAAAATTCAAACAAAACTAAATATCTCAGCAACTTCTTGCCATTCTTTAACAAAATACCACAACTAATGACTCATTCATTCACTTAGACAACTATGAAGACAAAAAACATGTTTTTCATATTTTAACAAGTTTTGCCTAAATGGTGTTGATTTAAAAGTTTAAGGAAAAAACACGGAAATTTTTGTTTTCATTTAATTGGCCACGGTTTTTTGTTTTCGTTTTTTTTTCACTTCTCTCTCTCCCTGTCTAGGTCTCAGTTTACTTTACGTTAGCAATTGCACATAGTTACAGCGTTTGCATTTGGTAGGTGCATAAAAAAAGTAACAACAAAACTGGCCAATTAACGGTAGTTTTACAATAACAATCTAACTTTACCGCTGCTAATATTAACTGCATAGACAAACAGCAGTAGTTTGAAACAGAAAAAAAAACTGAACTGCAAATGCTTTAGTAAAGTAACTGCTGCTGCAAAAAAATTAAATAAAAAGAAGGCGAAAAAAACGTGAGACCAAACCAAACAAATACTTAGCGTATTTGAAAATTGTGGAAAAAAATAAACAATTTACAACAAACTTTCAAAATACTGCTGCATGATTTAAAGATTTATCTATTACATTTATGTTTTGCTATTTATACCCTACACCAAACTTGGAGATTGTTTAAGAATATCTGGTTTCAGCAATTTTTCTTCTAAATAGATAAAGCAAATGATATTTGGTCAAATGTTAATAGGACAATGGTTGCATTTTAGTTGAATTCTATATTGTAATTTGTTTGAAGGAAATTTTGAACCTTTTACTTGGATTTATATGTAAGTGGGAGATTACTATTTTCAATCAAATTTTGAGACTTCAAATAAAATGTGCAACCTATAAACGTATTACAATTTTGCAGAAAATTAAGATGACGTAGTATAATTTAGATCTTAGGAGCACCTAAAATAGAAAAAGTGATTAGTTTGAGACTCCTCATTCGCCATTAGATTAACAATTTTCTAGATTTACGCCAATAAACCAGAAACAATTGAGTATTTGGAAGTCAAAATTTTACGCGTTATTGCTTAACTACAGCCAGATTTACTGTGAAAATTGGACCAACAGATTAGGACATGTATAAGACATGGCTCTCAAAATATTAGACATATTTTGTTAAGGAAAATTATAATAAACTTGTGTAGATATTGTATTACTATTATAAAATAATACTGCTTTCAAGGCATGTGCGGTCAATGATCCCCAGGGAAACTACCGACAAATTATTTATTATCAATATGATTTAAGAACAAAAACTATAAAAACTTTACTGGTTCTAACATGATATAAGCATAAGGGCTTACGTGGCGTATGAGCCCCTGGGGTAAACAGTCGAAAAATATATATTTGTTAACGTTTTAAAACGTGGCGCATAGTACGCAAAATGTATTCCAAAAGATCTGTATGAAGCAGCTGCCAAGGGCCAACCATTTGAAGAGTTAATATTGCTCTTATTATGTCATAAAACTCTACTATTAATAGCTGCCTACGTAGTACAGAAGCCACAGGCCAGGAGAAAATCATTTTGAACTAATTCGCGAATTATTCATGCACTGAATTAGTAAATTTTCAATTAATTCTTTTCACACAAAAAAAATGAATTGAATGAAATTTGAGTCAATTCAAATGTATTTGGTAAACATTAATTGAAATTCATTTCCAACTCAAATGAATTTGTTAAATGAATTGTAATCCAATTCGTTTCTAATTCAAATGAATTTGTCAAAGTGAATTCCTTTCCAATTCATTTGGATTGATTTTGAATTAATTCAAATGAATTATAAATAAGAATTTGCAATTCATTTTCAACTCATTTGAATTGATTAAAATTTGATTTTTTTGAACGTTTTAAAGATGGAAGAAACTATATTATTACTATAATTTGATGAAACTACCCTAAATGTCTTTGTGGCGCATAGACCCTAGATGCACACCCTCTAAGTATTCTAAAGGTTCTGTGTGGAGCTGATGCCAAATGGTAACCAATTGAAGAATTAATATTGATCTCATCTCATTATGTCATAAAGTTGTACTCAGGCCAGCAGCTCTCTCAGAAAATCGTTTAAAGGGTCTGTGTGGAGCAGAGCTGTAAATGAATCATTCACTTTAGAATTAATTTGTGAATTATTCATGCACTGAATTAGTAAATTTTGAATTAATTCTTTTCACACAAAAAAAAAATTAATTGAATGAAATTTGAGTCAAGTTGAGTCAATGAATTTGGTAAACATTAATTGCAATTCATTTCCAACTCAAATGAATTTGATAAATGAATAGCAAACCTAAACTTAAATTTTTATTTTTCATTCTCCCTAGATCTGCTCTTGAATTTGATTGATTGCAACTCATTTTATATTTCATTCATTTGAATTGCAATTCATTGTTCTAATTCATTTGAATGAATTCAAAACCAATTCAATTCAAACGAATTGGAAATCAATTCCAATTCACTTTAACGAATTCATATGAATTGCAATTCATTTAACAGATTCATTTGAATTGAAAACGAATTGCAACTCATTTTTGACAAATTCATTTGAATTGGAAATCCATTCCTGCCTAATTCATTTGAATTGATTCAAATTTCATTCAATTATTTTTGTTGTGAAAAGAACTAATTCAGAATAATTCATTTACTGCTGTGGTGTGTAGCAGGAGTCCCATTTAAATAGTTAATATTTCACATATTATGTGATAAAATCGTACCGGCATTTAGTTACAAACTTTTTTTGGTTGTTGGCCAAACTTTCAGTGGGTCGCATTTGCTATAGCCATCAAAATTAATGAAAACCTTTTTTACAATTACAATTTTTTTTGCAGGTTGGGACCCAAAATATAAAAACTTTCTCAAATAATGTTAATCTGTCAATATTTTGAATATAAAAATTGATCTACTGTTTTAAATTTATTAGTTTTTTTTATTACGAATGCAAGTGTAGGTGATTCAAGTACTTCTTGTGCCTATAACCCCAAAAAAAGCATTTCATCAGACTTAAGTATATTCGAGCTTCTACTCATACTAATAGGGTGTCATAAAGTCCGGTTTGACAAGTTGACTAACTTGTAAGCATTTCTGGAGCCAAGCCAACACCACCAGCACCAATTGCCATTTCAAACTTTATAGTGAGTGCAGAAAAGCTAATATGTATTTATAACACACTTACAATATACAATCGCCCACAACTAAGTAAATGGAATAGGAAAAAAATGCAAAAAAAAAAAAAAATAAAACCAAATTGGGGAGGTTTATTTATAAAACACCAAAAGAAAACCGAAACTTATGTCATGTTTATTTTGAAAAAAAATAGAGTTTTCGTAATCCGCAAAAAAAAACACACAAAAATCAAGAAATAAATTAATGAATTTATAAAAAAATACGTAAAAAACGGCATTGAAAAAACTTGTTTGCTGTTTAAAATTATTAAATGGCAAAAAGATACATAAGTATTTAAAGCTGTTGTTTTGTTACGAATGCTAGTGATATTTTAATTAAAAAATATAAGCTGGTATTTATTGAACTTTAATTGAGTTTTTTAGGTTTGTTATTTTTTGAATTGTTAATAATGTTCTTGTGTGTGGTTAACGGTTTTAATTGCCTTTCTTTCAATTAATTTTATTTATTGAAATTAATATTTAAACCAAGCCTTCTCTTTTTTACGGTTTTTGTTTAACAATTTTCGTTTATTTGCCTTTCAAACCAGTTTTGTTTTTAAGTTTCTGTAAACAAATATAAAGCCCACTCGGGCTTTATTTAATAATGAAAAAAATAAAAAAAATAATTCAAGTTTTATTACATTTTAATACTAAACAATAATGAAAAAGTAAAAAAAAAAATGAATGTATTCGTATGCAGACACTTAGGGTGCTATAGTGGCCAACCTTATGATTTAGATAAGCGAAATGGTTTCCAAATTCAGAAACTCTTTATGCCAGAAAAATTATAAAAAAAATGTTGTTTCTTTCTATTCATGTTTTGTGTTCGTGTCATAAGTCTTTCGTTTTGAGTTGTTTCAAACATTGAGAACTTTCACAGATAAATCTAACAAAATCTTTTTAAATCAACCAAATTTCTCTGGCTGCAAAATTTGTTTTTTAAAACAACAAATTAGCTTTACAAATGGTTTTTGCTCATGTAGATTTTTTTTTGATTTCTTTGACATTTCGATTGGTCATACCCGTGTTTTTTCTTACAGTTGAATACAAATTCGTTACAATTGTTTATTTTATGTATTATATATTTTATTTTTCAACGTATTAATTGTATTTCAGTCTTGTGGTTTGACCTTCTTTCATTTTTTTCAACACATGTGAAACACCTCTACTTACTCATACATTGACAATAGTCTGAGTGTGGGTTTTTATTTAAATAAAAAATGAGAAAATAAGTAAATTAATAAGTAACACATTCAAATGCTTTAAGAAATGTTTAAACAAAAATAAGTTAAATTAAAAAATCATAAATATCTATACAAGATAAAAAAAGAGCTAAGAAATATAACACCCACTTAAATCTTTTAATTACAATACAAATAATTCCTAACATAAATTGTAATAATTTTTTTTTTGTTCAAATTATTTTAAACAAAGTATGAAACATGTTGAAATTATTTCTTTTTATTAGATAAAAAGAAAACCTACACATTGTTTTTAATAGTTAAATTATTTATTTCTTTATACTTTTACAACATGATTACCTTCGTTAGGCGTCAGTGGTCTTGGGCCAGTGTTAAATGGCTTAAAGAAATTATGGAAAATAACAGCGAATCATAGGTTTTAATCAAATTTAATAACTTATTTTTTCAATTAAATTTTGTGATTTAATTCAATAAATTTCATAATAAATTAAACCCTTTCATTGTTTAAAAACATTATAATTTTGCCAACAAACAACCTTCCCCCTCTCCTCTGCAACTTAAAGTCAGCTATGCTTTGTTTAGCCTGGCCCTTTTTCATAAGTATGTTAAAGAAAAAAATGGAAATTTAAATAGCAAATACCAGTAGTTGTTTGTTGATTCCTAGACCTGTCAAGTCAAGTTATTCATACTGACACTTGCCAGTGATTTGTGTGTATAAGGAAATTTATTCTCTCTGTTAAAGAATTTGCATGTTAACAATCATCCTCCTTTAAATGTAATTTGATAATTGAGCTTCTAGCAGAACTCGTGGTTGATGCCTCTTCAATACCATCGGCATCATCCACCACACGGTCATTCATGATCATGAACAAACAACATCATCATTAAATAAAATTGTTAACTTGGTTAACTTGGCTGCATATTTTATTCCTTCTTTAGTCTGTTTTCTCTGTGGCTGTGGTTTAAGCAATTTTCTAGGCAAAAGGACAAATAATTGTTATTTGGTGGCTAGCTGGCCAGGAGTGGAAACAAAAACCACATGTAATAAATGTATTTTGTAGATTTGGTATGTTATTTTGTTTACACTCAAGAATTCAATATTTAATTGTGTGGTTTGCATTAGAGTCAAGCCAGCTAGCTAGACAGCCAGTCATTCAGTCAGTCCGTCCATCTATCCGTCCGTCACTCACTCAGCCAGAAATGCCAAGCAACTTTATAATTACATATAAATCAATTTAGGTTCAAGTTGCCATACAGAAAATTGAAAATTTAAAATGTTTTCAATTTCCATTATAAAGTCATTCTCCTGTCTTAAATTGAAAGTTTTAACAAAATATGGTTGACATTTTTATTATTTTTAAATCTTTGCAAAAAACCTTAATAAACTTCCGCTTGTTTTAAAATTTATTCATATCTATTTTTTGTATTTTTATTTTTCTTAAAATTGAAATGATTTATTTTGTTTTTTTTTCCTCTTTGATTTTAATTTTGATATTTCATGTTTTTTTGTAATAATATGAAATATTAATGATGCATTTGTATCATCAAATCTAATTTGAATGAGACTCAACAAACTGTGTTAAGCATAACTTTAAAATTTAGTCTGCGTGTTTGATATCTTTAAATTGTATTTTTTTTTCATTTAGCATTGAGCATAGAATTTTGGCCATAAAATAAAAATTATACCAAAAAATAAAATGCTTGAAGCAACAAATTGCTGGTAGCTTAAGATTGATTACAGTGATATAAACTATAAAAAAAGATATTAAAAGATGCAGTTAGTTTTGGTCATTAAGTTGAGAGAGCAGCAGTGATTTAGTGGAGAATTAGTCTATAAAATAATAGTTTATAATCTTGGAAAAATATAGTTATTATAGCGTAATTTTAACTTAAAAGAAATATGAAATTATTTAAAATTTTTGTTGAAACTGATATTTAGTTGAGAAGAAAAATATACTGCTTTGTGGGTCGGGGGTTATTCATAGAAGTAGAGGGCAATCATATCGATAATTTCCATTACCAACTTAAAATGATATTTAAAATGAGTTTAGCTGCACTGTGTCACATTGAATGACTGATCAAGCGAGACTAAAAGGTTTTGTTTAATAAGAGAGTTTATGTAGGTCGAGGCTGATAGCCTGTTTCACAATATCAAAAGAAAGATTTCGTTTGAATTCTAAGCGAAAGAAAACAAATTTTGGTTTCCCTAACTACATATTTATGTACACGAATCAGTTTTCTTTCGCTTAGAATGCGAACGAAATCATTCATGCGATATTGTTAAATAGGCTATGAGTGAAAATTACTCTTGCTCGGCTTGGGTAATATTGTGAGCCTTAATGGATTCGTTTAAAATGTGAATTTAAGTGAGACAAAGTTTGAGAACGACGGAGTTCCTCCGAGTTCTATATTTTCAGGCTCTTCTCATAACGTTTTATTTCCACTTGAAATAGCTGAGTCAAACGCCATTTTTTTGGATCTTTTCTGTAAATGTTCCTTTTTAAATATTGAAGCTCTTCAGGCAAATTTGACATAGTCTTTAATGAGAATCCAGATCATGAAAAATATATTATTCTGTGCTCCGGTAATGGTTCCTCTTTCGTGGGTAAGCCATACATTCAGAAAAATATTCAAGATCCAAGATGGCCTTGATCCTTTCCTAGCCAGAGAGGGCAAAGGCATTTTGGATATTCTTAAAGTGTTGGTCGTAGATCATCATAGTTCCGTCTCTTTTATCGCCCATTCATCAAACATACACCAATACCGCGGTTAGCGTCGCATTGTTCTTCATCATTTCGAAGTTGCGTATTTTTAAAATTTATGCGATTTCGAAGTTGCATCGATTTTGTTTCAGTTTCAGTTGCATGTCTTTGAAGTTCGGTTTGCTTCGTTAATATGAAAATGTTTATATCGAAAAATCTATTTTTTTAGCTAAAATTATGTATCTCGGAACCAATTAAATGAAAATCAATACAAATGTATGGAAAATCTTGCTTCGATCTACGTCGTGTTTATCCGGGCCCAATTAGCGACCGCAACCAAAGGAATTTTAATGTTCCTTTGCGTCTCAGTTTACTCACAGTACAGCACATTCGTCAGCAATTTCATTTCTCCATATGTCATCATGTCCTGGAACCTGGAGCAGATCCAGGGGGTGAAAAAAGGAAATTTCTCCCGTCAAAAACCAAAAAGTTTTAATACAAAAAAGGAAAACAAGAAAAATGTTTGGCCTGGAACCCATACCAACTCGACAAGATGTTGTCCAGCCAAGAATTATATGCAATTGCGAAGACATTTTGAACTTATTTTATGATAAAAGTTTCGATATTTTATTCATGAATTCTTCTCGCTACTGTATAAATCCCTACAAGGAAATATCGGGCAATCTAAGAGCAAGAGGCCAAGGCAGTGCTCGTTTCCATCTTTGAACTGTCAGTATAAACCGATATAAAGTTTGAAGGCGATTCATCTCTTGTCGGTATTTTGATCTAAGAGGTCATTTCAAAAAAGGTTTTTTATAACAAAAATAAGCATGATAAAGTCTTCTTTATCGGTATTCTGATTTTAGAAGCTCTTTCAATAAGGTTTTTCCAATGAAAATATGTTTCTTGTATGTTTAGTTAAGTTTTTTGATATTTATTAGGGATCTCTATTGTTGAAATATCATTTATAATATGTACAAAAATTTATCATTAAATGTTCAACATAAAATCAAACAGTTTATTCGCAAACATTTTATTTTTATTTTTCGAAAATGGGGTCAAAAGAGAGAGGGCGTTGAAAATATTTATTATTTTGTGAAATTTTATTGTAGATTTTTCTCACTGCTAATCCAATGAAGATGTGATATAAAATTTAAAAAATCTAAAAGAAATGCCAAAGAAATATTTATTAAATTAAGGTCAATAAATTTTATTTGCAAAAAATTAATTCTGTGTTTTTTATTTTTTTGATTTTATTACAAATCAACATTCGCTAATTAAAAAAAAACGTTTATATTTGCAAATTTGAGTTTGGTAAATTTTAAAAGGTTTTATATGCAATCAAAATATAAAACTAGAAAAACAACTTTTCAAAAAATCAATAAAATATGTAAATGCAATGAGCTGAAAGCTAAGTTTTTTTGAACTTAAATGGCAAAATCTTAAAGGAAATAGAAAAAATATTAAAATTAAAACTTATTTAACTCTTTCTTTTGATGATTTTACTTCAATCCCTTAAAATTTTGTCTCTACACTTGTTTCGTTTTCCCCCAAACAAAGAACTGTCGGCAATTACCTAAATTTATATTATAAAATTTATGTGTTGTACCTTGTGCCACACAACAGGTAAGAAGGAAAAAAACCATACAAAATGTTACAAATAAATACATAAAAATAAAAAAAATTACTACAACAAAAACCAACCCGCATATGCTGCAGCCAAATAAAATGAAATTGAAAATGAAAACCTTAAAACCAAAAGAAAAAACACCAAAACTAAATTCATATGTATGTGAACAGCAAAATTTGTTGCTTTATTACCAACCAGTCTTGAAGTTTTTATTTGAGCTGTGTTTTGTATATTTGAGAGAAACATATAAAAAAAGACCGGCTGCTGGCCATACAGCATGACATCATTTCATATGAAATTCAGACAAAAATTATTTAAAAAAAACTTGCTGTATTATTTAGCTTTTGGATTTTTGCTTTGGTTTGGTGCTGCAATATAAACATGGTGACCGTTTAAATATCATGATTGTTTTTTTTTTTGGCAAAACTGAAGAAAAAAATGGTTTCTTGGCTTTATTTTAAATAAAATCAGCCAAAAATTTAAACTGGTCCTTTTGTTAAACATATACTTACTTTCGCTTTTTTTGTTACTGGTTTCTTAAGCCAAAAAAACAATCAGAATTTGTTAGTTTTGCGGTGGCACAGCTTCAAGGTAACTGGCTATTAAAAACATCAAGAATTAGTTTTTTGGGGATGCTCAAAATTCGAAAACAACAAAGGGATATCAGCAAAAAACACTGAAATTTATACCTCAATTCTTAAGAAATTTATAGTTGAAACAAGTGAAAGTTAAAATTATTTCATCATAAAGAAAAAGAAACTTGAAAACATCTTCAATACCATTTATACATATCTTTATATATACATTGAAAGAGCGATGCATAAATTTATAAATTCCTTATATTGCTGGTACTTGATGTTTCCCTGAAAATACCGCCTACTTGTTATAATGTCAAGCCTACTAAAAAATCTACCAAATAGTTAAAGAAAACCAATTTGGTGTTGAACAACAGTCTTGTCTTTTTTTCTACTTCAACCAATTGATGTTTTCGACTTGTGTTACGCCCACTGCATACAAAAATGTTTGTTCATTTAAATTCATTTATGTAGAAATCTTTAAAAATATATAAAATTCATTAATAAATTAGTTTTTTTTTTGTTTCCAAAAACATCTTGCTATTTTGTAGTCTATTGGCAAACACCATAAGTGTTGATATGTGGGAGGTTTTTAGCAAATTTTAACAATTCAATGTTAAAAATTTAATTTGTTTTTTTTAGAAAACATTTTAAAGATAATGTCTTTTTTGCTGTCTATGGTGTTTTTTTTACAATAAAAAGAATCATTAAATTTTTTTGGGTGAAAACCCGTAAAATCCACTAAGAATATCATTTAGAAAAACCAGACCTTGAAAAAGATCAATGATTTATATGAAAAAGTTATATAATTTTAGAATAAACCTTAAATTTTACATATTAAATTATTAATACAACCATAAAATAGAAATTAATGGTTAAAATTTGTTTCCAGGAAGTAATAAAAATCACATTAAAATATGAGAAATTTTGTCATAAAATTTGGTCTTCAAAAAGATGAACCTTTAAATTTGTAGTAGCATTTTAATGGCCATTAAGGGAAAATGAAAACATAAAAAACAAATTAAATTAAAAGTTTTTCCTTACAATGCCATAGAAATTTTGAAGACACTGGAGGATCCTGTAAGCATTAAATGTTTTTTATTGTGTTTTGTTTTAGGCTACATTTTTGGCTGTTTAAATATTTGATGATATAAACGTGATCGCTAAAAAAATAGATATTGCTTCTCATTTTAAAGATTTGTAAAGAGTTTAAACTTTACTTTATATGTCAATAAAATTACTATGAGATAACTTTTGGAATTTAGAGGAAATTTAGATGAATTGTGCAATAGAAAATTATTTTTTTTTTGTATAAGAAACGATAAAAGGTAAGAAAAATAGTTCTAAATTGTTCTAGTTTGACAAATTGCTCGGTATCGAGGCTTAAAAGGAACCTTTACCAATATCATAGGTCAATGTTCCTAATGGGGCTATCCGGGGCTCGGCTACGAAATTTTATAACCTTGCTTACAGGGCACTGCTTAATTGGTGCGCATGCTAGGAGACTGAAAACTCCTTATTATGACTTCTGTAAAAGACGATTAGGAAACGGTTGAACACCTCCTCTGTCTTTGCCCTGCTCTATCGGAAACCTGAACTACCACAATTCGAGCGTCGGGTTGGTTCGGTATCTAACCCCTTTCCGACATGTGAAGGACTTTATTGAGGACCTGAACATGATCCGTTAGATATCACAAAGGAACCAATTCATATAACAATTGACCTGGTAAAACCGGATGCCTTTATAACCTAACTATTATAAGATTGAGCTACAACTATAATAAGATCATATCAGCTATCATGTTTTTTATGACTATATAATGGTTTAGGTGAATTCATAATATGGTTGTACATAATAATATTATGGTTGTGCATGTTGAACAACAGCCGATTCACCTGGAAATTCGAGAACGTAAATGGTGTTGGATTGAACATACATTGCGGAAACCACAGACAGATATTGCAAGACAAGCCATGGAATCGAATTCGCAAGGCAGTCGACGAATAGGAAGACCATACCATACCTGGAAACGACAAGTCGAAATAGAAACATACCATTTTCATCTACATTGGAATGAAATAAATCTTTGTGCATCACCCTATGCTCCTTGTAGGAGTTAAAAGGAACAAATATATATTTTGAACCATAATATGATTAACAAGGGATTAAATTACAATTGAGTAGGATCACCATAAAATAATTTGCCATCAACCATAAAGTCCAACCATAATATTACACTGTTCAATTATGGTAACCACAAATCTGGACTATACTGAAACTAGCTCTGCAACTTTGGATGTGATTTGACAACTAACATTCTGGGTTGAAAGGGTGAAGATTCCGGATGTTGGCTTCAGGACAAATAAGTGCCTTGAGGTTCGTTGTAACACGTAATTACAAAAGTTGTATCGTACCAAAACTGTAACCGAAACCAGAAGTAAGGTGACCGGAACCGATATATTTATATCGTCGAATTATCTTCTGGAGTGATTTGGCTGAATTTTTTTTATTCGATTCGAAATTTTCAGGAGATGGTTTGTAAATAAAAAAATTCAAAAATTCCGGGTAAAACTCGGAAATTCTTTTTTTTTTGTGAGTCCAGTCATCTGTAATAAAAAAGCTCCCTAAAGCATGCAGTACAAATTCAGATATTTTATTTGCAAATAAATAAGAAAAGGCTGGTATGCGTGTGTTGGAGAAACTTGAAGAACTAACATTAGTAAATGCTACTGGACGAAGCCGGGGCGATCAGCTAG
Source organism: Calliphora vicina (assembly GCF_958450345.1). Taxonomy (NCBI): domain Eukaryota; kingdom Metazoa; phylum Arthropoda; class Insecta; order Diptera; family Calliphoridae; genus Calliphora; species Calliphora vicina. Next base: position 62,984,861 of record NC_088781.1, on the reverse strand, counting down.
TAGTTTATAAATAATAATCATACAGTCAAGGAAAAACTGCAACTTAAAAACAAGAACGTGACATACTAATTCAATAATGTTCATTATAAATGAAAAACCATATGAATTGAAATACAATAATACAATAATTTTAAACATTAATTAATTTTTTTCGATATTGCAATAACAAAAATCAACATTACTAGACTTTCGTTAATGTTTATTATTGATCCATAGTCATTATCTCCAATAACTAGAGCCAGCAATATTTCGGAACAAGGCCACTATCCGTCACAGTTACGTATATTGAAGGGAATTGGGAAGTGCTCGAAAATGGTTTAGAAGATATTTTCAATATGTCTTTCAATATTATAATATTCATCTTATTCGGGAGTGTTTAAATAAGCCTTTCATTGGTGTTTTTGAAACTACTTAAAGTTGTTTTTTTCATTTAAAGCATTTCAAATGTTCAACTTGAAACTAATTTTAAGACATAAAGTGATATTTTCTTTTTAGGTTTTATATTTGTTATTATTATTATTACATAGTTTTTTTAACCAAAAACTTTGTTACTTAAGTCTATTGTTTTATAATCATAATTCATTAAATAACACAAAAACAACAACCTTAACTCTGCAGCTAGTTGGTTGTAATTTATCATCATTTTCTTATTATTTTATTTGACGAACAAAGAAAGACAAACAAAAACAACAGTCCACTCAAATAAATAAAAGTGGAAGAAAATAAATAAAATTGTGAAAAAAAATAAAATAAAATTTTTAGAGAAACCAAAAACCAAATACTACAAAGAAACAAAATCATCATCAAACTGAAATTACCCTAATAGACTGCGAGTGAAAGTTTTGCACCTTTGGCTAACACATAAAATAGTTAAAAGAAACAGCACATTTTTATTAGCTATTTAATTTACTTTAACATCATAATGAAGACAAAAAAATACCAAAATAAATTTACTTTTTGAAACTCAAACTTCATAACATCCATACAATTTTTATTTGCTAAACATCTTCCATCACAGCTATTTTTTTTTATTTTGTTTAGTTTTCTTAGCAGTTCCATTGAAATGACTGGCATTTTGAAAGAAAAAGTTTACATAAATTTTTTAAAGAAAAAACTAAAACAAAAACTAAATATGCAAATATTTTGTAAACTATTAAAGTTGTTTAGAGAGGTTTGCAAGAAAAACCGTTTGTGATGTTAAACTGTTTTACTATTTGTTTAAGAAAAAAAAATTAAAATTTTAAGGGGGGTTATAGAGAGGTCTTAGCTATAACCCATGTTTGTGTTTTTAGTTTTAGTTTTTCTTAACACACTCTATTTTCTTTATTATTTATAGTAGTTTTTTTTATTTCGTTTGCTTTATTATTGTAGTGTTATTTGTTTATTTCGTACGTTAAGTATGTCATGAGTTCATGTTTGTTAAATAAAATATATTTGCAAGATGCAATTGTAGCTGGAGTTTAATAAATGTAGAAATATGTAAAGCTACTAAAAAACTATAACCTTTGAGCCATTTGTGGCACTCTAGATAATATTTAAAGTAGTGTAGAGATCAGAGGCAAATAGATCTAGCAAAAAATATATATTCTAAAGATATCTTTAAGAACTTAAGAAACTCAAAACACACTACTGCTAGATTACTAAACTATTTATAACTATATAAAATATTAAATTAAGCAAACAACTTTGCCCAAAAACAAAAGACTTAAGTAACAAACATTAGTTTGTAGTTTTCAGTTTTCAAAATTTTGTTTCCCTTCTCTGATAATTTGTTGTACAATTTTGATGACTACCATTTGTTCAAAGGTATTTCCCATAACATTGCTTTGTTTATGACAGCTGTTTAGTTTTAAAAAAAACTTCATATAATGAAAGTGAATTTTCTCAATAAACTACAAGTTATTTTATGTTTGTTTTAAAAATCGCGTTTATAATGGGTCATTGACGGTTTTAATTGTGAGAATTTTTGTGGTTTAACACTTTTTTTTTGTAATTAAAGTTAAACAAATTAAGGGGGAGAGATTTCAAAATAAAATTCAAATTAAAAATATAAATCAACTTGAAATATGGCTAAATGAAAATGAAAAGAAAATAAATAAAATTTATTTAAACTTTGAACTGCTTGTGAAATTTTAATGTGTTGAATTTTTCATTTTAAAATGTTTTAGTTATAGAAAAGTTTGGCTAGTTTCTCAAGCGGAAGAAAATGAACACATTCCGCTAATACTTAAGTGTTGGAAATCAAGGCATACATTTATTTTGAAAAATTTTAAGTGATAAATAGATTTTTATATAAGTAAGGGTATTTATAAAAGAAGTCCTATTTTCAAAGGTTTATAAAATAAATTTCGAAAGTGTTATGAATATTATATTCCTTATTATTTCTAATAAACAAATTTGTTAGCAGACAATTTTGTTTAAGATGCTTTTTTTCTTGAATGCCAGAATTTTACTTTGATTGGATTAGTTTTTTTTTTTTAGTTTTGAATTCCATTTCTATCATATTGATATGATTTTCTAAATTATAATGAATATACCAAAATATAAAAGCATTCGAAAATAAAAAAAATGTTTGTTAAGAAAACTATGGTTTTTGTTTGTTATCTGTGTTCCAGCTATATGACTGTCTTTACCGAATGTATAAGTATTTAAACAGTCATTGACAGTATGAAATTTCAAGTCAAAACTAAAAATTTAAGCACGAAGTTATTTTAGCAATCATAATTTGTTTGTTGTTAGTAAATTTAAATTTGTTTTATTATTTATAATTTACTTTCATAATAAGCGCAAACAAAAGAAACTTTCCATGAAAATTTTTCAAATTGTTAAATAAGAGCGTAAAATTGAAAATATTTTATGATGGAAAAAATTTTAAGCACAAAATATTTAGTTGGAAATGTATGTATAGGAGAGTGAATGTAAAATTATAATTTATTGAAGTAATATAATAAATTTTAATAAAATTTATATTTAATATTAATAAAAAATATTTCTTTAAACTTAAACAATTGTCAGTGTATTTTTTAACCTGCCAGTTTTACTATTTTTCAATATTTTGTTTTGAAAATTTTCAAATTTAATAGAAATATTAAAAACTAGCAAGTTAAAGAACACACCATTAGTTATTTACTTAAGTCAAAATTTTTAAAGGTCGATACAGGATCAATCTTATCAAAAAGAAAATAAAAATATAATAATAGTAGTAATTATACATTGTTTTCTTTGTATTCTGAAGGGCGTTAGCTTACTAAAAAGTAATTTTAATAGCCCGAGGGTTCCTTAGATAATAGTAAAGAAAACCTTTTTCACAACGTCGATTACAAAGGAACTTCAAAAATGGTCTGATCTAAATAATCTGAAAAATTAGCAATATTTACATTGACCTGACAAAATTTGGTTAGAATAGTCCTTAGAAACCTTTCATTTGAAGGAAAAGTATTAAAGTATAGGGAATAGTAAATAAATTTCATGAAAATTGACACTTTGCCTATATCTTGTATTTAGATTTGAACATTGCAAAAACTTGAAAAATAGATAATAAGTTTCGTCATAATAATTCATATTCCAGGTTAAGAGCTGCAAAACATCAAATAAATATTTTCTGGTGAAATGCTTTGATAAAATGAAAAACTATATATCTGTGGAGAAAACTAATATTGATCCTGTTCCATCTAACATTAATCACCACGGCAAGTTTAAACATGCACGAAATAAATTAAAATAAGCATGCAAAAACAATTGAGATTCAAAACTGATTAGATTATCTTTAAGTTTCATAAGGACCCGAATTAAAACCAATAATTGATGTCTGGTTATAGGTAGAATACTAAAAAGCAACATTTTGTTTAAAGAAGTTATAGTCGAAGTGCAAAAAAACACGGTTCAGCAACAAATGCTTCGGAGAGCATAAGAACCTTAAAATTTAAGAATTTTAAAATTTTGCTGGAATTTAACATGAATTGAATCATATTTTTAAACTTAAAAAAATAGCAAGTTGTTCAAACATACATTTATTGGTTTTAATTTGGGATTCGATTATTGTGTGCTTTAATTTTAGCTATATTATTTAGATAATTAAAGATTATTTATTTAGTTTAAAAACCAAATTCAAATTAAATAAAATTCCTTGTTTTTCAATAATTTCAAAAAATTAGCTAACAAATTTATGACTTTTTAGACAAATATTTTTATTGTAAGATTTATAAGGATCTAAGTTTTTGTTTTTGTTAAACTATTTTTATAAAACAAACGATTTCTTTTTTTACAATACGAAAAGCTTTGTCTTGAAAACATTTCACTAAACGCATGATAAATTAAGAGAATGTGATAATATTTTCTAACTACATAAATGCAGTTTAAAAAATCAATTTGAATAATGTAAACCTTTAAGAAATTTAGTTACTTTTTGTTAAAAAATTGCATCTGTTAGCCAACAATTTGATGTACAAATTTATATTAAAATAATTCTATTTTAATTACAAATTTCAATGCACAGAGAAATTGAATCTAGATTGCTTGTATTAATGTCTAAGATACTTTCCAATTAATTTTATATCGTATTTAGGGAATAGAATCAATTATTTACTAATTCATTGTAGAATAAAATTTATTCAAATCAGTTTTTCCAAAAAAATCCAAATACAGAAGAAACAAAGGAAAAAAAGTTTAACGATTAATATACAATAACAAAATGTTTTTTTCAATAAATCAATAAAAAAAATTGTCAAAATGAAAAATATAAAATATTACACAAACAAAAAATATTTTAACAATATTTAATATCCGTTTCAGTTTTTATAAACTAAGTGTCTGTAGTGTTGAGAAACATTATCTGTATCTGCCTTAAAATTAATTGTGAAAATGATTAGTCAAAAATAATTTCAAAACTATGCGATTTTCATACAAAAATTTTAAAATGGGTTTACAGTCGTGTTTCCGAATCAGTCCCAATATCTTATAATAAAAACAAAAGTCTTAAGAAACAAACTTTTTTGATAAAGTTCTTTGGAAAATCAAAAAATAATTTTAAGAAATCAAGAAGACTTAAACTCATTAAAAAAATTTAACAAAAACCAGATTTCAAACACAAGTTTCAAAAAAACGAAAAGCGTTTTTTTGAAACTTGGAACATTTTTGATACTTCTATAAACACATTTTGGAAAAATGTTTGAGTTTCGAATATTTTCCATTAAAATCTTTTCAGTGGTTGTTGTTTTCTTTTGCAAACTGACGCCTTAATTTTTTTTGAGTTATGAAAAAATTACAGTTCAATTTAAAATTTTTCTTAAAATTCTTAAACAGTTTAACTTTACTTAAGATTTTATTGGTGATGCTTATTTAAATAAATCAATTGAATTTGGCATTGGAACCAGTTTTAATAATAAAAGGTTTTTGTAAAAATTGTCAACGTAAAATTAAATTACTTTTTAGTCCTGTTTTAAATTTCCGGAAATTCACTTCTTATATGAAAAGGTTTATGAAGCACTATCATAAAACTAAACAGTTTTTTAGAAATTTTCATATCTAAAAAAAAGTTCTGTATAATATTTTTTTCATAAATTAATTTGTATGCCATTTTTCGAATTTGGAACGGTGTCTAAGTAATTTAAGGACATTTAAAGGATTTTGTGTAAATTTGCTTTTTTTAGAAACATATTTTTTTAATCAGAATGTAATTTGTTAACATCTCTCAAAACTGTGTATAACTTTTTTTAATTTAAAATATTAAATATTTTTAGTGAATGACCTTTCGAAGGATATTTTCTTACAAAATTTATTTATTATTGGTAATTTAGTTTTATTTTATTTATGTTTATATCACATTTTCATATTTATCTATAGAATCCTTTTTTGTGAATTATTTTTTAATAATTTATTTATTATTTTAATGTTTGCTTTTATTTTTGCAAATCCTTATAGTCAGTCGATTTAACATTTGAATCACTTTTTTTGTTTAAATTTATATTATTTTTAAATAGCTCACCATTTTCTTTTAACAAAAATAATCCAAAATTAGTACATGCTTTTGCCAGCTTAATCAGCTTCAAAAGTTAAATCCACAACAAATAATTGTTGGCCTCAACGCTTTTTTGCGTTAATACACCGAATTATTTACACTTTCCTTAACACACTTTATCTTTTTTATAATTTTTTTCTCAAACTATTTAACAATTTCTATTTAATTTTAAAGAAAACCAAATAATTTAGTTTGCTATATTTGTTTTAACAAAATAGCAAACTTTCACTTGAATTGCAAAAAAAAGACTTCACACACACTTTTTTCTTTACTCAATAAGATTATTGGTTTGATCTTCAATTTGTTATTTATTATTATTTCTTTAAGATTTGATCTTATTATTATTTTGATTTATTTTAACTTCACACACTAAGTTGAGATTTGAATTTTCCTAAGACAAGATTTGATTTTTTCTTGTTTGTTAGTTTGAAAGCAGAAACCAGCAAAGAGTTTGCTTTCTAGAAAATCCAACCGTACCGCACGAGCGCTAAAAACAAACTGATCGTTTGTAGTTGGTATTTGAAGCCAACAACCATTTGGTAGTTGGCTATGAAAACAGCAACAGGTATTGAGAGCTACTCAAAGTTAACAGGTGAGTAATTTTATGGCTAAGCAGACTGTTATGTTAACAGAGAATTTGAAATAGAGAACAAATTCAATGATAATTTGGTTAGTATGAGCACTGTATTGTTTAGTACGAGTATATTTGTTAAAATCTTAAACTTGCAGATGATGACGATGATGATGATGTTGGTAAGATGACTGGATCACTAGTTATTTGAGGCTACCCACACTCATTTATTTGAGACCATTTTTGGTAAGTTGACTTTGATGCTCTTTTTGTGTTTGTTACTTGGTTTGCTGGTTAAAAAACCAAGCATTTTTTTGTAGAGGTTTATGAGAAGAAGATGTATTTTTTTGTGTTAAAGTTAAACTTAGATATCTATTTTGTTTATACGTCTGAGTTTGTGTTGTTCAAATTAACGCCTTAGTAAATAATATTTATTCTATTGTATGTCTGTTTTTCTTTGTATCTAAACAGGTTGTTTAGGTATTGACATGTTTGAATGGTTCATTTATTAAATCAAGTTTATTGACGCAATTTATGTTATTTTTTGCTTTAATGTGTTTTCATTAATAAAAATTGAAAAAAAAGTTATTATTCCAAAGAAATCAATTTGAACGCCTACCCAACACCTACTTCTTATTAAAAGTTTTCCAAAAACTTTAATAATTTTTTTTGTAAAAAATTTTACTGCTTAAACACACTTTAAAAAATAACTTTCGCTAATGCCTGGCTGCAGATGAGCTCTTCGCAACAGACATTTTAAATGCACATTGTCTTAAAACTTAACGAATTTCAAAGATGACTAAATTATGGTGTCTGTTGGCGTAGGTGTTTTATAGGTAACTGCATTATGCGTGAATTTTGTAATTTTTCAAAAAAAAAAATGTATGAATGAAATCATTGAAGTCTTAAAAAATTTTAAGCCTTAAAAAAAATCAAAAGACTTGAGCAATATACTTGATGTCACATTTTGAAAAAAGAAACAAGTTTTACGTGCAGCCAAACATATTAAAAAAAATCAATTGAACAGTAAAGACTTTAAAAAATCAAAAGAGTTAGACAACAAACAAGTCATGTTTATGACAATTTAACAATAATTAATGATCATTTGGTAGTAAACGTTAGTTAGATAGTTATTATTAGTTTTAAAATATTTGACCTCATTTTACAAAACAATTTTAATTTGAGTACTTGTTTTGAAGGAAGACAAGCATTTATTTCATTAATTTTTAGATGTCTTAACAGAAGAAAAATTCTTTAGAAATATGAAGTGATTTGTTATATTAAATATAATGACATGAAAAAACGTTTTTTTATAATATTTGCAAAATCTAATATAATGATCTAAATTTTTAAAAAAAATAATACAAATAAGACCCTGATTCTTATATTGTATTATATTTAGATTTTAGATACAGAATTCTTATACTGTTAGTAGGTAGTTCATAAAAATTCATAGACTTGTACTAGTAGTTTCTCAGCAGAGTGTTCTGGATGTGGTGGTAATAAATTATGTACCAGGATAGGAGGATATAAGCTTTTAGACAATTAATGCTGTGGCCACCGTATTAGAATAGAATGATACAGGGCGCTTGCAAAGCATTGTACAGCAAGTTTTAAGTTATTTCTTATACTTTTACCGATATTTAAATTTTGTTTTGCTGAAATATGTTCGATAAAAATTGTTTAAAATTTTTTCTAAAAATAATGCCCAAACAAACATTGTTATTTTTGGTGTTTTTTTAGGCTTTGTTATTGTTACAAATAAAGTTTGAGCATCTGTAATTCTTATTCACTCTATACTTAGTTTTATTTGTATAATATCTTTAGCTTTTCTAAAGCCTTTTAGGAAAAGGTTTCCTGATGATCTGACCAACAATACCTTTCAGTGAATTCTAATTAAATTGGGAATTTAGCACATAAAAACTAAATCGTACTTAAACAGCTTTTTTCTTTATCTCCAACAGCCTAGTCGTGAAAAAACACTATAGAAATTCAGTTTTAGAATTCGGAGTCCAAAGAGTTCGGAATTACTTATAGTTTTTCTCGATCACTTCGTTATTGTTGAAATAATTATATTCTTAAAGTTAAAACTTATAAGTATATTGTTTTGAAATTAATTTAAAAATTGTTTATTTTATCTAAAAGATATATTTTACCTTTCACAAAGAAGAAACTTTTTGCAAATCGGTTGGAAAATGCCTCTGTCACGATCGTTGAAGTTTAGAAAAACGCATTTTTTTTCCACAAATTTTCATTTTCTTCACACTCTAAGTTGATTTCTTATCTAAGTGAGAAGGAAAGCCGTTTTTTCCAAAACACGTTTTCATACAAATGAAACAAAAACATAGCTGAAAGTTATTGCTTGGGAAGTATTCTGAGATTAAACTAACGTAACTCAGCCATTTTCCAACCAATTGCTACAAATTGTTTAATAAGTAAAACTGACTTATTTCAAACAAAAGAAACAATATTAAAATTAGTTTCAAGAAAAAAGTATTTATGATGTTTTTAAGTTGTGACTTTAATAGTACCGTTTTTTCACTAAAACGAAGTGATCAAGAAAAATTATGATAGTTTTAGATGGAAAACAAAATATCGAAAATTTAAAAAAAATGTTTTTGTTTTCATGAAAGTTCTATTACTTTGAAAAAGCCTGCAAATTTTGGCGTTGATTTAATTATACCCTTTGTCATTCCTTTTGTAAAATAAATAAAAATATTAAAAAAACTTTTTTAAAAAAATATTAAAAAACAATTTCGAAAAAAAAAATTTAAAAACAAAGTGTTTCGAAAAAATTAAATTTTGTTTATTTAAAAATATTTAAAAAATAAATTGTTGTAAGTATAATTTCTTGAATGGTACATAAGCTCTTTTATATAGCTCTTTTATAGCTCTTTTACTTGTTTTTTATTTGTATTGAAAACTAATTTTTTTTTTAAATTTTCCATGCGGCAATCATTTTGTGTCCAAAGCGTTTTAAAGAAGTATAAAATCACTATATTACAATATTGGTCCAACAATTTTAAGGGCTTCTAATTTAAAAGTGGCATTTGATCGGTATTGTCACATTCATAGCTTTAATCGGTATAAAATCAATAGACAATTTTATACCCTTCACCTTCGTGAGAAGGGTATATAAGTTTGTGATTCCGTTTATAATTTCTACATTTTTCATTTCCGACCCTATAAAGTATATATATTCTGGATCCTTATAGATAGCGGAGTCGATTAAGCCATGTCCGTCTGTCTGTCTGTCCGTCTGTATGTCTGTCTGTTGAATTCAATTTTCTGTCAGACATGCTTTCGAGAAGTTTGCTATTTAAAATCAGCAAAATCGGTCCACAAATGGCTGAGATATGAGGAAAAAACCAGGAGAACCTCGATTTTTTACCTATTTTTTACCTATATCTGGATTACTAAGACATTAACATAGACAATATGCATATCTAATGATAGATATTTCGAAGACATTTGCAACGACGTATATAATACCATAGTAAGTTGGACCTACAGTGGGTCAAATTCGGAAAAAAATATGAATCCGAAATTTTTTTTTTCACCAAAAAAAACAAATTTTTTTCCAAAAAATGAAAAAAACAACTTTGGAAAAAAAATAAATTTTGTTTACCTAAAAATATTTAAAATTTTTATTTTGAAGTATAATTTGGTGAAGGGTATATAAGATTCGGCACGGCCGAATATAGCACTCTTACTTGTTTTAAATCAAATTGTATATAAACAGATGTAAACCACTTATATAGTTATTATTTTCTCTCAATGTGAATATCCTCAGAAATTTTAATGTTATGCACTTTAATAATTATTTTAAGAGCATAAAATTTGATTCGTACTTAATGATGGAATTTTCTACTGTGGCTCAAAAATTCGCTTATTTCAACAGTAATGCTTCCGTGGATATAATGGAATCATTTAATTAGCAAAAAATTTTGGCCATCAAAACGAATCTGAATATTGGAACTTTAAGAAAAAAGTTTATAAAGTTATTCACGAAAATTACCGACAAAAATTTACAAAAAATATTCTTGGGAATCCACTGTGTGTTGGAGATTTTAGAACAATGTGCTTTTCTCACATCCCATTAAACTGGACAGTTTACAAGATTGTCTTGCTCAGAAAAGGTGTAAAAATATCGCATACCAAGCTTAGACCAAGCCTGTCGGATTATTAATTCCGGTTCATTGAGTCTACTTTAGGCACCTCGAACACTGTTTTGAAATATAAATATCAACACCCTACATAAATACATGGAGAAAATGTGCTGCATTACAATTAGCTTTTATAAACCGGAAAAACGGCTTTTCTTCGAAATCTCGGTTTTTTGCGAACCGGTTAATTTCAAATGTTGAATTTAGGTTATCCGGTTAATCCGGTTCATATCACTGGGTTAACTGGTTTTTAAAATTTGGATCTAAAAACCAAAAAATATTTATAGTCATTGTATACACATTATATCAAACATTTGGTCTGTTTTGAAAACTAAACTGCTAATATAATAACTACAATATAAAACTCTTTCAATGAAAAGTTTTAATACTTACAATGATTCTAAATAGTAGAGGATGGTGAGTTTACTTAAAAACTTTTTCAGAATCAATTGCACAACAACTCGGTATTCGTCAGTAAATTGAAAATTCATCCAATCCTTCTTCGCGGCCAAGATTAGAGGGCCAAATCTTGGCCGCGAAGAACTCATCCTGATGAATTTACTTAAAATCTTTTTTAGAATCAATTGCCCAACTATTAAAAATAAAAATTAAATTCCGCATAATTCTAGTTTTGGCTAAATCCTACTAATGATTCATTAAAAACTTAGTGATGATTTTACCAAACGTTGAATTTGATGTGCATATCATTGATGTAAATACCTTCTTTCAATAAATTTTACTTCATTTGTGTTTCTTGTTCTTATTTTATTAATCATTTCGTCAGCTTAGAGTACAAATGTTCTAAGTTACTTTTCAGAAGAGGAAAAAAACGTTCTGTAGTCCTTGATTTTAAATATTTTTGAAATCTGTTAATGCAGTTTTTTTGGTATGATTTATTACGACAAATAATCACAGTTAAGAAGAAGTGCGTTTGCATCTTATAGGTCCTTTTTTGGGACTTGGAATATTTTTTGTTTCATATCAGAAAGTAGATGTTATGATAAATTTCAAAATGATCAAATATTTAATTAAAAAAATTATAATTTACATTTTTTGGTTGAAATTTAATGAGTAAACCATTGCATGAAATTTACAATTTTTTCTGTCAAGAGGGGAACCCAGCGGCTTAAACTAATTCGGGTACGCTGAATTCAGTGATGAGAACCGTTTTTTTAAGTTAGCTCGTATTTTTGAGATATACCGTTATTTCGAAAATGGAGGAGGTTGTATAACATATCTTCGAGTAACTCAAAAACGGTTTAGTTTATTGAATAAACCGTTTTTGAGGTACGTGAATGTTATGCTATCTCCTCCATTTTCGAAATAACGGTATATCTCGAAAATGCGAGCTAACCTAGAAAAATGGTTGGCCACATAGAATTCAGTGTAGCCGAATTAGTTTAATTCATGTCACCAAATTTTATTATGATCCGTCTATAATTAGTCATAACTTCCATATAAGCCCGCTTCCGAAAATCACTTTAAAGTGCATAAATCTCTTAAAAATTATGGTATTCATACAAAATTCATAATAAATAACTTTCATACAGACACAAATCACAGGACCAAATTTCATGGTTATCGGTCCATAATTGGATTTGTAATCCAGTTATTGAGCAAAAAAGGTGAAAAAATTTTGAAAATGGGAATTTTTGCGATTTCTAAGGCACTGGATGCACTTTTTTCGAGTAGGTATGTTCCGCTTTTGTTTGCTCCTATTCAATATCTACAACTTTGCTTCAGACATAAAAGAGATCTTCCGTACGGTATACTGAGATATAACGGTGTTAAAATATAGAAAAAGTGATAAAAATCCACCATGAGCTAAATAAATTCGTACGGCCATTAAATTGTTACGGCAGCCAACTTGACAAAACTAATGATGCAAAAGTTCTTATTGTTCGGGATACTTTCACGTGCAATTGTCAGAATTGACTCCAAAGATCATGTGTTGTACTGTGTTATACTTGAAATTTGTTTTATGGTACGAAATTTAAAATAATAGTCAACTTTATGGACTTAAAATCGACTTTAAGACTTTTATAGTTAAATTGTTTCTTTCTAATGGAACAGATTATTGTTTTTATCTGTGTATACTGATTTTATTGAAACTCGACATGCGATATTTTTGGTTTTAGAAAATGTATGTGCCAAATTTCTGGACTTTAGGATAGGATATTTTTTTGCGAAATAATCTATTTGGATTGCATGGCCGATTTTAATAAAACTTAGCATGCGTTCGTTTTTGTTTCAGAAAATGCATGTACTAAATTTCTAGACTTTTGCTTGGATATTAAAAATTTTATGCAAAAATATCGATTTGGATTGTATGATCAGTGGGCGTGGACGATTTTGATAAAATTAGAATTGTTTCTTAATTTTGTCCATATAGTTCTCGGTGCCAAATTTCAATGCCCTACTTATAATTTTTACACAAAAATGTATGTAGCCATCCCTCTGTGCGGCCTATTGGAGCATTTTAACTCTTTTCATATAATACCAATATTTTGAAATAAGAAAAAACCACATAAAGTCATTTCATAAATATGCTTTAACAATTTGTTGATTTTTGTGACAATTTATCTTGTTGTTAAGATCTTAAAAAAACAAAATTTTATTTTTTCTGCTACCGCGCCCATCTCTTTCGAACACTTTGTAGCAACGTATGCTCTATTTAAGTTGAAATAAAATTAAAACAAAACAAAAACACTTCAACCTTCATTACAAATAAGTCATAAATGATGCATAAGACCTTAAAAATATTGCTAAAAAGACGTGCTCTAAATTTCAATGCGAAAATTACTTCAAGAAAAAAGTCCTTATAAAAATCGTGCTCATATTAAGCGGTAACAACCCCCCAAAAAAAGAGCGAGCAATGAGCAAAAACAGAAGCAGTAGCCTGGTCATAAAGAAGATGTGTTTTATGGTAGTTTTTTAAATTACCAGAGAATAATTAAAATTACTTATAACACGTTCAACAATTATGATTTCTTTGTTTTGTTGAATTTAGTTTTTTTTTGTTTTACCACAATGGGTGTTTTTTTGCGGACATAAACACGCTGCTAGTTAATTACTGCAAGTTACCTTAGTTGTATACAAATTGAGTAGACAGGGGTTCTGATTCGTTTGCAGGGTGGGTTGTTTTTTATTAAATAATTGTTATTAAAGTTTAGTTAAAATAAACAAACAAAATGGCAATTAATGCAATAACTATTAATAATATTATCAAACTATTTAAGGTAATGGTAATGAAAGTTGAAAAACAATTATTATTTTATAGGAAGTATAGTTACTTCATACAGGATTTAACAGTTTTCTTGTAAGAAATAAGACTCTAGCAGTGTAGTGTATTCTTGTCGTGTTTAATTCACGTGTCGTTTGCAATTAACAAAGCTTAACGAGTTTTAATTACTTAATATTGTTGTCGTAATTCACCCATATTTCAAGGATAACTTGATTTTTTCCCACCTACAACTAAACTGCATTTATATCATGATCATGTTCATTAGTATGAAACGTTTCAACACATGACTGATACACTTACGAGTATCTGATTTAATGATTTTATAGAAGTATATTTATATTTGAGTACTACTACCAGCTATAAATATCTATATAAAAAAAACAGATGTATTATTGCCGCTGCTGCTACCGTTTTGACTTAATATCAGAATGAAAAAAAAAGAATATCGTTTTTCTACAGTAAACGTTTATAACTGAATTAACAACACACACTCTCATTTACTCAGAATGAGAGAGAATTCATTCATAAAATAACTATATTAACAACAACAACAAGAAAAGATCACAATAAGTAGAAAAAAACATGAACAAGAAATACCGAATGATCGAATAAACGTACGACTACTATGTTGATTTTAATTAAATATTCAAAAGATGTAAAAATAAAGAGCAAAAACGTTAAAAGTTGATGTTTACAGTTTTAGACAATAATTTCAATGATTTTATGAGGCCGAGTTATCGTAAACAACCCGACAAGAGTTATGCAATATTTAAGTTGTAGTGCAAAAAAAAAAAAAAAAAACAATCAGCATAAAACACAAGAATCTAGAATTTTAGCATATTTTGGTGCATGTGTCTTGAATTTTTTGTTTGACGTAATAGCAGTAAAAGTTTTTTTATAGTGAAATTGTTGGCAGATACTCGCAACATAAATAAATTTGGAGTTAATTTAAATTATAAAAGAACAAACAAAGAAATTTATTGGGTAAATTTCAAACTAGCGCTTCTTTATACTTATAGATACAGTGGGACTACTCGCTAAATAAGTGCTAATTAATATGGAATATCAGAACTACTAGTCTTATTTATTGTAAATAGTGAAGATTTTGACAGTTTTTCTGTCTCTTATGTGAAGATTTTTGATTATAAATTTATTTTAAATCTCTTCGTTATGACAAACGTATTTAGAAGATGCTAGTGGATTGATAAGAATATATTAATACTAAATAATTTATTGGTCATTGTCATAACTTATATAAACATAGATTTCATAATACACCAATTTTTTATTTACTATTTTGAAAAATCTATTGTTAACACGGTCAGTTTATGTTGTGGAAACTTGATCAAATATATGTAAATATCTGGGGATGCCATGCAGGTTTTTGTATGAGAGCAGGAGCCAAAGTCAGTTGTGCCTCTGATAAGACGTCTATTATTTATATAATACGTACCGAAATTTCTATTAATTTAGGATAATACTTATAAATTATAACAGGGGTGAGGTTTTTGTACTAAAATGCGATGCTAGATAAATCACAAACTCTTTTTTATTTTAATAAGTTCAAACTATTTTTAGAAAACTTGTTATAATTCATATTCTATGTCTTATCAATAACACAGGTCAACAGCAAAAAGAAGCTTGAATAACCACTATATATACTACGTTTATATGCACGGCTTATCCGCAAATAA
Source organism: Calliphora vicina (assembly GCF_958450345.1). Classification (NCBI taxonomy): domain Eukaryota; kingdom Metazoa; phylum Arthropoda; class Insecta; order Diptera; family Calliphoridae; genus Calliphora; species Calliphora vicina. The sequence continues at coordinate 62,969,170 of NC_088781.1, read as the reverse complement.
AAATATTGTAATTAAAAAAATTTGCCGCATAAACAGTGAATTAATTTTTTATTTACGAATAGCTAACTCACGAAAACAATTCCTGATTAATGACTCTATTTGCAAGTAAGATTTTAAACATTGCCATATGATTTAACGTTTTTAGTTTTTTAAGACGTTTTTATACCCTACACCACCATAGTGGGGAGGGTATAATGCGATTGTGCAGATGTTTGTAACGCCCAAAAATATTAGTCTAACACCCACCTTAAAGTATACCGATCGACTTAGAATCACGTACTGAGTCGGCTGGCTGTCCATGTAAACCTTGTGCGCAGAGTACAGGTCGCAATTTTGAAGATATTTCGATGAAATTTGGTTTCACCTAGTCCCCATACAAACGTCCTCTCGAAATTGGACTTTATCGGTCATAAATGTTTAATTTGTATATGTATCTTCACAAATTCCGCTCCAAATAAGTTTTATATACACAAAATTCATGTCACCAAATTTTTTAACGTGCATAAATCGCTTAAAAATTTTGGTATACTCACAAAATTCAACATAGTAAACTTTCATGTAGACATAAATCACACGACCTAATTTCATGGTGATCGGTCCATAATTGGACATAGCCCCCATATAAGGCCCACTTCCGAAAATCACTCAAAAATATAAATTATTAAAATTTTAAAAGAAAAATGTTTTTGCTCTTTTACTTAGTCTAGGGTATTATATGGTCGGGCTTGACCGACCATACTTTCTTACTTGTTTAAATATTTGATCGCATTTTTGCATTAATTTTATTGCAAGACAAACAAGAAATTTAGATTCTTTCATATTTGCATTTAAAAAAATAAAAAATGTATAATATTTTTACCAATAACATTGCTACCAAATTATTAAAGATTACCATCCGGCATCACATAAAACCAAGAATTTTCCGTAACCACAGTGATTAATGATAACTCAAAAAGGGTTAATCCGATATTATTAAAATGATTTAGAAAAGTGGAAATTTACATAATCCGTTTATGTATTGCGTTGCAATCGGCTTATAAGTTTTGGAGTTATAATAACAAATTGAAACAAAAAATATATTTTTTTTTGTGAAAATAGCTAATTTTTTTTTTCGTTTTAAAAAACTCATGACAAATCGAAGACGGCATGAGTTTATTACTTTATCGCAAATAATAGGAACAAAATGAGATATCGATCACAAAAATCGGTGAATTCTTTTCGAAATTATTCACAATTAGGTGAATTTGTATAAATTTTCTTAATATTTTATTCAATATAAGTCATTGGTTCTGACTCAGTCACATTAAGAAAATTTATACAAATTTTTTAAAAAACTTGTCAGAAAGTCAAAGGCAATCCGGCAATTCCTAAAAATTGGAGCGAAAATCCCAAAAATGGTATTTTTTACAATTTTGCCCATAGGGTACACATTTCCTTCGGGGCTGAGAAAATACTTTGGCGATAAATAGGGAATACATCAATGTTTCCAAAGCTGCTTTTTGTTTTCTGATCTCAGCTTTGGGATTTTAGAACATGAGGCGCAAAGTTGAATTTTTGATAAAAAATAGGTCAAATTCCGAAGGTCGTAGGGGCGACATATTCTAAGAGTAGGACACGTTATTTATATCATATTCTTCGTAAAGATGTGTTTCAGAAAAACATAAAATTGTTATATGTTCTTAAAGAAAGTTTTCTTTTAATTAAAAAAGAGTTAAGTCACCTTTTCGCTCAAAAAACAGCAAAAGTCAACTATTTTGTTGAATATTTAAAATGAAAATCGTTTATTTTTGGATCCATAATTGATATTGCTCTGAAATCTTTTGTATGTTATTGGTAATTTAGTTGTCTAACTACTAAAAAAAATTCGAGTCCATTTGGTCCAAAAGTAGAACCCATATTTTTAAAAAAGCGGACCAAGGTATGGCAAAATTTTAAAATTTCAATTTTGAAATGCCTATAACTCGCAAGACCTAGCCGAGCGCTTTCCAAAAATATAAAAATCTTTGAAATCAGATAGGAAACAAAAACATTTAACGTGTTTAAAAATTTTACATGTCGAAGGTACCCTATTTGAGCCCCCATAGCACAGCCCCAGCACACTGGTCTTTTTCCGTTTTTTTTGGCATAAAGTAATTTTTTTTTGTTTAAGTATTTTAAAATTTGGTTGATTTTTAGTTTTTAAACACCCTAGTTAGAAAAAAAAATTTAACTTTAACATGTGGACCAATACTGTTCTGTTTGCGCTCTGTTAAATAAAGCTTATTATGTACCACACGTTTTGTGTAAATTTGGCGGGAAACATTTTGCAACTTTGATTGTTTGTTCTGGCAAAAGTTTACACAAAAGTGAAAAGGATTAATATGGAAAACGTTTGTCCTGGTATGTAAAACTATAGTTTACCAATGTTTGTGACGTTGTTATGTGTTTTTGTCCAATTGTACCGTGTGTTGTTTATATGTATTTTTAGAATGAGCTTAACAAGTGTAGTTGTGTTTCGTGGATCAGTACTTTTGCATGGCAAAGCGTTGCAAAAAGTTGTAAGTGAGAAGTTATTAACCAAAGTGTGCAGATTAATAATAAACTAATCCTTTTTGTCCGAATCCACACGTTTTCGAAAAAATCTAAATTTAAAAATTATATTTTTAGTGGAAACGTCAAAATGTCAGCCAGATCGGTTATATGGCAGCTATATGCTATATTGTAGGTCATCTTAGGAACATAAAAAATGTATACAAATCAAATTTCACTTCAATAGCTTGATAAACAAAAAAGTTGGGACAAATCGGCCAGATCGGCTATATAGCAGCTATATGAAATAGTGCTCCAAATCATATGAAACTTAGCAGGTCATCTTGGGAGTATAAAAAATGTATACAAACCAAATTTCAATTGCTTTTAGATTAGAGTTTATGCCAAAAAAAAACGTAAAAAAACCATTGTGCCCTGGTTCATTTGTATGGCCTATTTTAATATCTTGAACTCGAATTTTTATCCCGATCGAACCATCCGTTTTGAAATGCCAGATTTATTTCCAAAAAATTTTGATTCTGCCCCACTGTGTATCGTTTTGATGGATTTGTATTGGCAATTACGAATTTATTTTAATCAATGTTACATATTCGTTAGGGATTTATCTAAAATCGGTTTTGAAAATATTTTTGTTTGAGAGACGACCTTTGTTTGGGCGGGTTATTTCGAACTTTGGCCGCACTAAGACGTTTTCATTTTCGAAAAATGGTGTGTATATTCTGAACAGCAAATCATTGTTACGATATTAGTTTTAGAATCTATTATTTTATTATTATTTTGAGCTTGAAACTAGGAGTAAAGACTTACTTTCACTTACAAAAGAAAATAGTAAAATTCTATCCGAGTTTATTCAATTTGGTTTTCTATTGAATAACAATTCGATCGTTCGGCAATATGTTTATATGTCAGTTATTATAAATTATTGGATGAATTACTGGAATTTCATTAATAATGCAAGATCTGAAATGGCTTTTGAGAAAGAATTATTGCATACAGCACCACTGATATAGTATGAGTTCAAAAAGCTCCGTTAGAAGACATTATAAAACATAGAAGGCCACCAGGCAAAGGAAACTAAATGAAACAATTTGGTTTTTTAAACCAATAAACCCAATAACGGGAAATTCCTCACGATAATTTTTCTTTCTTGAAATTAATGAATATAGAATCGTCTACTTTGCCACATAAATTTGTGAATTAATGGAATAATGGAATGTTTCTGCACCAAAAGTCCTAGGTACATTAGTCCTGATACATATTTCTCTTAGAAATTGTCGCAATCAGTAAAGTTATTTTAAAATATATTGGCAATTGAATGATGAACAATGCTCTCAAATAATGTTATAAAAAAGGTAAGAGTGCTTATTCGGCTGTGCCGAATCTTATATACCATTCACTAAAGTATTATTTAAGTTAAAGATTGAAAACAATTTTAAGTGAAAACTAATTTATGAAAACACAATTTTGCGGAAAAAAATTTTGATAAAATAAAATTTGTGAAAAAAAAACATTTTAGATAGGTGAAATCATCATGATAGTCGCGGATTAATGCTTATATGGGCCGATTTGATCGATTTCAAATAGGAACCTAAGATACAAAAATATTAATGTATCAATCATGTATGTAAATTATTTGGAAGTTTAAGAAAGTTGTTTTCAAGATATAGACGGATATTGTTATATCAACTCAGCTATCTATATATCAACCTTATAAGGTCGCAACAGAAAAATGTGGAAATTATGAACGGAATGACTGAATTATATATGAATTCCGATGTTCCTTATTTTTTTGCGTCTCTACAAATCGACCCGCCCTAATGTATACCCTAGGGTGGCCCTTAATAAACGAAAGTTGGATTTTGGCCATTCTCACCCTCCAGTTTGGTGAACATTAGTAAAAAAATCACCCTGAAAAAATTTTAGGTAAATCGGTTGGGGTTAAGACGTGCCGCAAGCCCTCTGAAGTTTTGAGATGCATTTACAAGGGGAAAAAATTCATTTTTTTCAGTTTTTGTAAAACTTTTGCCATTAAAAAATTACTTTTGTAATTTAATTTAAAAGAATCGAAATGTGTACGTAATTGTCGTTCTAATGAGACATAAAAAACTGAAATTGGTCAAAAAATGTGAAAGTTATTAAAAATTCGCCAGGCCATTAACGTGTCTCAGGCCACTAGAACAAGAAATGTAGGAACAAAATTAACATATTTTGAGAAATATTAAAATAAAAGCTCATTTTTACTTAAAATATGTTCATATTTACTTGTATGTGAGTTTTTATCTTCGTAGGATACCGTTAACCTATTCTTAGGTATGAACAAAAAAATAATTTTTATTTAACGGCAGTTTCAAAACTCCATTTTAAAATTTTTAAAAATTTTGTTAAACAAATTTCAGAAGTTTTTGATCATCTCATTGGGATTTATTAAGAATATAATAGGGAATAAAAATGTAAAAAAATTATGAAAATATCTCTTATAGTTTTTCCGTACCTGCGATTTAAATTTTGAAATTTTCGAGAAAAACCAATTATTTGTCAATTTTTGGGCCAATGAGCTCTATTTCCTTACTCTTATGAATTTTAAGCCAAACTTATTCAGAATATTATAGTCCAGATAATTCTAAATATACTCTGAAACTTCTACTAAAATCGGAAAATGCTAACCCTTAAATCGTGAATGTCAAAGATCAAATTTTTCAATATTTGGAATTTCTCTTGGAAAGATTCCGAAATGTTCGAAATGTTGTATATTTTTGGGTCGATTTTGATAAAATTTAACAAAAATATAACATAAACTCTAGGGTTTATAATAACAGCACAAGAATGGAAATTAACGTTTAATGGCACTTGGGGTTAAAATGACCCCCAACTTTTAAAATCATAATTTTTTTATGGTTTTAGATGTTTGGGGTCATTTTAACACCAAGTGCTATATAGGAATAATTTCAATTTTTCTGCTGTTTTTGTAAATACTAGGCTTTGTGATATATTATTGTTAAATTTCATCTAAATCGGCCCAAAAATATACAACATTTCGAACATTTCGAAATCTTTCCAAGAGAAATTCCAAATATTGAAAAATTTGACCTTTGACCTTCACGATTTAAGGGTTAGCGTCTTCCGATTTTAGTAGAAGTTTCAGAGTATATTTAGAATTATCTGGACTATAATATTCTGAATAAGTTTGGCTTAAAATTCATAAGAGTAAGGAAATAGAGCTCATTGGCCTAAAAATTGCCAAATAATTGGTTTTTCTCGAAAATTTCAAAATTTAAATCGCAGGTACGGAAAAACTATAAGAGATATTTTCATAATTTTTTCACATTTTTATTCCCTATTATACTCTTAATAAATCCCAATGAGATGATCAAAAAATTCTGAAATTTGTTTAACAAAATTTTTAAAAACTGCCGTTAAAAAAATATTTTTTTTTGGTTATACCTGCGAATAGGTTAGCGGTATCCTACGAAGACAAAAACTCATATACAAGTAAATATGGACATATTTTAAGTAAAAATGAGCTTTTATTTTAATATTTCTCAAAATATGTTAATTTTGTTCCTACATTTCTTATTATAGTGGCCTGAAACAAGTTAATGGCCTGGTGAATTTTTAATAACTTTAACATTTTTTGACCGATTGCTGTTTTTTATGTCTCATTAGAACGACAATTACGTACACATTTCGATTCTTTTAAATTAAATTACAAAAGCAATTTTTTAATGGCAAAATTTTTACAAAAACTGAAAAAATACATTTTTTCCCCTTGTAAATGCATCTCAAAACTTCAGAGGGCTTGCGGCACGTCTTATCCCCAACCGATTTACCTAAAATTTTTTCAGGATGATTTTTTTACTAATGTTCATCAAACTGGAGTGTGAGAATGGCCAAAATCCAACTTTCGTTTATTAAGGGCCACCCTAGTATACCCTTGCCACTAATGTTGAGGACTCATTTGCATTTAGATAAAGTCATCCTATTGTTATTGAGTTGTTTTGTAAAACATTCATAGAATAGTTAGCTACAATGATTGAGTGCCAAATTTTCTGACTATTCTTCTCATTGAGTAAGACATATGTAATGTAAGACAGCAAAAGCTGAGTGAATTTAAAATCAAACCTTCAGCGAAATGTTTTAAAAGCATTTATATACATTCGAAAGAAATGTTTCTAAGAAAATATTTATATAGAAACATCTTTGCATTTATAACACAATTATTGTTAATATTAATAAAACGTTTACGTTATCGAAACCAATGTCATCGTGACAGTGACATCCAATACGACTAAACAACATATGGGGCGGCGCCGTACATTAGTCAACAGTATTTTTCTTTTTTTTTTGCAACTGCCAAACACAATGACACTTAATTAACATTTGTTCTAGAGGAATTTTAAAATTTTCCATATCAGTTCAAATTATAGTATTATTAGTGTATATTAGCAACAAATAAAAGGTGCGCAATTAACTTTATTATTATTTTATTAGTAGTTTCACTAAAATTGGACATTTTCAAATGTTAGTTTTATAATTGCTTAGATGTTTTAGGTTTCTCATAAGTTTTGTGTCTTAAATCTTTTGTTTTGCATTATACTCGTGTAAACAAATATAAATAAATACTGATGAAGTTGTATAAACAAACTTCTTAAATTTGTTTTTTGTTTCAAAACAAATACTTTTAAAAGTTTTTTTTTTCAACAAATTTTTATGTATTTACTTTTAATTGACAAATTTACTTTAAAGTGTTTGTGGTAGAGAGTGTGTATATTTACTTCTTTAGCCTTAGGGTTAATTTGGTTTTTGTTGGAGAGTCTTGGCATTTGCTTAAGCACAAACAAAAATATTTTTTGTAAGTCATTTTGTTTATTCATGTCAATTTGAAAAGTCGTTAAAATAAATCATGCCAAACTCACTTTCACAAAATCACATAAATCGGCAAATGATTTCAAAATAAGTAAGAGTATTACAAGTTTGTGTAGATGAAATTTGATATACCCTTCATGATAAAATCAAAAATATATTGGAGACTTAAGAAAATGGGGCAGTCAAAAAACGATCTGTCTAATATTTTTAGATTATAAACAAATTTATATTATTATCCCCGTATTCTGACTATGTGAAAATTGTAATAAAACTCTTATTAATAACAGTTTCCATACAAAAGTGGTTAACTTTTCATTGGGGTTAAATTAATATTTAATTTTCTCTAATTATATAGATGAAGACAAATACATATGGTCATATTTTTTTTTTATTTTTTTCAGTATGTTACCAATTATCCATTATGCGGTAAATGCCATTATGTTACCCTACACTGCAGGATATCATAGAGTAATAAATTATTTTATTTTTGGCCCAAATAGTCTGATCGAATTACGTCAATATTGTTACTGCACACCATAAAAATTGGCATTAATTTTAACATTTTTTCAAATACAAAACTAACATTGAAAAAATATTTTTAAACACTCAACAATAAATTTGATTTTATTCAATGCAAAATCGATAGCTACAAAAAATTTAAAAAAAATAATGGAGAAATAAATAAACAAAGGAAAACTATGTAGACAACTACAGCAACCACAAACAATCTGCAATCATAGTTATATGAAAAATATTGAACAATTCATTTGAAAGACAGTGGGAGTTGAAAATGTTCGTACAACAATGCATGGTAATGTTAATAAATATAGAAGTTAAGCTTTAAACACAGTCATTAACAGATAAGTCAAGCTTAAATATAGAAGAAGTCGTACACTTCACATGTAAATATGCACGCAGAGAAAAAATATAATTGGGCATGGTTTCTGTAACCATTTAAATAGTGTTACAAGTTTTTTAACAATATTATAGTCACAGTAACTATTTACATGATTTTGGTAACCATAATATGGTTAATTTATGATTCACATGATTGTATCAACCATATATATGGTTACAGTAAACAAATATATGTTTGTGGCAACCATATTTATGATGAATAATTTTATCATAATATTATGATATTCATAAGCCGAGAGCAATATAATATGGTAAGTCCTTCATCATATAAATGGTTGTCACAACCATATATTTGTTTACTGTAACCATATATATGGTTGATGCAATCATCTGAATCGTAAATTAACCATATTATGGTTACCACAATCATGTAAATGGTTACTGTGACTATAATATAGTTAAAAAACTTGTAACAATATTGAAATGGTGACAGTAACCATGCCCAACTATATTTTTTCTCTTCGTATGGACATTAGGAAGCCCTGCAAAACCTAATATTTATTCTCCGTCATCTAGAAACCAATTGCTTGACATTTGAGCAAAATCGGATAACTTTGTCCCACAAGTAATATGATCTGCCAACATTTTTAATAGAAGAGTAAGAATGGGACAGTTGAAATGTAATATGTAATAAAACCATTTGACATTGAGAGCAAATACTAGTGAAAATCAGACAGTTGCATGATCTGTTGATTTTTGGACATTTTTCAAACAACAAACTCAAAAAATGATAGTCCCTATGATTTATTGAAGATTAAGAGCTTATAAATTAGGAAAAAATTAGCGATGGTGTAACAATTCTTATATAAAATTTGGACTTCGATGAAACACATTAAAATTTCGAGCAACTCTGAAGTTTGTATGACCATAAAGAAATTAAGAAGTTTAGAAGTCCTATATAAAAAAGTTACAGAAGACATTTTCCTATATTAACTTTTTAATTAAACCTTTAATTATAATGTATGCTTACTTTTATATCTCACTGTTTACCAACAATAGCAGCAAATTTGCAGCAATTAGTTTAGCAAAAATAATAATAATTGTACGAATAACTAATAATTTAGACCCAATACATTTGAACACACACTTCACATGTTCACACAAAAATTGTTTTTAAACAATTTTTTTTTTGTGTAAATTAAATGCTAAATACGTCTACGAATGCCAGAGAGGGAACGGGGTAGAAGTATGCTGAAATTATGTAAGACTCATAGTGTTCTCGCTCGTCTGACTAGCTGCTCTCTATTACCAACATTAGTTGTTTGCTCTCTTTTTCATTATATTAATGTCTTGTCTTTTTATGGCAAGTGATTGAGGGGTTTCTGTTAACTGATTTGTTATTTACTTTTTATGCTTTTTCGAAAAGTCACGTAAAACAATTAAATGTAGTTCACATAAATTTAAATAAATTTTTTCTCACTAAAACCATTTATTTAGTTGGCGCCAATTGTAACGCACACTTAAAAACTGGGAAATTCAAATTGAAATTAAAGAATTTTAAACAAAATGAAAACATTTGTTGCATCTATTTTTTGATTTAACTTATTTTATTTTTATTTTTTTGTTTATAACAATATTTCATTTTAATTACACACAGTTTAAGCAAAAAAATAATTATAATTATCATAGAAATTAAAATTTATTTAGATCCGCTTTATAATTCATTTTACTCGTAGTACCTTTAAAAGTACCAGTTACGTAGTATCGTTTCAACTCTCTGTACTAAACTAAATATGTGGATTTCAATTTAATTCATACTCATTGTATCTCAACACAAAAACTTGGCTCCAACTACATATGTTTATAAATATGTGTTACTGTGTACTTGTAGTTAGTTTAACGTTTTAATAGTTTGTTTAATGCAATTTAATAATATTTGTTGTTGTTTGGACTTGTTTTAATTTCATGTTTGTTTGTTGGCTATTTTTACATTTTTTTTTGCTTTTGTTTTGCTGTAAACAATTTATATTGTTTAGCAAAGTAGCTACGATACGTTTTATATTGTCTGATCAGCTGAGTTGTTTGTATCTATTTTTTTGTTTTTTTATTTCTTTAAATTCGTTTCGTTGTTGTTAGAAAACAAGTTTAGTTAGAAGCTTGTGTATCTTAAACGAGTATAACAGTTGTGGGTTTCAGCGTAAGTGTTATACCTCAAGAGTTGCCAATTTTTGAAAGTATCAAAGTGTTTTTATGGGGGTTTTTCTAAAATGTTTTACAGCAACTTGTTGAATAGATAGTATGTAAATTTTATAATTATATTTTAATTATATTGTAATTATTACCTCATTTAATGTTATTCAGTAATTTGCTTATTAGGTACTTTAAGTAATATATTATTGAGCATACCTGTAAGAAAATAGAAAAATAATTAAAATTATAATTTGTTTGTAATAGAATAAGTAAGTATGTTAAATCTATAAAAAATGGCTTAAATAAATGTTTTTTTTATCGAAATCAAGTACATTAATAAATATTATTGTACTAACTATATTTTTTAATTAATAAAGTTTTATAAACATTTTTATATCTATATTTATAAAAACCTAACATAACTAAATTTAGAGTCATGAAATTTGGAATATAGGTTACCCTATTCTTATCTATATAAGTGGTCAGATGTTTAGTACTTTTTTTGTGGTGTAAAAACCGTATTTTGTCACTCTATGTGTATTTTAAACCAATAAACACAGAAATACATTTTGAATCGTAAATATTGTCCCAACACCCACCTTAAAATATACCAATCTGCTAAGGATCACTTTCTGAGTCGATTTTTTCAACTAGATATCCAAAACAAATTCTACAAAAATAAGTTTTATATAAGTCGAACTTGCCTCACTAAATTTTGTGATAATCGGTCCACAATTAGTCATAGCTACCATATAGGCCCTCTTTCGAAAATCACTTTAACTAGCATAAATCTCTTAAAAATATTGGTATTATAATAAAACTCAACACAAATAATTTCTATATATACAAAAGTCATGTCACTAATTTTTATAATGATCCGTCCATAATTAGGCATAGCTCCCATATAATGCCCACTTCCGAAATTCATTTGAATGAGTATAGATTTCTTAAAAATTTTGGTATTCAAATAAAATTCAACACAAATAGGTTTCATATATACAGAAGTCATGCCACCTAATTTTATTGTATTAATGTAGGATATCATGTGGTCGGGCTTGACCGACTATACTTCCTTACTTGTGTACTTATTAAAAAATGCCAAATACAAATTTTGTAATTTTTTATAATTCAAACCCAGATGGGTAAATTTGGTACATCTTCATTAAATATGTGTTTCTATAAATTGACACATGAATATTTTATTAACAGCTCTTCCAAAAATATTGAAATTTTTTTGAATAGTATCATCTCAACGGCGGAAAAAGTTTCAAAATGCGGTAAAACGTAAAAACACTTTTAATTTAAAACTGAACCAAATTTAAAGGTGGACCAAATTCGGGTAAACAGTTTTGTACTTTTTTAAAGTATATTTTTTTCTTGAGCACAGTATTCTAGTGAGTAAAAATAAATTCCAAATCTAGTAACTAACATAATAAGTGAAAGCTTATTTTACTCAGAAGGACACTGGCTTTAATATTATTGTTGTTTAAAAAGAATAGACTAGGAATAGCTAAAAAAGTTATAAAAGAATATCAAAAATTGTGATATTATTCCAAAAATATGGGGCATTTCATGTCAAGTGAACCAACTTTTGAAATCGATGTCTTCCGATCGGGATGAAATTTGCACCAAGGTTAAACCTATTGGATAGTAACCTAGACACAATTTTTCAACAAGATATTTAGATAGCTCTTTCTTCAATATTTAAAAAAAATAAAAAAAATTTAATATTTTTTTCCGAAATCAAAAACTTGTTTGACTTTTTTTTTAAATGAGCCCTTTTTTTTCTTAAAATAAGGCTTAGATATTTTCCTTGAAGACCTCTTTGGCTGCTTAGTGGCATGTGAGTGGGATATCTATCAAAATAAATATTTTTAACTCAAAACATAAAATTTTTGACTTTTTTTTGCAAAATCAAAAACTTTGTTAACTTTTTTTTTCAAAATGGACCCTGTTTTAAATTGTTTTTAGCCCAAACAAAACATAGATATTTTCCTTGAAGACCCTTTTGGTCGCTTAGTGGGATGCGTGTTGGATATCTATCAAAATAAATATTTTTTAACTCAAGAAATTTTTAATTTTTTTTTGCTCAAAAGAAAGCTTAGGTTCATTCCTTTAAGATATTTTAAGTCGCTTAGTGGGATGCTAGTGGAACATCTTTCAAAATAAATATTTTGTACTCAAGTCATTTTTGACTTTTTTTTTTTGCAAAATCTTACTTTTTGTCCAAATTTAAAAATTTTAAATTTAAAAAAAAAACAATTCGAAATTTTTTTTTCCAAAAAATTAAAAATGTAATGAATGTAAGAAAAGATAAACTCGCTGTTTATTATTGGAGTTTTGTTTAAGCTTTGATATTTTTACAAATAAAGCTTGAGTGTAATTCTCATTCACTCTATGGCTTGATTTGTATAATATCTTTAGTTTCTTCTGTTGTCAGATTGTTTTCACCTTCATCTTTTTAATTTGTTAAAATGTTTGCTTTTAAAATAGGCCAAACGTTACCGTGAAATAGCTCCCAAATGAAATAACTCCCAATGAAATAACTTCCTATGAAATAATTCCCATCAAAAATGAAATAATTCCCAAACTTGAAAAATGAAATAACTACCAAAGGGTAAAACGAAATTACTCCCAATAATCGGCAGTTTCATAATTTTAAAAATATTACTCCCAAAAAAGCGAAATAACTCCCAAAAGAAATGAAATAATTCCCAATCCGAAGCAAGCATTGCGGGCATATGGCGTAGCGCAAAGTTTTACTCCTCTGGGATGTGTCAAAAACTGGCTTCACTCAGAAAAGTTTTTTGCATTGCCGGCCTTCGGCCGGTCGCTAAAGTTTTCTCCTCTGGGGTGTATCAAAACTGGCTTCGGCCGGACTCTAAGGTTTTCTCCTCCGGGGAAAATCTGGCTTCGTTCAGAAAAGATTTCTTTCATTGCAGAAAGGTTTTATAATATTTCAGAAAGCCGATTTTCATTTCGCACCAGATTAAGAAATCGTTGCAACCTGACAAAGGCCGGCAATGCAAAAAACTTTTCTGAGCGAAGCCAGTTTTTGATACACCCCAGAGGAGTAAAACCTTAGCGCACGGCCAAAGGCCGGCAATGCAAAAAACTTTTCTGAGTGAAGCCAGTTTTTGATATTTATGGGTTCTGCTTTGCAAAAATTAAATAACTTCTAATTCCCAAAATAAAATGAAATAAAACCCAACAAAAAATGCATTGGGAGTTGTTTCATTGGGAGTTATTGCATTATGAAATAACTCCCAACAAAAAATTATGAAATAACTTCCTATGCGTTAGGAGTTGTTTCATAATGAAATAAGACCTAACTTGTATGAAAAATTTGTTGGTTGTTATTTCATCTTTTCGTGGGGAGTTATTTCATTTGGGAGCAATTTCACGGTACCCGGCCAAACATTGCCCTAATAAATTATGGAGTTTATGAATACCTACATATGTAAATATAAAGACTTTTTAAGAATTTTGTGCTTAAAATTTATTTTCGAATAATTTTATTTGTTCAGCATTCCAAATTATATACACAAGATATTTTGCACGAGGTGTCCTTTTTGGCACTCCAATAGCGTTATGAATTATTCACATATTTTGTAACAAATTCTTGAATACTTTATTTTTTACCAAATTTTGGAAAAATTGCATTTTAAATATTACTGATCTATTTAGAAGCAATAAAGGTTCAGCAGGTCATCGAGTAATTAACCTAATTACGACATTATAAAATTGGAGTTTCCCCAGGCATGACAGATATAAGTTTTGTAAGCCCGAGGAGAACATAGAGACGTGTGTAGGACTCATTCGATCGAAGTTCCTATGTGAAAGATTTGAACGATTAATGCAAAAGTTATCAATTTTGCTATAGGTTTCAGCATGAATGTCGTACTGGAAGTTGAGAACATGCAGTTATTCATATTGTCATTAGAATCAATACATTACATACTTTCGAAATCCTAAGGAAGGATTTCATACATTAAAAGTTCCAAATGAAGTTCTCTGGTGAAAATTAGATTCCTATAAAGTTGCAAAATGCCGACGGAAATGTTAACGGGAATTTTGGTGACAAAGTGCATGTAATCTTTAAATAAACTAAAAGGTTCATACTAGACTTCTTTGGAAATATGATACACCTCACTATGATTAAAATAATAATAAAGAAAAAAAATATTGCTGTCATGAATTTTGTTTTCATAAAATTTTCTTACTAATTTTTTTGTGTTTTAAATAAAATAAAGATAATTTAATTCAATTTGAGAAAGTGGAAAAAAAGTTTATTGTTTATTATTTGGGGGATTCAAACGGTCTCCTATTAGCTCGTATTGTCATAATGTCCTAAAACATTTTTTTAGTTTAAACAAATTTTTGTTGGGTTTCAAACAAAAAAGTTATAAACTAATAATACTTTTTGAACTATGTTTATTGATTTGTCATAAAATATCGCTTTTTGTTTGCAGCACAACAAGAATTTGTTTAAACTAAAAAAATATTTTAGGACATTATGACAATACGACCTAATAGGAGACGGTTTGAATACCCCAATTGTATTTATTACAACAAAATAAATTTAAACTTTTATTTTTCATGTACGTGTCCACGATTTTCTCCGCATATTTTCCATACTTTTTCGGCATATTTTCCCGAATTCGGGAGCTGTTAAACTTGCTCTGTTGATGATTATGAAGAAACAATACACCATACAGGTGAGTGGTGAAAAAGAGCCGAAACTATACAAAATATTAAAACTCGCATGCATACATTGTAACCATCCACTTTTGTGATCATGCTTACTTGTCAAATTATACACAAACTGCTGATGACAGCTAGACATGTCCATGCATTTATATATCCATATTGTGAATTACAAATTTAATTTATACTAAAACCACATTCAAATTCAAGCTGTCTGTTGAGTAATTGCATTTAACAAAAAACCGACTTTTGAAAAATTTGTTCTAATTGTAAAATATGTTGAATTTTTGTTTATCAAATGCATCTTTAACATTTCCGTTAGTAGTAATTTACAAACGAATTTCATTCATAGCAGGCGTCTGTCATTATTTAAAGTCACGTTACTTCAAATTAACACAGACAAACATTGTTGACACTAGCAATTTGTACTAAATATATTTCAATAGACAAAAAACCACAAAGAGAAGTATACCTGAGAGGGAAATAAGTAAATTAAAAGTATCATTGCATTTATTTTATATTCAAGTTAAGGGGGATATTTCTCCTTTTTAAAATATGAGTTAACACATTGTAGCTCAATAAACAAACAAACAAAAAATCAACTTAAACGTGAATAGAAAAACTACAAAATATATAAATATTTATTGACACATATATTTTTTTTTAATTTGAAACAAAAATACATATTAATAAGTCGATGTTATTAGTAGTAGTTAAAATATTAGCTTTAATGTTTCGGTTTTAACTGCAATTATTGTATGTATGAGTTTTGTGCAAAACTGAATGACACAATTTTTCCTAATTTGTTTGTTATTTTTGCGACTTTTGTCATTGAGTTATGCTCAAATAAACTAAAAATTTTTTGTTACTAGAAATAATTATTAAAATTGTAAGTGTTGATGTGTCTGTATGTATGTAGATTAAACTGGCGTTAAACATTTGTATAAATATTGGAAATTTTAGATTATTTTCGTATGTTGTTTTTGCTGTTGACAATTGCAAAAAAATGCGGTTTTAAATAATATGATATCATTTATTAAAAATGTACATATGTACATCTCGGCTGTCATTTCATCACCAAAATACCCAGTTGAAAATTGATTGTTTGTGAATTAGTTTGAAATACACTAATGATTGTTTTTTTAGTTTTTGTTTTTATGTGGGAATGAATAGTGCATCACTATTCATTTTGTATATAATATAAAAATGTTTGATGCAAATATATAAGGAATCAGGAACAGGTGTACTTTTATTTACAAATAAGGATTAAGTCGATTTAAAGTTAACAAACATGAGTATAAAATTGCATAAAATATTCTAAAATTAGGGTTTTCCATATTAAATAACGAGTCTATTAAAAAATTTAATTTTATTTTTAAAAAATTGAAGTAAAGTCCATGCAAGGGTGTTAAGCAATAATTTACTTATATTTTCACGCAATTCAGTGGTTTATATGTGTATAATTTTCCTAATAATACCATTTACCTTTAACATACTTGAAAAATATAATATTTCTCCATCAATAAAAAAAATTATGGGGATACCATAAACCGTTAAGAAGATATGCCCAAATCTATAAGTCTCTAAAAATTATTTTATTTTTGATTTTCCATGGAGAAAAAAAATGTAGCCCCACTTTCCCCCAAGCTGGTTTTTTAATAAAATAAAAGGTGGGAGTGTCTTGTTTCGATTTAAAAAAAATAGTTTTCGGAACAGGATGAAAACTTAACATTTTTTGTCGAATAATAAACGAAATATCAAAAAAATTCTTATCTATGCATGGGTTTCGTAGGCGGTGGGCGCGACCGATTTTATTGAAACTCGGCATGCGTTCTTCTTTTCAAAAAATATATGTTCCACATTTCTAGACTTTTACTTGGATAGGGAAAAAATTTATTTGGATTGTATGGGCAGTAGACGCTGGGCGTGGTCGCTTTTGATAAAATTTATTTTTTTCTAAATTTGGTCCATATAATTCTCGGTGCCAAATTTCAATGCTCTACGACCATTCCTTATAATTTTTACACAAAAATGTATTGCATTTGGATTGCATGGGCGGTATTCGGTGGGCATGGCCGATTTTATTGAAACTCAGCATACGTTCTTCTTTTGTTTCAAAAAATATATGTAACAAATTTCTAGACTTTTACTTGGATAGGAATGCGAAAAAATCTATTTGTACTGTATGTAAAGTGAGCGTTGGGCGTGGTCGATTTTGATAAAATTTTATTATTTTCTTAGTTTGGTCCATATAATTCTCGGTGCTCTACGACCACTCCTTATAATTTTTGCCAAAAATGTATGAAGCCATCCCTCTGTGTGGCGCTTGGTTGATATTTAAGAATTCAGTTTTTTCATAGTTACGGGTATTGGCTAAAACTAGATAAAATTTCATATCACTATGTGAAATAAAGTTTTTATAAACCGGTTAACCAAAAAACCGATTTTTCTTCGAAATCTCAAAGTCCTTTTCATAAATATTACAGGAGCGAAAAAAACGTTCTAAAATTCATGATTTGAAATATTTTTGAAATCTGATAGTGGAGTTTTATTAATTATATGATTTATAATGACAAATAATTACATCTAAGAAGAAGTGCGTTTGCAACTTATAGGTCCTTTTTTGGAGTTGTAACATTTTCTGTTTCAAAGTCGAGGTGATAATAAATTTCAAAAATTATCGAATATTTAATTAAAAAATTGACTTACATTTCTTGGTTGAAATTTAATGAATAAACCAATAATTTAAACAAGTATTATATATTTAGTAACATATTTATACTCAATTCCATTTGACTGAGATAGTAATTTTGAAATTATTACAAAATAAAATGGACTTTTGCACTTTTGCATATTTTTAGTTATTTAATATTAACCATTCCTACAAAAACTACAAATTTTTAAAGAAGTATATACTTTATTGGACATTTTATGTTTTCTACACATATATGACGGTTAACCGGTTTAAACGGTTTTTTCGATGTCGGTAACCGAAAAACCGGTTTTCTAAAAAAGGCCATTTTTCGGTTAACCGACAAACCGGTTTTTTATAAACACTGCTGAAATATGAACAATCTATATTGTATACATTTTCAATATTTATTTGTCAAAGTTAGCTAAACTTGTAATTTATTACAAATTATTTCGTAATTTAAAAAAAAAAATTAAATATTTTTAATATATTTTTTTTAAAAAGGTCTAAATTTTGAGGTATTTTTTTATTAAATTAAAAATTTCCAAATTATTTAATTTTAATTCAAATTTAAGAATTTATGAAATATATCTAAATAGAAAATATGATTTAGTTTTGATTTTTGTTTTAATACATACAGCCTAACCACAAAAGCCGAAAAGTCGATTTTAAATCCATAAAATCGACAATTATTTAAAATTTCGTACCATAAAACAAATTTCAAATAGATTTTAAAACTTTTTATATCCTTTACCATGAGTGGCATTCCATTTGTAATTCCAACATTTTTCATTTGCGACCCCACAAAATATATTTATTCTGGATCGTTATAGATAGCGGACTCGATATAGCCATGTCCATCTGTATGTTCAAAACGACTTTCCGTAGCTATGATTCATACATCAATATATAGGGAAGTCTTTCACCAAAAAATTTTTTTGTTATTTTTTTCACTAATGAATTTAAAAAATATTTTTTCCCATAAAATTTTTTAACAAAAACTTTTTTTAATTTTGTTTACTAAAAATATTTAAAATTTTTATTTTAATGTATAATTTGGTGAAGGGTATCTGAGATTCGTCACAGTCGAATATAGCTGTCTTATTGTTTTTTCAATTTCTTTCTATCATTTGAATGTATGTCGGAAAAGTTTTGAAAGGTTTTTAAATATTTCGTATGGTATCCACCTTAAAACATACAGATACAACTTTACATGGACACCCGTCCATTTGTCTGGCTGTCCATGTAAAGTTGTGCCCAAACGAATTACCCCATTCGTGATCGAATGAGCTGTCGTATCAAAAAATGATTTCGATATCGAAATTATATTGAAATATACAAAATTTCTTGCTGTCATTATATCAAATAAGAAAATTTCGATCAGTTTTACTTGATATCGAATGCGTTAATTCGGCCCAGGTCGCAATTTTTAAGATATTTTAATACAATTATGATTGAAATTGGTTGACATCTAATGTTTTATATGCAAAGAAATTAAGCCACTTAATTTTTTGACAATCAGTCCTTCATAGGTCATAGCTTCATACAGTACAAACCATTTCAAATCGCTGAAACAGAATTTATGTCTTCATTATTTCTAAAATAATGTCAATAACCGCTCCTTAAAGTCGCTATAACTGTTGCACTTATTCGCCAAAGCGATGCACGACAAAATCGAAAAAAAATTAAATTTTTAAAGAAAACTGTTTATCGTCGTAGGGCATCATATAGTCGGGCTTGACCAACTATACATTCTTCCTTGTAATTATACCAATAAATATTGAATTCGTCAAATGCATATATCCGTCTAATATTATATTAATACAAAAAACAAAAATGTGTTTTTTAAATATTAAATCATGTATGCTCTGATTTGCAATTTAATTAATTTATTTGTCTCTTTTCGTTTTAAAGTCACAGCGAAAATTGTGAATCAAGTAATTTTTTTTTCCAAAAAATGAAAAATACACTAAAAGGCAGCAACATTTTTTTTTTGTAAAATGTTGTTTTTTATGAATTTTTGATTATTGACCAATAAAAAATATATTAAAATTACGATTTTCCTTTATTAATGGCCACTTTGAACCCACTGTGCTTGGGTAGAGTTTTTGTATCTGTAAAAACAGGTTATTTACTACTGTACTGCAACGAATCATGGGACGCTTGGTTTTATACCTTCGAAAATATATAGTAAATTATACATTAGGGTATTCAATCGATTAACCGGTTTGACGATTGGACGGTTAACTGTTCGAATAATTTGAAATTGCCTATTTTCAAATAACAAATACACCGATTAATTTGTGTCGATTAACCGATTAACCGAAATTCCTTTTTTTGCACTTTAAAAAATTTTTGTATTTATTTTTCCATTTCAATTCAAATACAAATTTCAAATTAAAATTAGATATTTTTTGAACATCCAATAATCATGATTAGTGAGTATGTATAACAACTGACATATTTAATTTACATGTATTTGAAACTTTGATTGTATTTACATGTATAAACGAAACTTTTTTTTGAATTGAGTATTTAATCATAACTAAACGAAACTATTAAATTAATCAAAACCTAAAACAATCCAAAAAGGAATATTCTTTATCATGCTTTTTATTTCTCCAACATATACAATCAGCGAGAGAGTTTTTTTTCCAGAAAAGTTTTATAAAAAAATTATTTCAGAAGATCTCACTAAAACCCTAAAAAACTCACACATCGCTCATTTGCTGCAACAACGTCATAATATAAAAAAAAGTTGTTTCGAGAAAAACGACTTTGAATATTTTATGACATTTTACTATTTCTTAAATAAATTTTCAACAACTCATGCGATTTCAGAAATATAAATAATTTGTATTTAACCCAAATTTTTATTTATCAAATATACGAGAAAACATGAATTTTAATTTTGATGTGACAACAAAAAAAAACACTCTCACACAAAAAATAATTGATTTTTTTGAAAACTAATGAAACTATATGAAGGATTATAGAACAGCGCATATTTTGTATTACTCAGTTCATAAAACACGGATTTTGAGTTATGACGTTGTTGCAGCAAATAGGCGATATGTTATCAGATATGATCTCAAATACCTTATTAGCTGTTTTTTATGTTTTTGTACACAAAATTCGTTGTTGTATTTTCAATTTAAAATGAAAATAGAAATTATTCGGTTAATCGAATAACTTTAAATTAACCGATTATTAACCGAATAAATCTAAACCTCGATTAATTATTTGCTCGATTAACCGATTTAACCAGAAACCCGATTAATTGAATACCCTAGTATACATATAACGAGAGGAAACGGAAACTGCACCCTCTCCTTTGGCAACAGATCTGAATGCGTAAAATATTTTCAACTAAATGATAATTATATGTCGTATGTCACGTTACAAATATTCATATGAACATTTACGTGATTATGTACATTTTTAAGTGCAAAAGTCACTAGGGTTGTTAAATATTCGAGTTTAATTTTAATCGAATAAAAGTTAATATTTTTTTATTATTCGATTTTAAAAATGTCCTCAAATGTTCAATGATTTGTTCGTAAAAAATAATAAAAAAAACATTTTTTAAATTCATACTTATTAAAATAACTATTTTTAATACATATTACAAACAGCCTATGAAGAAAATTGATTACAATTTTATCAAAATTAGTTATCATTTATTGCAAAACCATTCCAACTATATTGCAAATCTTTATATATAAAAATGAAATGGTCCATGTATGTAATGGCATCATGTCAGAACGGTTGGGAGCGATTTGGCTGATTTTTATACCCTACACCACCATAGTGGGGAGGGTATTATGCGTTTGTGCAGATGTTTGTAACGCCCAAAAATATTACTCTAACACACACCTTAAAGTATACAGATCGACTTAGAATCACTTTCTGAGTCGATTAAACGATGTCCGTCCGTCTGGTCGGCAATTGAAGATATTTCGATCAAATTTGGTACATATTATTTCTTCGGCCCAAGGACCAAGCCTATTGAAACTGGCTGAAATCGGTCCATTATTTCACCTAGCCCCCATACAAATGTCCTTCCGAAATTGGACTTTATCGGTCATAAATGTTTAATTTATAAATATATCTCCACAAATTGCGCTCCAAATATGTTTTATATATACAAAATTCATGTCACCAAATTTTGTTACGATCGGTCCATAATTAGTTATAGCTCCCATATAGACCCGCTTCCGAAAATCGCTTTAACGTGCATAAATCGCAAAATTCAACATAGTAAACTTTCATATAGACATAAATCACACGACTTAATTTCATGGTGATCGGTCTATAATTGGTCATAGCCCCCATATAAGGCCCACTTCCGAAAATCACTCAAAAATACATATAAATTATTTAAATTTTAAAAGAAAAATGTTTTTGCTCTTTTACTTAGTGACCGACCATACTTTCTTACTTGTTTTTATTCGATTCGAAATTTTCAGGAGATGGTTTGTAAAGAAAAAAATTCGGGGTAAAAGTTGGAAATTTTTTTTTCAGTCCAGGCAACTGTATTAAAAAAGCTACCTATAGTATGCAATACAAACTTATATATTGTATTTGAAAATAAATAAGAACAGGCAGGTGTATGTGGGTTGGAGAAACTTGAAGAACTAACATTCAACTAGTACTTTATAATTTCCACTGTTTTTTTTAGCCACAAAGTTTTCATGTTTTAAAATTATGGTTGGAAATATTAGGATCATGGGTCCTTAATCCATAAAGTGAAGTAATTCATTTGTTGTAAAATTTCCAATGACGACCAATTTTATTTAACATTATGAATTAATGATCTTGTTTCATTGTGATATTTTTTCCAATATGAAATATTTTATAAAACTTTAGTTGGAAATTAATTAAATGTTCGATTATTCGATAATTGATACAAAGAAAGCAAACCTAAACATTTTTAGCGGATCGATTCATAATTAACCATAGCTTCCATTTAAGGCCAACTTCCGAAGATTACTTTACAGGGCGTTCGCTGCATAATTGGTAATAGCTCCAATATAAGTTTCACTTCGCAAATCACAGCATAAATCTCTATCTTTGTATGCAAATAAAATTTAACATAAAGAAATAAATCACGCGACCTAATTTCAAGGTGATCGGTCCATAATTGATTAAGCTCCCATATAGGGCCCACCTCCGAAAATCACTTTAACTAGCATAAATCTCTTAAAAATGTTTGTATGAATTACACGACCTAATTTGATGGCGATCAGTACATAATTGGTCATATTTCCCATATAAGTCCCATTTCCGAAAACCACCCACGAAAATAAATTATTAAAATTTGAAGAGATAAATGTTGTTGCTCCGTTCCTCAGTGTAGGGTATCATATGGTCAGGCTTGACCGACTATACTTTTTCTTCTAAACTGAAACATTTTAGTCATTAATTTTTCTTCAAATGACAATACTACACAGAGAAAACAGATTAATAATAGCAACCGAATTTGTTGCCAATCGAATGATTCGGTTGCACACGTACAATTTTTCGATTCTATCAACTGAAAATCAGTGGATAAAGAAGAATTTCGGTTGATACAACCAAACTTTTGTTACCACTTCTAAAATTTTGTAGCCACAACTGTAAAATTCGGTCACTAAGGCAGAATCATTCGATTGGCAACAAATTCGGTTGCTATTGCGAATCTGTTTTCTCTGTGTAGTAGCTATTCACTGATAAATGTGTTATTCAGTAATTGCCAAGTATTTGCTGCGATATTGCTAATTAGTAGGAATTATTTTGTTAATATTTTTTAAACGGAACTATATTTTTGTCGCTTGCAATCACAGTAATTTTTTTTAACTCATCTACGTAAAACTTAAATGCTTTTAATTTGGAATACCAATAAGACCTTACAACTTGTTTAACCCTTGAATATTTCCATTTAATTTTTAAAATTTCTTTGTAACCGTATGCAAAAGTAAATTACAAACTTGTGGAATATTTAAATAGTGGCAAAAATTGCAAAAAAAAAATAATGTGGTTTTGGAAAATCCCTATTGGGTGCTTTTTAATTAAACATTTTTCTACATACTAAATAAATTTATAAATGAATTTTAATTATTTGTGATTTGTTGTTGCTAGTTTGTTTTTGTTGGTATTTGCTGCTGTTGCCGCTTGCTGTAGCTATTACTGGATGTATGAATAAATATTTGTATAAAAATTTAACCTAAATTTATCAAGCGTAAAAAAGTTTGCAAATTTTTTTGTTATTTTTTGCTGCTTAGTTTCCATTATTTTATGCAATATTGGGTTGGAAGATGTGTATGATATGGGAGAGCATTTGCATGTTTTTATTGTTGGCGTTTTTCTGTTGCTGTTTCTGATAATGTTTAGAATATGTTGCTTAAACACAAAATGACGTTATTGACAGCGCGTGTTTAACATGACACAATACACACAAAGCAACTTACAATAGTCTCAAAATACAAAAACGAAACTATTACAGCTTTTGATTTTGTTCATTGTTTATAAAAAAAAATCTTTGCTAAATAAAATTGAAAAAAAAAACTCAAATTAAAAAAAAAGAAAACAATTGACCTAAAAATATAATCAACATCAAATTACATCATGATCACTTAATATCACCTGAGTTGTAACACTAATCAGATGCATACGATCACACTAATACGAATACGAGTAGAGTGTGCAAAAAGATGACGACTGGGAGATGATGAGATGAGCTTAATTTTTTGTGAATTTTAAACACGTTTTAGTTTCTAGTTGTTGTTTAGAATTATCATTTTGTTTTTTATTTTTTAGAATTCATTATTTGTTCTTTATTTTTTATTTTATTTTTTAATAGAGAAATAAATTTTATATAAATCATACATCTATATGCATGTCATCACTAAGGTCATTGAATATTCAATTTGCAATAGTATAAATTTGTTTTTATAACATTTCTTTTATTTGTTTTTTAATTTGAAAATTGATTACGTTATTTGTGTTGGACACTATGGGCTAGACAAATTTTACAATTTGTATAGATAATGAGAAAAAGAGTTACGAAAATTTATTTTTATTGAAAGAACTATACAGAAGTATACTACGGATTTTGCTCGATACTTTGTTCATTCATTAAGAAATAATAAAATTCAAACTACAAGTCTTACGAAATATCGAATGTTCTGGATCATCGATATAGCCATTTCCGTATTTCCCTCTGTATGTTGAAGCCTACAAATAACTTACATACATGATTGATACATCAATATATTCGATATAGTTCAGCTTAGATTCGAGAAAAACGGTCCATAAATGGCTGAGATATAAGAAAAAATCTACGACTACCTCGACTTGAATGCTATCAATGTTCCATTTCTGGTCGGATATAGATGGTGTAAGTAGTGAGAAGATCAAGAGCGTCTGATTACACAATATTTACACCACCCATAAATACGGATGAAGCGACATTGTCTGTCGTTCGTTTTTGTGTCAACATTGAACTTTGAGCCTTGCGAGCGTTGAAAGCTACCCTATTCGCACGACTCCATTCAGATGTTGCCACAAGGTGCCGATTAAGAAAATCATTCATGTTTTGCCTGATTTTCCCATTCTCCGACAGGTTTGGTCTATAACTGAATGAATACGAATGACAAATGTTGCTGTCATCTGCAGAAGAATATTTAGGGTTGAAAGTTTGACGTAGTAGGTCGTTTAAAAAAAAAGGTTAGCTAATCGAAGAGCACTGCATCAAGACCAGCGCTGGTATGCCATCTGGTCCAAGAGACTTATTTTCGTTTAGATCCGATAAAAATCCTTTTAACAGCACCAGCTCGAAAGAATATACTTGGCATAGCCACTAATACTCTTTTGAGTTGGTTACTTTCCGGCAAGTGAGAATTACTTGCGAATAATTCAGCTAAAAGGTTTGCTTTATCAGTGGGGTCAGTGAATATTTGGTCATCCTTTAAAAGAGTCGGAATTGAGGAATAAGAATTATCCTTTACTCTTTTAATGAATGACCAAATGCTTTTATTATTGTGCGTTTTGATTATTGTGCCATGTTCTGAATGCTTCCCCTTCCTCTGGATCTGATTTTGCACGTCTGTTTAAACCAAGGTTTTTGTCTAGGTCTATTCAGGGATGTCTTTGATGGAATGAAAGTCTTCATTTCCAACATGATTACTTTCTCAACCATTTTCGTAATGGGATTTGCGTTATTCTCTAGGAAACAAAGTTTCCAATTAAAATTCCGAAGAAATCGCTGAGCTCAGCCCAACGAGCCTTTTCGTATATCAGAATTGAACGCTTCGTAGCTGTTTGTGAAACATTGCGAAGCTCCGAAAGCGAAAAGGAGCCGGAATTGGTACAATGATCCGAATTCATTTCATACTATTCAGGGTGTGTGGTGAGGAAAAGGTCAAGAGTGTTATGTTGGTGTCCTTCCAACATGAAATGTATGTTGGTTCATTCACTAATTGTGCAAGGTGGCTGTGAGCGGCGAATAGCTCAACATATTGAAATCACCAGCAACTACAATGTCACGGCTCATACAACTCTCAAGAATCTTCAATATGGAATTGGAAAGGTCATCTAAGCTTTATAGTGAATTCCCTCGTTAGGACTTCTATACAAAAACCCAAAGTGCAAATAGTGTGCCCTGATTATTAATTTTACCCAGAGACAGTTAAATTCAGCATCATATGTCCCTAAGGATCGCGTATGTACATTGCAATGCCCCAATGGAAATTGAAAAGCGATAGAAGGATATATGAAAATCCTGTGGATCAGCATTCTCAGATACATGTGTTTCACATAAGACGAAAACGTCCGACCGATGGAGACAAACGTAAGCATACATTTATGGTCCAATTTTTCTGATTTTCATCACTATATATTTTATTGCATGATCGCTTTTATTATACTTATGTTTTCAGTTTTATTTGCAGTAAAAATACTCATCAATTATTTTTTTAATTATTTTACTGCTACTTTAAACTTATACAAAATAACGTAAGTGAATATGCTAATTAGTACATTTTCCCCATAGTGCATTATATGCTTATTGTGAGTTAAAGCTGACATTAGATTTTATCAATTAAATAAACAAAAACAAAAACTGTATGCAATGATATGCATGTCTATTTATACAAACAATCACAACGCATATACATGGTAAAATACATGTAAACAGTTCATTCAATCTATAAATATGTATTTATATAAAATCTACGTAACTTTACTGTAACGTTTGGCATATTGAGTTGTTTGTTTGTTTGTTTGTTCTGTCTTCTGCTACTCTGTACTGCAAATGCAAATACACACGAATTAAACAAAACATACACACACATATGTAGGTAATTTAAAACTATTGGCGGCTTAAATTTCCATTGAAAATATAAAAAAAACATTAACAATAATAAACAACAACAAATACAAAAAAAGAAGGTGATAAATGTTGTTAGGTTGCATGAAACGTCATCGCATAACTGATTAATGCGTGAGGCGACACTGAACACAATTTACTCAAACACACATACGTACACTCATGTAGACTTATATACGTGAATATGAGGGCTATCTGGAAAGTCTTTTAAATATTTTGGAATTGGAGAGTGTAGTTTTTAAACAAAATTAGTTTCCAAAAGACAGTTTTTTTTAATAATTCAAGCGACATTTATCCTTAATTTGGAAGAGCTTCAAGCAACTACCATCTGTGATCGAAACTTATTGATTTAATTTTTCCCTCCAGATTTTCAATTGCTGAAAATCAATATGATAATTTTTTTTTAAATTTTCAAAATGAATATGATTGAGATCTTGATTAGACAACCTACTTATTACCCTGCCGATCGATAAAAACTATTGGATGTTATTGATTTTGGTGTTACAAAAATATAAATGATAAATGATTCGAGCAGAGTCGTCACCAGACCTATCTTCATCGTCTTCCTGCTTAGCCCGCAAAGAAATTGTGTGCCCAAGAGGTTATTTGGCAAAAACAAATACAACGATATATTCCCGCAAATACAGAAAGTACCTAAGTACTCACTGCTCAGAAAACATACTGCAAAATGCTCCAGAAAATGTAGATCTCTCTTTAATTATAATTGATAAAAATCTCAAATCAGAAGCTCAACAGCTAAAATAAGGCAGACCGCACGTATTTAAAATTTACATTGTGTAGTGAATCTATACACCCCATTAAACTTAATAACCACATAATTCCTCAGCATACTTTGGAAATATCTCGGTCTACATCTCGATCGTCGCCTAATACAGAAATGCAAAATATTCGAAATATCAAATAAAATGTGCAACCTCCAAAAGTATCCGTTGGGAGAATCGAAAATCGAATAGGTGCAAAGTAAGGGTCATCCTATTAAAACATTGTTCACTTAAAATCCGCTCGCACTTAAGCTTTAATATATATATAAAGAAAAATGCGATTTAATAATGTTCAACCTTAAATTCAATCTTATTTATTAGCAATTATGAATATGCAAAAAAAACTAGTTAAATATCTTTATTTCTAATAAAAATTCTACTTTTGGCTTGCACAACTTGGGTGGGTTCATGTGTTTTAGTATTACATCGACTTTGTTGCTTCAATACCAATCAATGGCAGCTTTGGAATAGTGGAAGGAGGCCAAATCAGACCAAAACTTTACTGAAGAATGTTGTTGTCTAATAAAGGGTAGCAAACGTTTTTGAAGACATTCTTTGGTGCAAATATCCGAAGTCATAGCTGTAGAGGTTATTGGCAGAAGCTGAGGACAATTGGGTGGGTTCATATGTTTTGGTATTACATCGACTTTGTTGCTTCAATACCAATCCATGGCAGTTTTGGAATAGTGGAAGGAGGCCAAATCAGGCCAAAACTTTACTGAAGAATGGTGTTGTCTAATAAAGGGTAGCAAACGTTTTTGAAGACATTCTTTGACGTAAGTATCCGAAGTCATTGCTGTAAAGGTTACAAACGGAGCACTCTTAAGACCGCAACTGCAAATGGCTTGCGACACCAGTACTTTCTTTCCAAATTTATTAATTTTTTATATTTATATTTTTGATTGACATTCCCGCGCAACATAAAATTTACGTCCTGGTAGCTGTTGAAGGTCCATTTTCACATACCTTTCATCTTCCATGATAAGGCAGTTATTAAATTTTGTCAAAACTTGTTCGTAAAGTAGACCGTTTTACAGCAGTAATATTTTGCTTTTCAGTACGACTTGGATATTTAATGCTACGATATGACCCTAAACCAGCATCCAGGTGTATTCTTCTTGCTATACTATGACTGTTTTTATATTTTTTCGTGCGATCAACAACGAATTATTTTCGTTGTAAGGTCTTGTCTGCTAACTTTTTTGGTTTCTTTTTTCTTACGATCCGTGCTTAAGGTTCCTCTGCAACGTTTTATAACATCATTCACAGAACTGTTTGGAAGCTTCAGGTTTTTTGTTCATTGTCAGGTGCATGTTGGATTTTTTAGAAAATTGTGGAAACATTTTTTTGATATGATTTTCCATTGCTCGCCACGTGTTCAACTAATTTGAAATCTTGACAGAATAACGGTTGGTTTATTAAGAAAGTTATGTCCAAAATGTTGCCAATAATTTTTTGTAAAAAGCTTCTACAGAGCAACCCGATTTTATGTGAACAATTCTTTATATATATCTATAAATCCTTTCTTTTGAAGCCTTAAGAGATAGCTGGATGTAAAAGGAGCTGGATATAAAAGGTGAATATTATTTTTGATTCCTTTGAAATAGCTTTTCAGATTCCCCTCGATTTTATATGGGTAAGTATGTCTGTTGTATATCAAATACGAGTACCTAGAAATATGAATTGATATTGAAAATATGCAAAAAAAAAAATAATAATGAATAAAAAAACACAACTAAACGGATTTATTTTGCTGCTTTTTCAGTTTTCTGTAATGTTTACGAGTGTATGTGTATGTGAACCAAAGAGTGCACAGTGGGTGAATTTTGAAAAAAGTGGATATAAATCTGCCATTTCTAAATAGATAATTTGATTTTAATAAAACATGGCTATAAAAGAGCCATATAATCAAGATATGTATGTTCACAATGGTAGAGTCACTATAAATCTGCATTTCAATTAAAACTGTTAACTGTTCGGTTAAAATATTTTAAATTTTATTGACAAAATTTGTCATTTAATAATTAACACAAGTCATGTTAATGATAACATTTGAATGCTAAGTCCAAAGTTAAAAAAAGTAAAAAGTGAAAGCCCAAATCAAATATAAGAACTGTAATTTGCTGCAGAGTCGAGTACTCCATCATTGTAAGAGTAGCCTTAAGGTCATAGATTTTTAAATTAAAATAGAATTTTCTTTGGCCTTACCTTATCTGGTTTTTCACTAATAGCGGATCCTAAACTTTACGAAATTTTGGAAAAATTTTCTTCGTGGATTAGCAAAGCAAATTATAAGTTATTATACCCGAGGTTCCCTAATTCAAAACATAAAGTTTATCAAATCTCTTTTTTTGTTGAAATTCCCCCACTGTGGAGCGCTGCAAACAAAATCAAAAGACTTATGAAACAAGCTCTATGAAAACCAGATTACATACTTATGAAAACAACAACAACAATACAAATGATAACTACAGCAACAACTACATAGAACAGCAACATCAGGAGAATTGCTACAAGTTGCAAGCAAAAGAAATGTTAGTTGGATTTGTATCTTCTTCTTACTGTTTTCTGACGTTAGTGTGGCTTTTGTTGTTGTTGCTGTTGGTTCTTTTGAAGTTGTTATTGTAGCGTTTGGTAGCGGTAATTGAAATGTAACGGTAAATTATGTAAGTAGAGTAAAGGTGAATTAATAGCAAAAAAAAAAAAACAAACTGAAAATAAGTCTAAGAGAAAAGTATGACGAGATGATGATGACTAGAACCAGAAAACTTAACAAGAGAACTAAAAAAGAAGTTTCCATCATCAACATCATCATCTTGTTTTTGTATTATTTACTTTGCCATCACAACAGCTGTAAGAAATCTTAAGAACAAACTCAGCCCAGTCTATAATACGTATCAAAACCCATACAGATGAAAATAATTAAAATAACATTTTAAAGTGTTTGATAGAATGACATGTGATTGAAAGGAATGTCTATAGACGAACGACTAGAAGTTGTAGGAAAAATTAAATCAGCAAACAATATTATAAAAAAAACTAAGAAGAATCAGGAAACAACTGTTTGATTTCTGTTTCTTTTTTTTTTTGTTTACTTTCCTTCAATTAAGTAAGAATTACACATTGATTGATATGATTGACAAGTATTAGTCCATGGATGTTATTATCATAAATCATATATTGTACGTTAGAGTTTTATGCGATGATGTGATCAAAATTTATTCATTAAATACATATTTATACAACTGTACAGAGGCATTTTAAATTAAGAAATTTGAAATATGTTTTCTGTAGTTTATTTGCTTTTTACTTTGTTTTAATGGCTTTTACAGCCTACAGTATCAATTAATTGCATATTTATGTTGTTTTTTTCTGTTTAAATTTTATTGCCTTAAATACTTTTTTTAAAAGAATCTAGATTATTTGAATTGATTTCTAAATGATTGTCTTAAAATTTATTAATTTCAAATGGCTGCAAGGAATTTAGAAAAAAAATAGTTTTAAGAATTTTTAAGTTGTCTGACTGATAAAAGTTGTTGAATAGTTATTATTAAGTTATTTTGATTAATGTTAAAAGTTATATTTATTTTAGATAGCTTTTAGGATTTTTTGAAAAGAAACCAGATTTTAGTAATGAACATTTTCAAGTGAAGCAAAGAACTCTTCAATAACATAGTTTTAAGTCAATCTTTGCCAGAATATCAATTTTAATGTCTATGATACTTTGACAATCACAATGATTATTTAAGGCACTGATTAACGAATCAACCGTAGAATCTTTGCAATTAGCAAAGGGAGTTTTTTAAATTATTTGTTTTATAATTAGAAAATATAATTGCCTTGAAATTTTTAACTGTAGTAAAAAATCTGTAACTTCACAATTATAAAGAGAAGTTAACGTTTTTTTGAAAATGAACCTTGTATTTTGGAACTATAGACTATATAGATAAAACTCACATGTATTAATTGGATAACTCTAAATATTTGAGGTCAATGTTAAAAATTTTGAAAATTCAGTACATTCAACTATAATTTAAAGCTCTTTAGCTGAAGTGAACCAGAAAATTGTGAAGCACTTTTTTACTAGACCGGAAATTTCAATTCAACTGTTTCCAGATAATTATACCCTACACCACCATAGTGGGGAGGGTATAATGCGTTTTACTGATGTTTGTAACGTCAGAATCACTTTCTGAGTCGGTTAAACTATTTCCGTCCGTCTGGCTGGTTGGCTGGCTGTCCATGTAAACCTTGTGCGCAATTTTGAAGATATTTCAATCAAATTTGATACATATAATTGTTTCGGTCCAGAGGCGAAGTACGTTGAAATTGGCTGAAATCGATCCATTATTGCACATAGAACTCATACAAATGACCTTCTGAAATTGGACTTTAAGGGTCAATTTATATAGGTATCTACACAAGTTTTGCTCCAAATAAGTTTTATATATACCGAATTCATGTCACCAAATTTTATGATGATCGGTCCATAATTAGTCACAGCTCCCATATAAGACCCGCTTCCGAAAATAACTTCAGCGTGCACAAATCTCCAAACAATGTTTGTATACACATAAAATAACATAAATAACTTTCGTACAGACTTAAATCACACGACCCAATTTCGTGGTGATCGGTCCATAATTGGTCATAGCTCCCATATAAGTACACTTCCGAAAATCGCTCACGAAAGTAAATTGTTGATATTTTAAAAGAAAAATGTTTTTGCTCATTTACTTAGTGTAGGGTATTATTACACTTTCTTTCTCGTGTTTTTTTTTTGAAATTGCTATTTTAATATTTTTCCACTAAGATCAATGTTCTTACCGATCAATCCAATTAAATTTTGAATAGGTGTCCTTCAGAGACCCTTCCAAATTTAATATTCGAATACAGTTTCGAATACCCTACTCAGTTTTTAATACGTCATTTATTCCATTTGTTAGCCTCGGACCAAATATGGTCCCAAAACTCCCATTTTTTTTGATTTTTTTTTTATATTTTCAATTCCCTGGATCTTTTTTAACCTAACTTTTCGAACCGGAATATAATGTTGCAATGTTTGTAATATCACAGTATTACTTATTTGCTGATCATACATTCGGTACCTAAGACTTACCAGGCACTATTTTAAGCACATTGAAAATATTCAAAAAACTGAGTTTTTTTAAATACAAAAGTAACCGCATTGGTCATTAGTTACTACCTAAGCAGCTTCCTATTTCATAAGAACAACGAAAATGCAATTTTCTATAAGAATTTTGTCTACAAACAGTTATTCAGGTCTATTTATTACCCTATGGCTAATTTGTTTTTGTACACAAATTTCTATTAATATTTATCAGTTTTAGGCGATCTAAAACACGTTCAAAATAAGTCGTACGCATCTATTTAGAAATGCAAAGCAATGAGTGGCAGACAAACATTTATTTATTATGTGAATGCATTTGTAATATTAAATAATAGTTTGGTAGCAGAGATAGTTTGGGGTAACAAGTGTTTAAAATTTAACTGAATACCAACTGTGTTCTTACAATATGAATGTTATGGGTTGTTTTAAATTTGTGCTACAACATTACAACATGGTTTTAAACACTTGCATACAAATATTTTATGAATCTGATAAAAAATATTTTCTTTACTGAAAAAATATATATATTTTGGCACTGACTTGCGACAAATATTTGTTTGTGTGGCCTTTGTAAAAATTAGTATTTTGTTGAGGTAACAAAATGCTAACGTTGTGAAGATTTTAAATATTTGAAATATTATTGTTGTACAGTTACAAATTGGTATTAATAAAATATAGATATTTGTCAAAATCTACACTCGAGACATTTAAAGTGATTAATATTTAAAACTTCTAAAATCTTGTAAAATATTAATAGAAGTGTATTATGGTGGCACTTATTTGGCATATAAGAGACGAAATTTGTTTGTTAATATAAATTATTGTACTCTATTGAACCGTGACTATTATAACATAAATACATTTTTTTACTTGTACATATTAAACCCATATTAACCCAAATTTAACAGGTAATAGTGTTTTATTCATCTGTACCAAATCTTGTATACCCACTATCCGAACTGTACTGAATATGATAGTGTGATTAATTTTTTAAAAGTTTAAATGACTTGTCGATTTTTTTTTTTTTTTTATAATTATATGTATATAAATTACTTATTGATAATACCATATTCTTCTGATATAGAGGTTAAATGTGGGGTAGGATCAATTATGGACCGATCCTCACATAAGTTGGAGCGGCTTCCATTAAATCTGCCTCTCATGTAAAACTTTTGCTTAAGTCATCTAATATCAGTACGAAGATCATGTGATTGAAAGTGATTTATCAAACGGCTGTAGTCTCATATGTCTGTGGTTTATCCTAGCAAACTACCCGCTGCTGATCAAAAACTCATTTACTCTGGCCAACTTTTAAGATTTAGGTTCATATAAAACTTATTTATGTCCAATTTCATCACGATGTTAATTATTATAACACAATTATAAATGTTAAAGCCATTTTATGAGGGGGTCTTGTATGGGGACTATGACCATTAGTGTTCCACAAAAAGTTTTTTTCTTATTTTCTTTACTTTTGAGGAAAAGAAAAAGGTCCAAGCTTTATTTTTGTGTGCAAAAACTATTATTTTAGCAATGAATTGGCTCATTAAAGAGCCCAACATTACAATTGTTCATAACACTATACAATACGATGTCCGACCAATAAATTTTGATATAGGAGACAAAAAAAAAGACACGTGTATCGGCGTTTTGAAAGTTTACATCTGAATTTCATTTGAGGGGGGGTTAAAGTTTCCCAACTCTGGTACATTCTTATTGTTAATCGTCATAAGAAACCATGTGATCCTTACATTTTAGGTATAAAATGTGTTCAGCAAAGTTATGTAAAATGTTACGGAGAATATTTTTGCAGAATATGTTAACCCTCTAAATCCTCAAGGCATGGGTCTTTTTTGTCCTCGTTTTAAAAAAGTGCAAAAACCACCATTAAAACAGGGATTTAAGGGGTTAAAAGGTTCCGCAAAAATATTATCCATAAAATTTTACTATAAGTCCCTAAATACATCAAAACGGAAAATTCAACCAAAAAGTCAGAAATAAGACATAACAAAAGGGAGCATAGGGTTAATTTTGCATTTATTAAGAATTTTATTTTAAAGAACATTTTAGGTATAAATTGTATTCAGCAAATTTATTCAAAATGTTACGGAGAACATTTTGGTAGAATATGTTAACCCTCTAACTCCTCAAGGCATTGGTCTTTTTTGTCCTTATTTTAAAAAAAAGCAACAAACTCCATTAAAACAGGGATTTAATGGGTTAAAATGTTCCGCAAAAATATTGTCCGTGAAATTTTACTATAAATCCCTGAATACACCAAAACGGAAAATTCTACCAGAAAGTCAGAAATAAGACACAACAAATAACTTTAACATTATTTAACCAATTTTTGTCTTTTATATCTTATTATAACGACAATTACGTATACATTTCGATTCTTTTAAATTAAATTGTAAAAGTTATTATTTAATGGCAAATTTTTTACAAAAAGTGAAAAAATTGCATTTTTTCCCTTTGTAAATGCACCTCAAAATTTCAGCGTCGTTGCGCCACCAGTTAACGTTATCCTATCATCCTAATATTTTACACAACGTATTTCTACAATACATAGAACAATTCTAGAGGGGGGGGACGGCCTGTACCTATAAATTTTTTTCGCCAATACAATCTTGGAGCACTCTAATATACATACACTAATTTTAATCAAAATTTAAAAAAAATTTAATAAAAATTTTGAAAATGCTGAATTTGAGATTTTTAATATGTATGAAATTTTGTGATTTATGGATAAATAAAATACAAAAACTGTTTTTAATTATGATTATTTTGCAAAATTTGATCCCGTATTGGAAATAAATATTCTCTAAACATTATGTGATTTTGATACGATTTTTACCATTTGTTTTTAGGCGACGAAGAACAACTTTAGACCTGAAAATCTAAAAATTTCAATATAAGGTTCACCCTAATGTGCATGCATCTTAACAAGCCCTTGGGTTGGTCATCTTTAATTTATATAATGATGCTATTGTTTATGGCTGCTATGTATTATTATGATCATAGTAATTATAAAATCATAATTTAATTTATATTATCCGCTTCAATTAAATAAATAAATAATTCTCAAAGCAACATCTCACTTAACAAGAGCCATTGAAAATAAATTTGTTATAAACTATTAAGCAACAACTTTCCTATAAATAGAAACTGACAGAACTGCAAGTTACAAGCCAAATTATTAACAAATATTAAACAATAATTAGTTATTACTATAATTAGATTTTATAAAACAATAAGTTTTGCCAATTTCTTAAAATGCCTTACTATATATGTATGTAAATGTATTTGCTGTGTATTACATGAAGTATTTGTCTGTAACAAAAATCTCAACAATTTAAAAATTTATAAAATATTAACGTCATTTCAACACAATTAAAATGTCTTGTTCTGGTTCTGCACCCCTCTTAAAGCATCCAGTGTTAACAATACATAATTCATTAGAAATCATTATTGTATTTAAAAATAATTTTCTCAAACAATTCCACCAATATAGGTAAAACAAATGTAAAAAAATATTAGAATTGTCATTTAGAGAATAAATATGTAAAATACAAATTCTAAATAAGCTAATCATCATCATATAAATAAAACAACAACCACAAACAAATTTCATTTAGCAGCAGTTGAGTTGTTGTAATCTATTCAATACTACCTTAAGATTCGATTATTCTCGTGTGTAGAGTATATGATTTTCTAAGGCCTTTTGTTTTGTTTATTTTGAGCCCCCAAAGGTGTTAAAATCTTAACAAATAGTAGATTATACAACTACTTACAATAACAACAATAACATCACACTACCTTTTTTCCTTTTTTTTTTTTTTGTTAAACTCTTTGAACGTGGCAAAGTCTTTAGATTTTATTCTTATTTTTTTCATGTTTGAAAATGTTTGTCTTGTCTATTTGAATATTTTTCTTGATACTCACAGCAGACAGTGGAGTATTATTGAAGAAGAAGAACAAATGTTAGAACATTTAACAATGTAACTGGTTTTCTTCCAGGTTTGTTGTTATCTTTCCGTTGGAGTTGCTGTTGTTGTTTTTATTGGTAGCAAGTTGTAACATTGAGTTGAGTTTTTTCTTGCCTCATTATTATTTTGTGTTACCAAAAAAAAAAATAAAATAAGAAAGAAAAAAAATAAAAAGAAATATCGAAAATAACAACTACCTGTTGTGTTGCAGTTCTAACTTTGCTGCCACTTTTTGTTGCTTTTAGCATAAAGTTGTATGTAATGTTGTTGAGTTGCAAGTTGTTGTGTTTAATGTTGTTGTTAGAAACTATTTTGTGCGTTCATTATTTTTCTTTTTTCAGTTTGATGAGAGTTAGTAAGTGTAATTCTTTTCATTAGATTTTAAGGCAGACATTTAAAAGGGTTATCTATTAACTGTAGTTTGTTTGAAGTAACGTTGTGTATGAAATTCAGCTAAGAATCCTAATATTTGAATCCGACTGTAATTATTTCATTTTCAATACAAAAAAATCAATATTCTGCTTAATACGAAATAAGAAGGAACAATTTAAATCAAAGTTAGGGTTCTCAATTATTCGAGTATTATTTTAGTCGAATAAAATTTTATTATTACTATTCTAATAATTTAATAAAATATATTAAAAACCAGAAAATATCTGTCATTTATTCTACCATATTGAACATTATAGTGTAAACAACAAAGTTTTTTTTTGCTTAGAAAATGTCGAATTTTGTCAAGCGTCATATGCGGAAGTTTTGCTTTACTTCTTTAATTTGAAAAAGGTTCAAAAGTGTTGAAGGAGACTCAACAAGAGGTGCCAAAATCATTGGGAGCTCATTGGATTCATCCAAAAGCAGGGAAATTGGTTACCATACAATTTGAAATCGAACGCTACAAAATAAAATCTTTTTGCACCGAATCATTACTTGTGATAAAAAAGTGGATCAATTACGATAACACGAAGCTTAAAATATCATACGTGAAGACCGGCCAACCGGCGCTGAGGTATTTCTCTATATGAGGTGGGACCCAAGTGTCCTATCTATTATGAGCTGTTAAAATCTGGGCAGATTATTACAGGGAACCTGTACTCAACGAACTGATTCATTTGTAGCGAGCCGAAAAATGCCCTGAGTATGTGGCCAGAGTTGTATTACATCATGACAACATCATGACAACGCTCGGCGAAATGTTGCAATACATGTTAAAAACTATTTATAATGCAGTCGTTGGGAAGTTTTACCTCAACCGCTTTATAGTCTAGACCTTGCCCCTACCGACTACTGTTTATGTCGATCGATGCAGATCGCTCTATTTGGAACGCTTCTAAATTGGCTTGATTTCCTAGGTCTTTTAATTTTTAAGTAAGTTTTCATAATGTTTAATCCAAAGTCAATTAAAACTTGATTGCAGAAAGTCATTTATAATAAAATTATTAATTTAGCCAACTTGAAATAAAATTATGAACTGTTAATCTTGTTATTCGAATGACAACCATAATTTCAGTTAATTTTTTGACATTGAGACCTTTTTCTCAGTTCAATCTTATATTCATCTTGAACAGACAAATATTTTTTGAGGGATCCGTTTTGCTTAATGGATTTTAAATGAATCTTGAGCATGTCAAGAGAATTAGAATGCATCATCGCTTCCATATAAAAAGTGAGTCAAAACAAACTTATACACACTATTTCAGCCAAAACTTATCCTTGGTCCAACAAATTATAAAATATTAAAAAAAATAATTAAAACTTTTCAAAGAATAACAAAAGATCTGAAGTTTTATCAACACACTGTTCTAAAAGCCATTATACATTATAATGATGTATTGAACAGATATTGATAAAGCAAAAGATGTCGAACAACTCTTTCGAAGAGCACCGCCCACTTCTATCAGAAAAGCAGCTCGTAAAGTTAAATGCTCTGATTCTTTTTTGCGCAGAGCCAAAGCTAATGCTGGGATGAAGTAGTATAAATTTAAGAAATCCACCCAACTGTCAAGAACTTCCTCCCTTGGAAAGATATTGAGCTCTTGTAAAAAAATAATTAAAGAACACTGGAGCAGTATCCCGGAAAAAGTGGACAAATTTATAAATAGCGAGTAATATGCCAATATTTAATGTTTTATGAATTTGTAAAATATTTAAATAAATTTACGTATTTTTTGAATTTTAAGCTTTGTGGCATTGGTCTGCTCCATCATGCCATCTGATTATGTTAGTGTGAAATACGGTGACCTTTTTCTAAATACATTTGACTCATATTAAGCGGCACCCTGCGTCTGACTGCAGAGGAATGAGGGTATTTGTTTTCAAATACCTATAGGAAAGTGATCCAAGATTCGGCTAGCCAAAACGGATAAATTTGAAAATTTGTTGATGAAGAAGGAAAAAATATAATCGGACAACACTGACTCTGATGTCAACCTCAATTGTATTAATGAATTATACTTGTTAGCAACATTTTTGCAAAATCTCTCTCCGGTAAGTTACATCGTTTTAATCCGGAGACATTGAATACAATTCAAAAATATTTTAAATGCAATATAACTTTTTAACGGGTTGTGATAGAAAGGAAACATTGGGACGTTTTGATAAGCTTAAAATGACTTTTCATCATGCATGTTTAAAGTATCAAATGTATGTTAGCTCACACTTGCCACAAAATATCTCATTGAAAAATTAATATGAGATACAATCCGCTGTCGATATATTTTCAGACATTTTAACAAACGCCGTTAAAGTGTCCACGCCCCCAGTCACCCTGGGGAATTACAGACATTCAAAATGTCCTAAAAACATTGAGTCTCTTATCAAAGAAAAGAGAACACTCAGACCTCAATGGCAACAATCGCGATCTCCGAACGTAAAGGTTAAACTTAATCAGTGCCAAAGAAGACTTCACGTAGCCTTAAAGATTAATAAAGAATATAATCTGAGAAATTATCTTAAAAACTTAGACCCTACTAAGAACACAGAATATAGTCTCTGGAAAGCTATGAAAAATATACAATGCCCTATTGTATATGAGTCGCCCATACGCCTTCAGAACGGAGAATGGGCAAAAAATACTTCAGGAAAAATTATAATTCTCCAGTAAATAGGAAACATAAATTCAAGCCATATGTTTTTTGTTTGAAAGATATTTAATTTTTTCAAATATTTTTCAAGTTTAAAACATAATTATATTTGCTTTCAAGTAAAATTTCAACAAAATGTTCAAGTGCTCAGTTTTATCTCGTTACATGTTTTTTGGGGAACCCATTATACACTGGTGCATATTCCTATAAACGCACACTACTTTTTTTTAAAAAAGATTGTAAAAATTAAACATGAACATATTTAGGGGGCTACAAATTTGTTTATTAAATTAGTTAAGACTTCACTTAAAATATTGTTTACAAAAAAAATTCATTTGTACTTTATTTATTTTTATTTTTTACTTAATTTTCGAAATTAACAGCCATTTTTAAGGGTATTTTCCTATAAACGCACTTTCATTTATGGGCCATTATAGCATTACTAATAATGTGTGGATGATCCTTTGTTATGGATTGTTTCAAAAATACGGTCTGACATTGATTCCACTAATTTTTTAAGCAGATCGGAATCAATTTCCTCCCAGATTTGTTTAATTTTTAGTTTCAGCTCTGTCACAGTCATTATGCTTTCATTCTGGGCATTATTTGCATAAATTTTACGGGCCACGTATCCCCACAAGTGCTCCATTCGGTTTAAGTCCGGACTACAAGCCGGCCAGTCCAACAGAGGAATGCTATGTTCATTAAACCAAGATTTCGAATGCTTAGAAACATGGATTGCAGCATTATCTTGTTGGAATAAGCAATCTTCATCCATTTTTTCATCCATAAATGAAAGAAGAGCATCTTCCAACAGTTCGTTATAAATCGCACTATTCATTTTTGTCGGAACAAAACCTATTTTCAACTTGCCAACTGCAGAAAACGCTGCCCAAACCATAACACTGACACCACCGAAATTACGTTTTGACATCCGAACATCGTTTGATCTCAAATCGTGCCAATAGCATGAGTATGAGTCAGGACCGTCTAAATTAATTTTTTTTCGTCAGAGAAAATTACTCATATATTTTCTTGCGAATTTTTGGACGATTTTCTTTATGGTGCTTTTATAGCATTGGTTTACATTTCGGCTTTTTCCATTATATGTTTTCATCGTTTCGTAAAATGTGTGCAACGTGTTTGGAAATCACTGGAAGATTCAATTTATTCTTTATTTGTGTGGAATTCAATTTGTTGCGGGATGCTTCTTGTTTTATTAGATTAAGTTGTCTTTTTGTTAGTTTTGTATTTCCCATTGTAGGTTTGCGAACTCCATATTTTGGACCTTTCTTCAAAAAATTTCGCACCACACTTTCCGAACGATCGATTTTACGTCCAATATCTCTATTGGAACATCCTTGGTCGTGAACAATTTAATTTGAAAACTAGTTTACTTTCAAAAAGTACCGTTAAGTTGTCTCATTAAAAAAGTTAAATTTTGCTTTTGGATGAGAACAACAAAGATATAACAAAAATACAGAAAAAAATTAAGTGCGTTTATAGGAATATACACCAGTGTATGTTGTCCTATGTTTACCTAATTGTGTGGAATAATTTCTGAATATTTAAATATAACTTCTGCAGGAATTTAACTACGATTGTGGCATATTTGTTATATTTATGAGCGTTCAATCGCAATTCCGGGAGTATATATGTATGGGAGCTAGGTGCAATTGTAGACCGATTTTCATCATTTTCTATAGAATTCATTGTTGCGAAAATGTAAAAAATGGTTAACTTTCTGTGTGTTTGGTATTGTGATTTTATTAAGAAATAATTCAGAAACATGTACGTTTGTCCAAATTATCACGTATGAAATGATTACTTCAAAAACTGTTCACAATAGAACAAGTAGGTTGGGATTTTTTTTTAAGAAAATTGCAGTGTGTCTTACATAAATAGAAAATTTGTTGTCTTAGGCCACGAGTGTGTGTACAGTTTTTTCTATTTTCTTTACATTTCTTTCCTTTAGTGATTACAGTAATTTCAGATGTTCCCTATACTCCATCTATTTATTTTGTTCGCATTGGTTGTGGTAAGACCCCTCCTTGGGTGTGTGTCTCTGCAAGTATTGTGTAGTTACACTCATCAGCTAGAAAATCCAACTTTAATTGAAAGTT
Organism: Calliphora vicina; assembly: GCF_958450345.1. Classification (NCBI taxonomy): domain Eukaryota; kingdom Metazoa; phylum Arthropoda; class Insecta; order Diptera; family Calliphoridae; genus Calliphora; species Calliphora vicina. The sequence goes on along the minus strand of NC_088781.1, from coordinate 62,926,859 downwards.
ACAGTAACAGTAGCTTAGGCTTTTTTCTGTTTACTCTGCTAGTTTTTCACTTGGAGACTGTTAAGTTTTTATTTTTTTGTTGTATAACGCTTTAAGTTGTAGTTGTTTTGTTTTTCCTATGGCTTTTGCATAATAGTTTCCCATTTGGAATGAACAGTGTTTTAAGTTTTTTTTGTTGTTTTTTTGATCTAGGAAACATATTTTCAAACCTTTAAGGAAGCATTAAGGAATTACGGTAGATGATTTTTTATAGCAAATCTATATTTTGTGATTTTTTTTAACAGATTTTAAGAAACAGTTGCCGTTATTTGCAGACATTGTAGTGCAATTGGGCGTTAGAAATGGTGGCAAAGGAATTTTAAGAAAATTTGTGTTTTGCTAAAGAATGTAGAGAATTTGTGTTTAATAATTGTTGTGGGTCAAAAGTTTACACAAACTATGTCAGATGTATATATTTACAAGATATTCTGATATGTCTTAGATTCATAATTGATATCTTTAAAATCTACTTTAATTGGTGCAACTATTAAAGAGAGACGGATCAAGAGATGCAAAAATTGTTGCTTTTCGTTAACTTTAAAAATTAGTAGAGGGGTGGATTAACTTAGCGGTAATGATCAGTATTTTTAAAAGTTTAATTTATAATCAGTTTCATTGAACTCCTTTTCGACTTCAGTTTGAATGAAAATTAATTTGAAATATATTAATTCATCTAAAAAAACTTTAAACTTTTCAATAATTCTGTTTTCACTTCTTGTTCTCCTAAATCGCCTTAATGAAATCCCATTAAGCTCAGATAGTCAATTCGACTGCATGGAGTTTTTCTGGTATTATTTACCTCTAGCTATGACAATGATTTTATAAAATAATATGACATAAAATCGTGATAATTTTTGTCTTAAATATGAACTAACATAAAAAGAAACAGAAACTTGTTTATGGATATAAACAATATACAATATTTTTTTGTTTGGATTTTGCAAAACTAAACAGCAAAAAACATTAAAGTTTTATTAAGAAACCAGAAAAACAATATCATTGAAACAATGATTTACTTTAAGCAGGAGAACAACTCCAACAGCGGAATGAAACAGAAAACAGGCTTGGTCTTAATAATGGAATAAACACAAATAAAAATCAACTTAATTTTTTGTGCAGTTTATAAATTGGCTTTTGGCCAGATTGAGGTTTGGTCTTATTGGCAACATGCTTCAAACATTATGCTCTACTTGTATTCGTAATATGTACAACGTGATAAGCGGATTTTGTGAGTTTCATTTGTATGAATAAAACCAAATAATAAATTATGGTTGTTTGAAAGTTCTCTAGAAATATGTATATTGGAACACATATACACACATTTAGCGTTTTAAATTAAAATTATAGTTTTGTGAAAAAGTTTCACAAAAATGTTACCTGCTGCTTTGGCATGTCCTTGAGTTGAAAATCTCTTTTCTTCAAATTAAATCAATCCCTTTAAAACAAACATTTTAAGAATATCTTGTCACAAACTTAAATAATGTTGAACTTAGTTCCAGTTTCAGTCTGTGTGAAATCTTAGCAAAGTCAGTATCAATTGCTTTTAAAGAAGAACTATCTCAGCATATGGCCAGTTTGTTTCACACACTCACACATACCGCTAAAAACACTAAATATTTTCTCAAACATCCAGTCCCTCACATCAGCACTAGGCGACATGTTTTGTATCTTAAGTCGTTCGTTTAGCCCCAGCCATGGCATTAAATAAATATCTTTTTGAAATGCTTAACAATTTAAATACCATAAATTCTTTAATATTTCTATTTAAAGATTTTTCATTTCATTTTATACCATTTCATTTCTTAACGCTTTTTATCACACAACAACTATCAACAATTAAATATATAGAAAAACATACTTACACTCACTCGTATACGTATGTAGCGGCGACCGATATGATTTTTATATGAAATAAAATTAAAAAGAATTTTTATATACAGAAATATTTATTTTTTATGACAGAGCAGCAGCTTAGTGCAAATAGCAAATCTACACAAAAGATAAACAAAATTTTAAAAGTTGGCTGGAACACAAAAAAGAAAAAAATATACGTAAAATTCGAAAAAAAAGACTTTATGATAAAAGGGAAACAACTCATAAGACAACCTACCACTTAAAAACTATTATTATCATGATTATTACAACTTATTATTGGCACATATAACTATTATTACTTGTCCAAAGTTTTCAGCCCTTTTTTGCTTTAAAGTCTTTTAGAAATTGCAACAAAAAACGCCATGAACTTGAGTAGTCCAGTTGTATAGGGCTGGAGTAGCAAGAAACCCACAGCCACAATAATCATAATAATAACAAATAGTAAAACTGCTGATTGGTACAAGATGTCGATTTCTGCTGTATATTGAAGTTTACAATAAAATGTTTATTATAGAAAATATATTTATAGGAAAAATTCCTTTATAAAATATGAAATCAGGAGAATAATTTTAAGTCCAATAAAAGATGAAAATATAAACATCAAACGTTATATTAGTAAGTTAGCTAGATAAGTAAATTTATTTAGACTCCCTACTGAAACATATGGGCATTTCCATACCATCCTACGTGACATTTGTATGTCTATAGAGTTGACTAGATTTTGAAAAATAAAATATGTTCCATTCAGAGGATACTATAGTTTGAAAAAATTAAGTAGCTTCTAAAATTTGTTTGTCCAAAATATCGAGCGAAATAAAGGTATATCACACGTGACTATGGTGCTAGATGGTTGTTGCCTAATTATTGAAATATCTTAAAAATTGCGACCAGTACTTTGCGCACAATGTTTACATGGATAGACAACCATCCAGCCTGATGAACGAACATTGATTAGTCGACTCAGAAAGAGACGTAACAAACATCAGCACAAACACATAACGTTGTTGTCCAAAGTATCGAGCGAAATAAAGGTATATCTCACGTGACTATGGGGCTAGATGGTTGTTGCCTAATTATTGAAATATACTTTGCGCACAATGTTTACATGGATAGACAACCATCCAGCCTGATGAACGAACATTGATTAGTCGACGCAGAAAGAGACGTAACAAACATCAGCACAAACACATAACTTTCTCCGCACTATGGATATAATTAAAGATATTCTGTTTAAACCGTTATTTATGCTCTTGAAAAGTTGTTATAAAGTTGAATTTTAGTGTTTTTTTCCTATTAGACTCATCTTGAAAAATGTTTTAGGGGTTTTAGTTGTTTCAGTCGTGGTTGACATATTCATGTAATTGCATATATGCAATTTGCAAATGCTATCTATTTCTAGGCTTCACAACGACTGCCCCTATTCAAATCATTAAAGATCATATCTGTGAACTTTTGACAAAACAACTTAAGTGGAATTTTAAAATTTTTCAGGAGAGCGCCAAAACTGTTGAATTTATCGATCAATATTTTATTATTTGTCCTTGAAGAACTTTATTATTTGTCTAAAAGAATTATACAAAGGATAAATAATAAAATAATTGTCGATAAATTCATCAGTATTTGCGAATTAAGTTGTTTTTGTCAAAAACAAATCAACAAAAACTCCAAATAAGTTGATTTGTTTTTTTATGATATCTCAGAAACTCTGTTCGTAAAAAAAGCAGATTAGTGTAAACGGAGCGTTTTGAAAAGTTTGTTTTATTATAGAAAAACTAAGATATTTTCTTATCTCGACTTAAGATGTTTTGTCCAAACTCCACAGATATTAAGGGGATGCAATTATTTTGCGATTTTAACATTAATTTAGTATTAGCCGGAAAAAACTTATACTTGTGTTACGTTAAATAAAACTTAAACCGTTCAATATAAAATTTCTCAAATATACGTAAATTTATTCACATCTTGTACAAATTTTTGACATTAAAATATTGGCATATTACTGGGTATTCCATTAAAGTATTTATCGTTGCTTCCGTTACATTTTTAGAGGAGGTGGTCCGCTTAAAATTGGAAATGCCCTGGTATAACTTTCCTGCGTTCCTTAATTCTTTCCACTGGGCGAAGTTCTAGACAGTTGGGTTGATTTGCCTCCCGCAAATCTGGGTGGATACAAAATTTAAAAATCTTGATCCAGAAGTTGTGAAAAGTCTGCCAGTACATAAGTTCCATCGTCCATCACACAACATGTGTATTTTTTTTAGGGTTTTGACCTAAATTTTTTCGTTTGTTCTTTTGATTCTAAGTTCTTTAAGGTATTAAGATCTGTAACTTTCTGAACTTTATACATTTTTAACCCAGCATTAACTTTACTTTGAGTTTTATAAATCCACTTTTATGTTAGCGATGATTCGAATGATAGTTCAAACCAAATTCATACAAAATTCGTTTTATTTATTTTTAACTCTGTATATGTGAAAATTACTCACTTGATGCTTTATTTTCGCTAAATTAAACTGAGCCAAACGAAAGTTTCCAAAATAAAAACAAATTTCATAAACATCCTGATCCTAGAAAAATCCCTGATCTAATAGATTTTGCCACATAGGAATTTAAATAGAAACTCTATTACTGCAGAAATATCATATGAACTATCTTCTGATCATTCTTCCGTTATAATCAATTGTTACGCAAATTTCCATGGTCTAATACAGAAGCTTCATTATTTAAGACTGATTGGTTATAATATAAAAAATACATCATTAGCCATATCCACACTGAATATAATATACAGTGTGAGGAAGATATCAATAATTGTATCAGAGACTTCAAGTCTCTAATATCTTTGGCCTTGGATCACTCTAAGTACCAAATTCCTCCTAAACCTAAAATGCATATTTGTAACGCAGAAATTAATATACTCCTCCTCGAAAAGAAGAGATTAGCAATACAACAGATCTCATGCTGCTAAACAGAGACTGCAAGTAAGAAACTAAAAACAGGCCTTCATTTGGAAGTTTAACCAGCACTAAGCACTCAAACTTCGTGCTTTGGAAATCAGCTTAGAATACTAAGCCACCGGTAGAGGGTCAAAGTCCGATAAGAAAATCTGATGGTACCTGGGAACGTAGTGCAAAGGAAAAAGCCATAGTTTTTGCTGAACATTTCGAGTCATAACCGCCAAAAAGACGTAAGCGCCATGATAATCAATTTTCGTTTTTTAAAAAACATCATCTCATTCGCATCATCTCACAAAATACCATCGCTGTATAATTTACCGTTATGATTTTACAGCAAAAACAATTTAGACGTATGTACAATTTATTGTTTTTTCTACATATTTTGTGAATATGAAGTGGCGCTTACGTCTTTATTAGTTTTAACAAATTAATTAATATTAGTCTTTTAAGGTTAAAATTGATAATTTGGATTTTTGTACACGAATATAATTTGAACATAATGATGTAAGCGACATAAATACCCGTTATCTTGGCAATATACGTAATAAAATAAATGCAATGTATAGTTAAAATTTGGTTTTTGGCGGTTACGTCTTTTTTTACTGTTTTAAGTAAATTTCATGGATAATGTTTTTGCGGAACATTTAAACCCCTTAAATCCCTGTTTTAATGGTGTTTTTTGCACTTTTTTAAAAGAAGGACAAAAAAGACCCATGCCTTGAGGATTTAGAGGGTTAACATATTCTAGAAAAATGTTATCCGTAACATTTTACATAACTTTGCTGAACACATTTTATACCTAAAATGTAAGTATCATATGGTTTCTTATGAAGATTTACAATAAGAATGTGCCAGAGTTGGGAAATTTTAACCCCCCCTCAAATGAAATTCAGATGTAAACTTTCAAAACGCCGATTTTTTGTCTCCTCTATCAAAGTTTATTGGTCGGACGTTGTAATTTTGGAAAAAAATTGATTTTGTCGTATAGTGTTATACAAGATTAAATTCATACTGCCTCTAGTAAACACAAAATACTAGAGTCTTACATATCGGATAGCTTGTTTAGGATAAAATGCGGCGATTATGTGACAAGAGACTATGCGATTAAGTCTTAATTGTAAAGTTATCCTGTATAAGACAGTCCTAAAACCAATTTGGACGTATGGAATCCAATTATGGGGAACAGTAAGCAATACCAGTATATATTTCTTAAAACTAGTATTTTTTACGTAAGAAATAAGAACATTCAGGGAGACTTAGATGTGCCTTTGGTCAAGGATGAAGTTAGAAAAACTTGTGAAGCTTATTTGTCAAAATTACATCATAATCCGAACACACTCGCAAGGCTACTTACGGTACCGTGAAATAACTCCCCACGAAAAAATGAAATAACACCCAACAAATTTTTCATACAACTTGCGAATTATTTCATTATGAAACAACTCCTAACGCATAGGGAGTTATTTCATAATTTTTAGCTGGGAGTTATTTCATAATGCAATAACTGTCAATGAAACAACTCCCAATGAAATTTTTGTTGGGTTTTATTTCATTTTATTATGAGAATTAGGAATTATTTCACTGTATAGGGAGTTATTTTATTTTTGTTAGGTTCTACTTTGCAAAAACAAAATATTAAAAACTGGCTTTGCTTAGAAAATTTGTTTTGCATTGCCTGCCTTTGGCCGGCCGCTAAGGTTTCCACCTCTGGGGTGTAGCAAAAACTGGCTTCGCTCAGAAAAGTTTTTTGCATTGCAGGCCTTCGGCCGTGCGCAAAGGTTTTCTCCTCTGTGGTGTATCAAAAACCGGCTTCCCTCAGAAAAGATTCTTTTTACATTGTCGGCCTTTGTCAATGAAAGAAATCTTTTCTGAGCGAAGCCAGTTTTTGATATATCCCAGAGGAGAAAACCTTAGTGGCCGACCGAAGGCCTGCAATGCAAAAAACTTTTCTGAGTGAAGCCAGTTTTTGATACACCCCAGATTAGGAAACCTTAGCGCCCGGCCAAAGGCCGGCAATGCCAAAAAAATGTCTATGCGAAGCCAGTTTTTGATACACCCCAGAGGAGGATAACTTTGCGCTACGCCATAGGCCCACAATGCAAAAAATGTTTGGTAAGCGAAGAATAATTTCACTTTTGTAGTTCTTTATTTCATTGGGAGTTAGATTACACTAATAAATTGATTCGGATTGGGAATTATTTCATTTCTATTGGGATTTATTTCATTGGGAGTTATTTCGCTTTTTTGGGACTAATATTTTTAAAATTATGAAACCGCCGATTATTGGGAGTAATTTCATTTCACCCTTTGGCAGTTATTTCATTTTTCAAGTTTGGGAATTATTTCATTTTTGATGGGAATTATTTCATTGGGATTTATTTCATTTGGGAGCTATTTCGCGGTACCCTACTTACAGTAACTCAAGACAAATCAAGGCTGCGTAGAGCTGATTTACTCATCTAATTTGAGACTAATTTTCCAAATATGATTCTCCACTGAGAGAACAATAATTGTTTAGTTATGAGATTTAATTACGTATTGTAAGTCCGAGACATTATTATAGTAAACGCAAAAAAAAAATACATAAACGCAAATACAAAATACAATAAATTGAAAATTTTTGAAAACTTTCCACGTTTTTTGGTTTCATCATTGTAATGCATATTAGATGGTGCATTTGACTCCTCTTTGTTTTCAATCTTGAATATGGCTGTTTCCACGAATAAAAACTCATGAGCAATATCATAGCCTATATTTAGGAGTTTGAGAAATTATGCTTTTCCAAAGTATCCAAAAGTTAACGATGTACTGCATGATGTGAATTCAGTACTTATTAAGGTAAATAAGTTGAAGAGTAAGATGATTTATAAACAGAAGTCCATGTAGTTTACAACAATAGGCAATTTCCAAAAAAAAGACTTGTCTGAAACTAATTTTGTTTATACGACCTTCAATCGGCCAAACAAACCACTGTTTATAGCGTAAAGAGAGCGGGCAAAAAGAAACGTGTAATAGTGCTGACAAGCCTAAATTGGTTATAAACTTCAAAACAACAAACAGCAACGAAATTATTCGCCAACACATCAATTGTAATAATAAATAGTAGTTGTAGTAGTAGCTGTAGAGTGTGTATGTGTGTGATCATTACACTTCTTTTACTTTTTTCTCTTTTGGTTCAAATAAATACAAGAAGTAGAAGACAACTAGAGTTGCCATGTTACAATGTTATTGTTTTTATTTTAACTTTTTATAATAACTCTCCATCCACCCAACAATCACTGCAGCACAATCACCTCAAAATACTTTGTATTGACTTCAGCCACCAAAGAAATAACAATAAATGTTTTGGTTTTTGTTATTGTTGTTGTTGCTTGTTGCTGCTATTACCAGCAATTTTTTCATTTGGTCTTAAACATAGTTTGGATTTTCTTTTGACTAACGCGCCTTTGTTAGTGGCAGTGACTGTTTCTGTTGCTGTTTCTCTGAACGTGAATGTGGTAGTTGTTGTTGTTATTGTTATTGTTGGTATTTTGCCAGTTACCAGTTATGTAGTTACCTTGATGGTCGTTCACTTCAAACTATTACCGCTGCTTTTATAGACCATGTTTTTTTTTTGTTTGCACTACAATTTATGTTGTTGCTCTCAGATCTCATTTAATACCTACAACTTGGTCAATCAATATACAGACCAAGAGTTATAGAAAAACCACTCACACACTTACCGGCATCGGCCATTAAAGAGAGCCAGCTAGCCAGCGAGAGCCATGTTAAAATAATTGTAGCCAAAGACAAAACCTTTTTCAAACACATTTCTAGACTTGGCTTTCAGTCAAGGCGCTAAGAAGTTGTTTTTGTTGCGGAAAATAAATATAAACAAAGCACAAATGCAATGAAATGAAAAAAAACTCACTATAAATAAATCAAATTGCAGAAAAATCACAACAATTGCAAATATGTTTTTCATCAAGTACTTAAGGTAGAATAAGTTAAGTTAGCTTTGAGTAGACCTACAAACTGGCAGACCGACAGACAGTTGGACAGAAAATCATTAAAACATAACAATGAATAACCAAAATACTCTATTTAACTTTTTTCATTCTCTTGTTCTCTTAAAAATACTCAGCTGCGAGTAGTGAAATGTTGATCATGGTACGTGATGCTTTATTTTCTATTAAAAACGTTAATGATTAAAAGCAAATAACTTTGTTGGTTTTTTTTTCTTTACATTTTTGTTTAGTGAAAGACGAACAAAAAAAAATAACTTGATTTAATGGTTAATCTATTTCTTGGAATCATACTTAGAAGTACACCCACTGGACATTGTTGTGTGTAATCAAGTATTAGCTATGTGACAGTACTGGCCAGATTTCTAGGTTTTGCAAGAAATACTCAAACTGACGACATTTCATATTTTATTGGGTGTATAACATAAAAATGCTTTTATTGTAAAACATTTGTACAATATAAATTTAATCAAAGTATTGTGAATTGTTAGCCATGACATTTTTTCATCTTTTTGGCAGCATATGGATTCCGCGCTAGTAGAACTGCTAATTTTTTGAGGCCAAGAAGGAATCAAATCAATTTCGGGTACTCTGTTCTGAAGTGAAGCGTACCCAAGAGAGAGCGTTTTGCATCCGTCGAAACAAATTGTAGTCGGACGGGCAAGATCTATATAGTTTTTAACAAGTATTGACAGGCTGAGCATTGCCATGATGGAATATTACCTTTCTGTGAATACTCGCTTCAAATTAATCAGTTGCATTCGGTACAGGTTCCCTTTGTTGGTCTGGCTAGATTTCAACAGCTTGTAATAGATAGGCCCCATCAAATAAAGAGCATTACCTTAGCGCTATGGATATTTGGCTTTAGTGTCGATTCGGCTGGTTGGCCGGGCTTCAAGCAGCATTTCAGATATGCAAAAAAAAGTTGCTGCTTGAGTAGCTCACAATAATTTTGCAAGCTCTTGTTGAGTTTAACAACAGTCTTCATGGACTAATGCTTCTAATTCTTGATCTTCAAACTTTTTTGGCTGGCATGGGCGATCTAGTTTTCCGTGCCAAAATCACTGCTTCTGAACCGTACAAAATTCGACATTTTCGAAGTAACAAAACCTTGTTTTTTACCCGATAATATTTAATAAAATAAATTACAGATATGTACCCTTCAAAATGACATATGTATAAGTTATTAAAGACAAAAAACCAGGTTCAAAAAATACGCCATCTGTTGTGAATCCCCCAGTTTTAAGTTATACACAATAGAAAAATTGCATAATTTTAAATTCGGTAAAGCATTTAAAAATGAATCCTTCTTTATTGTGCCAACAATATAATTTCAGAAAGATAGCGCCCGATCATATTATTCCGAGAAATTCTTATTTAAAATATATTTTTTTCTTCCGATCCTCATAGTATTTTGTAAATACGAAATTTATTTGTGTTGAATTTGATCTTGACATTTTTCTGAAAAATACTTATATGGACGCTACGGGTAATTACGGATTAATCCTTTTAAGCTCAGTACAATGGTTTAAAAATATTGACAAAATATACATATGAAGTACGTGGTCCTTTATATGATATTTACTCTTGATAAAATTAAAAAATGCAACTTTTACGTCCTAGATTAAACAATGCACTATGTGTCCAAAAGCCAAAATTGCGTCAAAAATTATTTCCAAGGGATCTAGCATCATAAAACTTTGTATAGAGACCCCTTCTGCTAAAATAAGCATTTTCAAAAAATTGGCAATACCCCCTTCCCTATTTTCTGATAAACCCCTCCCCCACCAATTCACAAACATTTTCAAAAAAACTCTCAATCTATATTCTCATAGCACTTTCAAAAAAATCCATTTTATATTCTCATAACAATATCTACAAATAGCATTTCTTCATTTGTTTGGCGTTTTCTTGGGGATCCGCTATAAGTAAATTTTGAGTAAGCAATTGTTTATGTCTTTAACATTCGCTATCGTTATAAAACTTGCTACATTATGCTCTCATGCTTCGGTAAAAGTAGTTAAAAAAATTTGAGTTTGTTTCTAGAAAAAAGAAAATTTTTCTAGTTACACACCTTCGGTATTGTAATCCAATTTGGTAAAATCTTAGTTATAACCAATTTTTTTAAAAAAATCACTTTTTCCCTAATGCAATTTGTTTTACTTTTTTCAGCTTGAAAACTCTATTTAAAAATTGTAAACTTTCATAGCTGTTTATATATAAACTGAGTGGCCAATTTGCATAAATTCTTGCCATTTATGTCGTCGAAGTGTTAGGAATTGAATCGTAAATTTGTTTTTTTAAAAAGCGAAAGTTGAACATTTGAATTTTTGCAGCCAAAATTGGAAATGGGCACATAGTGCAATGGAAGACTATATTTCCCCTCTTTTTTATCGGTTTTCGGACCTGCGGTTCACTTATTCATTTTCTATGATGGGTAAGTAGAAGAATTAGCTTTTTAAATTCAATTCTAACTAAACTGTTCTAAAATACTTCAAATAACCTATTGTAGCGGAACCTTTTCATATTTAGTCAGCTTCAAATCACTTTTACAAATATATGCTGGATACGATTATACATGGAAAGGTCTATACTTATCTTATTGAGTCAATGTGAAGGAGACCGATCCTCACAGAATTTGTTATAGAGCATTTTGCTTTAATAAGACTCCTTGAAGATAGAAGATTTATTTGGTTATTTATAAAATCCAGAATCATGAACGAAAGTGCAAAATAGTCGAATAATTTGAACAATTAATGAAGATAATTGGATTAGAAATAAAAATTGGGAGTATCCATATTAAAACGGACAGAAGACTGCTATTTTAGGATTTGACGTCTTCGAATTTAATGAAATTTACCACTCATATTATGGTTCCAAATCAATGACTTTTTCATCGGAAACCCATTCCAGTTCAAAACTATCTCGATTTGAAAACTGAAGAATATGTTAAAATGTTCTAAAAGTATATATACATAATTGTCCATAACTATGAAACTACTCAAACTCCAACATAATATTTGATTCCATTTTAAAAGCAAAGACATTGTCTTTAAAATGTGTGTGAAAAAATGATTACAACCAAAAGGTTAAATGTCAATTTTCGGAGTGTATATTTCGATGTAAAAATATCAAAGAGGACACCTAAACTATCTACTATATTCGAGCAAAAAATATTCGATGGAGACTCAATTAGTTCAGGAATTATAAAGAAAGGCGTTTTTTCATATAAATTCATATAAAAATTTAAATTCATATAAAAAATAAAGTTTCCATTGAAAAAGTCTCTGATATGAGGAACGTATTGTTTATATTATGTATGTGGTAAATTTCACTAAAATCGGAGATAGTAAATCCGACTGCTGTCCGCTTTCACATAGATCCTCCCAATTTTAAATAAAATTAGATTAAAAATTTAAAAAAATTGTGCTACCACTGCAAACTGTTGAAACCGAATCCCTACATTTGAATCAGTTAGATAATAAAGGTAGATTATCTTCGCAGATGCGCATGCCTACAATTCTAATATTTAGACTTGGTATTTTCCTATTTATATATCGATGTCTAAATTAGCAAGAGAGTATGGGTTTTCCCACGCGATTAACACATAATCTTTGTCCCCAAATGGTTTTATCCCATCAAAGAAGGTATCAATAATATTAGCGAAACCTGATATTTTTATCCGAATAATCTTCAGAATTATAGTTTTGTTATAATAACAAAAATAGTCTCAAATCCAAAATGTGATATGAAATACAGTAAATCCCAACAACAGTAAAATCATTTTCAATTCGGAAGCAGTTTATTTATGAACACTTATAAAAAAGGTAATTTCTCTTAAAAATACCTTGTCTTCGGCCGGTAGCAAAGGTTTCATCCTCTGAGGTGTATTAAATAACGGTTAAGTTCAGTAAAGATATCTTTCATTTGAAAAAAATTTTGCAAACACTTGTATCAATTTATATTTTAGAAGAAAAAATAGTTTAAGAGAATTTTGCTGGTGATCTGTCATATACAAAACAAGTGAAATTTTAAAATTTGTGCAGAACTAACCAATTAGTAACATGTTTTTCATTCTTTAACAGTATCTAGATGCTAGCAATATATTAATTGCCGAAGAAACTTCCATTAAAATAACATGTGCTTACTTTCTAAATTCATCATATAACAAATGTTTAATAAAATGGTTAAATTCCACCAACCAACCAATCCACCCCCACCCAATCTTTACTCTGCTCGCAAATAATACTAAATAAAAAGTTTACTTCTCAAGTCTTTTGTTTTAACAACAACAACAGAATTCAAAGGAAGTGCCTAATTATGCACAAAAACAGAAAACAAAAAATTCATTTAAATTGTTTTTTATTAGCAATTATTTGGTTTCTTATTTATTTGCATTTTATTTAATGATCAATAAATCCAGGCAGTTAACCTTGAACTTTTTATTTTTTTGTTTTTGATATTGACAACAAGAAATATAAAAAAACAAAAAACTTAAATACCCCCGTGTACTCTAGACCTACTTTTGGTTGTATTTTATTTATTTCAGTTTTTGTTATTTAATGCTGACTTTTGTGAGTACCCATATCAATGTTGCTGATGACAACAATACAAAATATCATTAAAATGGACCTTCTTTAACATTATTTTTCTTAATGCAATAACTACAACAGAAAAAAATATAAAATTCAGCATGATTACTTTTTTGCATGAAGACCTTTTAAAACAAAAGACACACTCCATACACTTCAAACAAATTGCCCATTTTAGTGTTTTGCATGAATGGTTTGTATGTCAGAGAGGACAAACAAAAAAATTGCCGATGAAAAAAATTTTAAAACAACTTGACATTATGAAAGTCATTGTTAATTTTAATAATCGCAAAAAAAAGTTATTTTTCCGTTTTGCTAATAAAAAACTAAATACGCTATAAAATTATTATTATAAAAATGATGATATTATATGAAAATTGTCTAAATACTCGTACTTGTAACAAAACAAAAACAAAACAGAAATATCATAGCGGTTAATTCTACATAAAATAGCGGTTAATTTAATATTAAAAATAAAAAAATGACTAATTTATTTGCTAATTTGTGCAAACACTGTTATTGTGTGATTTCCTAACAAAAGGAAATAATAAATTCAGAATGAAATAAAAATAAATTTACTAATTAACATAGAAAATATTTCACTCATGTTGAAAGCCAAACAAAAGACTTAAACACACGTATATAGATGTTATTTTTAAATTCTTTATTAAGAACACAATCCTAAAGATGAAGTCATTTTGATTACTAAATTTAAATCTAAGCAAACCTAAATAGTTCAGCAGTAGTATATGTTATAAATAGTTCCTTACTTTAGTTATCTCATAGAGGAACATTCGAATTGGTTTGATTAAAGTTCATAACTCTTTTGAGTTAGTGTAATTGACATAGTTTGATAATATGTGGGTCACACAGATATCGCTGATATAGAAAAATCAAAATAGATTTGATTTTGTGAACTTACACAAGAGATAAAATTATAAAACTAATCTACCAAAAGTCATAGTAGAAATTTATCGACATTAGTTTCGCCTAAGTTATTGAGTACGAAATATATCTTCATATATATTTGAATACTTAACGTTTCCTACAAAATATTTGTAACTATTGACTTCCATTACTTAATCATTCTATAACCAAGTATTTTTCGATCTATGGTTAGTTAACAATAGGATGTCCTTTAGCTAGTAACACATTTGGTTCCACCATGGATTAAATGGTTGATGTTAGAAGTACAAGGTCAGTACCAACCGTATTGAGTCCTTTACCATATCATTCTGTGGCACGAACGAAGGTATTTCTCCTTTTAATGTCACGCATCTGACAGATTCGTCAAGTCGTTCAAAAAGAGTTTGCATAACGTCCCGAATCTCAGATCCGATAGGGCCGGACAGTGGTAGAGAAGATGTTTAACAATTTCCTCCTCTTCCTCATTGTAGCACTTTCTGCTGTAGTCGTGAAATGGGAGATGAGCTCGCGGAATGTTTATCATAGCAATCAATAAACGACAACTATGTATATTCTGGCATATTGTCTATGCCGTCCTACAAGTAGCCTCTGTGAATCACATTTGCATTCAGAATAATTGCACTATGAAAGGGGTACACCGATAAAAAGCTTCTAAGTTGTTCCCCTCTTTGCCAGAGTATTATCCGCGATATGATTACCTGGTTCATCTTGGTGCCTAGATATCCAATAGAGTCCAAGTGTATTAGGCCATCTCTTAAAGAGATGCTCGGCATTTCAGGACCATGTAGGATATTTATAGACACCCCTAATGGATATCAGGTCTGTCTGACAATCAGTATACATTCGAATATCAACCCCGTATAACCAATTTACGCCCCTTTTTATGGATTTCAGCTTGCAAAACACGAAATTAGTCCAGAATTCTCAAATACACCCCCGTCCCTGTATGCGCAATATACAATCCACGACACAACTCATTCCTTTGACATAGAACCAGTAGTGAATACCTAAAATAGACTCTCCTGATAAAGGAAATGTGCCTCTGTCGAAGAAAGATTTTGGAGTACAGTACTTAATGTTGTACGGCCTCCTAAGCCCGTTGGCATTTCCATTACATTCTATGCCCCAGAAACGTTGAGTCTAGTGTTTGAGTTAAGAGTTCCAATTCATCAAAGCGAAAATAGCATTTGATGGCGTGGCGTATTGTACCAGTAGTCATAAGTGCCGAAGTTAGTAAGATTTCCTACAACGATTGACTGTGGGTAACTTTCACAAGAGCACCCCAAACAAGTACATTATACATTAATATGGGCTTCTGTTACTCTTCGGAGTAATTCCCGATCTACATGAATAAATTAAAATTTATGCTCTGTTAGATAAATTAAGTTCTACTTCGTTTAAGCGAGGTAGAGAGAAAGTATGTTATGTTTCCTCGCAAATAGTTATTCTGGGGTTCACACCGAGTCCACTCTTGTTACTCCAGGTACAGAGTGACAACAGTGCCCATCCCATTCTTTGCGATATAGTATCCAGATATTTTTTAGTACTGACACGTACGCATCATCAGCATATTCAACAATCCTAAGACCAGTAGAATAAATTTTCAAAAGTAATGATGTAATTGCAAGCTTCATTAAGAGGGGAAAAATACACCACTTTGTGGAGTACCTCGATTTGCCATCCACGAGATGGTGGTTGCGTACATTGTAAATGTACTGATACTCAGGGTCGGAAATATCTCTATGAATGGTTAAAATCTAACTCAATTTTCACAATATAACTCACAAGCGAATGTAGCGGTTTGAATTTAACGGTCTGTAACGTCTGCCTGCAATGTTCATCATGTTTATAAACATGTCCAAAAGTAGAAGCTTCTACGTATCAACAATGTTGATAGCATGCGGTTGATTAGCATTGTTTCATAAAACGTTTTTAAATTTTTAAAAATTTAATAAAATTAATTTTGTATGGAAATTTGGTTTTACAAACTTCTTATAAATGTCTATGAATATGGGGATAAATGTTAGGCTGCTAACATTAACACCGAAAGCTCTAGAATTCGAATATCCGAGTTTTGATCATTAAGAACAATCTAGGCTACTCAGATGAAGATGGCTGTGTGTATAGATATTGACTGCGGTTGCAGTAGTGAATGAGTATAATTTGAAGCATCGTTAAGTAAATACGTCAACTGCATTACAAGTGTATATTTGTGTGTATTTCTGCGAACTTATAAACGTGTATAAAAACACTGAGTGGCTACCTGTACATTTTAAATAAAGAAAGAGTTATTACAAATTTTAAACTACTAAACTGCTTTTATTTGTAATCAAAAGTATCCGGTTTATTTAAACGAAATAGACCACGTTTTTAAAAGGTAAAAACGGAACAATATAGTGTCGAACATCAATTACACTTTTCAAGTTTTCCAAAATGAAGGAGGCTACACTTATCGATCAATAGTCCTTCGGTTTCGTATGAGCGATTTAAGATTCGGCGCAAAAAATCTTATGATCCTATGGACGAGCTTCTTTCATATTTAATTTATATTACTTTGCTAAATAATTTCTTTAAAAATGGTCCATAGAATTACATATTGTGTAGACGTGATCACCTGTTTGAACAAGAATAAACTATGGATTTGAATTCCAAAGCGAAAATAAGCAAACACTGTCTATTCTTTGCTCCAAAAATATACCAAAATATAATTTCACTGAAACCGAAAATAAATGACAGTACTGTTATGTTGTTTGTAACAAGAATATTTCCTAATATCAAAAATGTATAATTTCATAAATTATCTTAACTAATTGAAGTTGCGAAATAAACAAATTATTATTGTCTTTAAAATTAAACTCCCACATAAGTTTCCTACTTAGTAATCTTTCCAAATAAAGCAAAAATCACAAATTATTATTTAATTTATTACTTTCAATTCATATACACCCCCTCTTAATAACGGTTTTAGTTTAACCATAATATAAAAAAGGCGAAAAATTAATTGCACTAAATTGTTTTATTTATTGCTTTTTCTTTTAGCAACAATTTCAATTTCATGACATGCATTTAAAAGCTTACATCATCTTGAATTGCAAGAAAATTTCACTGTTAAACATCAACCTCAAATAGAAAGAAAAAACTTACATTCCCTTAAAACAGCAATTGTCACAAAAAACAAAATACAGAAATTCCCATTGCTCTAGAGCCACAAATTCGTATAAAAATATATAGGTAAAACACAGTATTTATACAATAATTTTCGACTTCCTTTTGACTTTAGTTGACGTAGTCTAAATTTTATGTTTTTTTTTGGTTTTTGTTTTTGTTTATCATGCATACAACATGCCATAAATGGTATATCAAACTAAAAAAATAAATAAAAAATAACTAGAGTAGTCCATATGGTTGAAGGCAAGTAAGTGAATGACAGCATAGTACCGACGGACGGACAGACATGCTGAGAGTTACAATAAAGAAAAGAAACATGTCACTTAACTTTGTAATCGGTTTTCAAAACAATAACAACTTTCACTTATATTTGTGTGTCTTTTTTTTGCGCATTCAAATGCTTAAACAAATACTTGTATAAGTTTTTAAGTTGGCTTTTGTCATGTGAATAAAATGGGGCAAAATAGCCACAATATTTGAAATACATTAGATTGAAATAAGGAAGAAACAAGACAACATTTGTCCCAGTTTTTTCTTTCAAATAATTTAAATAAAAACAATTTTCAGCACATAAATAATAAAAGTTCGTTTTCAAGTTAGTTTGTGTGTGTTTAACAAAAAAATTATACAATTTTTTTTAATTTAATTTAAGATTTAATTATTTTGTAAAGTTTGCTTCTACAATCTTTTGTTTTCCATATTTATGAAAAATATCGATAAAAAACTAAATTTTTGAACCTTTACACTTCTAAATTCGATAATAACACAGGGCAACAAAATCAAAAAAAAATATAAACCACTACACAATTTTGATGTATTGCTGTTCCAGTAGTACAAATATTTTCAAAATTTTTAAATCTATGGAGAATTTTCTGAAAATGAGTGAATTCACTTAATTGCGAATAAATTCGAAAATAATCCATCGCTTTTTACGGCCGATATCTCATTTTGTTCCTATTACATGTGGCTTTGCGATAAAGCAATAAATCTAAACAATTTCTGCCGTTTTAGATTTTTCATGATTTTTTTAAAACAAAAAAAAAATTATATTTTCACGTATAAAATATTTTTTTTGCTTCAACTCCGAAACTACTGAAACGCAATATATATGTGAAATTTTGTGCATAGCATGGGGAAAATGTTTTCAAAATTCAATCAATCGAAAGAAGACCATTAACTACTCAATTTTATGTATATTAAACAAAAAAGTTAAAGTTTGTGAAAATGAGCGAATTCACTTAATTGTGAATAAATTCCAAACGAATCAATAGATTGATATCTTCGATATCACATTTTGTTGCTATTATATCCGGCTTTGCGACAAAGTAATAAACCTGATCAATTTCTGCCTTTTTCGATTATTCATGAGTTTTTTAAAACACAAAAATTTTATATTTTCACGAAAAAATTATAGTTTTGGCTTCAATTTGTTATTATAACTACGAAACTACTGAGCCGATTAAAACGTTATATATAATATTAAAGGTTATGTAAATTTGAAGCTTCCTAAGTTTACATCAATAATATCGGACTAACACTTTTTGAGTTATCATAAATTATGTGTTAAAACGTCCATAGAATTCAAACATTTTACCATTTTTGTACTTAGGTAACCATGATACATGATACGTCCATAGAATTCAAACATTTTACCATTTTTGTACTTAGGTAACCATGATACATCAAATCTGTATAGTGGTTAGTGAAGTCTTTTTTGCTGTTGACCTGTATATACATACATGGCCATACAAAATTTAAAGTTCTCCACAGTTTCGATATTCGATATAGTTTGGTTTTGAAAAGAAGCATACAATATACCTAAAGTAAAACTATCAATTACTTTAGAACTGCTTGTTAGATTTTTAAATGGTTGATCTCATATTAAAGTCATATAAATTAATATTAGATTTTAAAGTTTTTTTTTGTAGAAATCCATTTTTTATCATAACAGGATTATCATAGAAAATCGTCCTTGAACAAAGGACATCTCAAAAAAGTCATGTTCCATTTTCCAAAGATTTGTCTTAAATACCCAGCACAAACTGAGCTTCCAAATAAACCGAAAAATAAGGGGAATTTGACTAAGAGACTACTTATTATTATATAAAAGTAATCCTTTATATTTTGGCTGGAAATAAGTTTGAACTTTGAACCTCGAGGTACCGTGAAATAACTCCCAAATGTAATAACTCCCATCAAAAATTAAATAATTCCGAAACTTGAAAAATGAAATAACTACCAAAGAGTAAAATTAAGTTACTCCCAATAATTGGCGGTTTCATAATTTTATAAAATATTAGTCCCAAAAATCTAAATAACTCCCAATGAAATAAATCCCAATAGAAATGAAATAATTCCCAATTCGAAGCAATTTATTTATGTAATCTAACTCTCAATGAAATAAAGAAATACATAAGTGAAATTATTCTTCGCTTACCAAACATTTTTTGCATTGCGGGTCTATAACGTAGCGCAAAGTTTTCATCCTCTGGGGTGTATCAAAAACTGGCTTCGCTCAGAAAATTTGATTTGCATTGCCGGCCTTCGGCCGACCGCTAAGGTTTTCTTCTCTGGGGTGTATCAAAAAACGGCTTTACCCAGAAAGGATTTTTTCAATGCAGAAAGGTTTTATAATAATTCAGAAAGCCGATTTTCATTTCGCACCATATTAAGAATCGTTTCGACCTGAAAAATGTCGACAATGTAAAAAGAATCTTTTCTGAGCAAAGCCGGTTTTTGAAACACCCCAGACGAGAAAACCTTTGCGCACGGCCGAAGGCCGGTTATGCAATAAACTTTTCTAAGCGAAGACAGTTTTTGATACACCCCAGAGGAGAAAACCTTAGAGACCGGCCAAAGGCCGTTTTATGAGCGAAGCCAGTTTTTGATATTTTGCATTTGCAAAGTAGAACCCAACAAAAATGAAATAACTCCCAATACAGTGAAATAACTCCAAATTCTCAAAATAAAATGAAATAAAACCCAACAAAAATTTCATTGGGAGTTATTGCATTATGAAATAATTCCCAACAAAAAATTATGAAATGTCTCCCTATACGTTAGGAGTTGTTTCATAATGAAATAAGTCCCAAGTTGTATGAAAAATTTGTTGGGTGTTATTTCATTTTTTCGTGGGGAGTTATTTCACCGAACCTCGACAATAGACAAACCAAAGCGATTTTAAAACTTTTGGCCAAAGTTTTGGTGTATCAAATTTTAACAAATTAAAAAAACAGATAAGCTCCGATGACTTGTCGAAATCTTTTGTTTCCTCCCAACATTATTTCTCATGCTTTACTTACCTTTACATTTTTCACAACTCTACACAAAATTTAGATTTTATTCTTAATACAATGTTTTCATAAATTCTCCATATGTTGCTCTACCCATTAATCATACTAATTTTCATTTATTATAGTATTTTAAGCCTTAAGGTTATTGATAAACAAAAAACACGATGAAATACAAGTCAAAAAAAATCCGGTTACAAAAACTCTTCATAGTTTATTAAATTATTATGATCTACAAATTGGCTTAAAAATTCAATTATCGGTAATTTTATGTAATCCAAAAAAAAATCTTTTAGAATTCACATAAAATATATCTACTCAAAATTACCATAATTCAGTGTAATAAGGAAATCATATGGACATTTAAATATAATAATAACAAGACAATGTAGAAAAGGTAATAATTTAGTTTTGCTTGCATACAAAATCTTACTACAGAATTGAAATGTCAAATTTATTTATAAACGACTAAGAAAACGTAATTGATTTTTTGTGGTGTGAGATTTTATTTTTGTTTATTGTGAAACAAATTTCATGATTTTATGAAATTAATTTTAATGCATTAAAAATGTTTATTTTATAAACATCTTCTTTTATGGCTTAAATTAATTCCAATGTCTTTTAAGCAATACAAAAAAAAACTGATAAGTTGTTTAAAGTTTATGGTATTTTGATGTTTTTGCGCTTTTTTATTTTATTTAGAATTTCAATTTAATGTTAAAAGTTGTCTTGTCGCATTATGTCCAAATTCGTTAAGTGATTTAAAATATTTGCCATCAATAGCGTATTTTTTTTAATATATCTAGTTGGCATTTTAAGTCATTGCTTACTAAGTAGAATTATATTTAAAATGACTCAAATATTTACTACTTTTCTAGATTAGTTTAGAAAATAGTTCAGGGCAGAAACCTGCATTATTTTTATGATTTTATTTGTAACAAATTTAAGGTTAGAAATATTTTTCTAATATAAATACCTATTCATTAAGAAATACTGATAACATTTTGAAATATTTCCGGATGATATCAGTGATTTTAATTATTCAGTAACTAAAAATTACTACGAATTATTAAAATAATTTATTGAAGAAACGTGCACGTATTCAAAAAAAACTGTAAAACGTTGTGATGATTAGTTACAGTATTCAGTTACTGAACAGTGTTATTATATTCATAATTATGAAAACCCGTAAAAAATACATTATTTTATTAGCTACACAAAATATAATCAGCAAATAGTTGGTAGTAAAGTTTATTTTAAAATATTATTATCTAGTGTGAATATTTTCTAATTGGCATGCATAAATAGATTCGCTTAAAGTTATTATTGCATATTGTTTAGTTTATAATACAACAAGTCAAGTCATCGTTACAAGTCTTATTGTTTAGAATAGTCTGGAGTTAGACGTAGAATTGTATAATTAAAACAAAAAAACGACTTTTCAACCCGCTATTTTTCCGATTTTTTAAAAGTCGACTTTTCGACTTTTCGAACTTTCGACTTTTTTAATTTTTGAATAGTCGACATTTCGACTTTTGCTTTCGATTCTTTTCTACTTTTCATCATATTTTAATGTAAAAAGTACATGATTGCTAGATTTCTTAATGAGAAAAACGACTTTAATAAAATTTTTACAAAAAAAAATCGACTTTTTTGTGATATTGATTCGATGTTTTACGAAAAAGTCAATGTATACAACCCTAGTCAGAATACTTCCCAATGGAGAAAGACAAACAGAAATACCCTAAAGCAATAAAGACTAACCCCCAGTAACACGAAGGCTGGTTATGTGTTAACTAATAGTTATACTGACAGTTTTCATACAAAAATAATTTTAACCGACCATATAACTATTAGTTAAGGCATAACCAGGCTTCGTGTTAAAGGGAGTAATTGTTTTTATTGAAAACGCTGGAAAGACTTTTTGCTGTCAGATATTTTCTGACTTCGGGTAATTTCTTCAAGGAAAAAAAATAATATTTTAAAGGAAAGACTTTGTTTGTACTATCGATGAAATACTGGACAGGGAAGGCTAAGTTGTGTAATATTTTATGGATATAGTGGGAGTCTGAAAGAGTGTAAATACCTTAATAGGCCCTAAGTCCTTTTAGTCTGTATCAGGAAAAGCAGTGTCTTTAATTCTAATCGTATGAGAATAGTTTAAAATTTGTGACTAAAGGTTACCAGAAGCAGGAGTTATAGTTATTTGGCTATTATAGCTATAGGACTAATAACATTATAGTCACATATGCTAATAAGATTGTGCTACCAACCATAAGTGATCTTATGGAATCGTGGGTCAATTTGTTATATTGGACCGAATTGTCACTATTTACCAGAGGATATAAAATCCTGATATTTAGTTGGATGATAACATTCTGAAATTTGTTTAATAATATTTTTAACATTTGAAAAAGAAGTTTTTAAACTACAGTTTAAAAAATTACATTGTTTTGGTCATAGATTAGATTAACGGTACACAGTGGGGCAGAATCGAATTTTTTTCGAAATAAATCCGGCATTTCCAAAAAAATTCGATTCTGCCCTACTGTGCGGTATACATCAACGAATTTATCGCATGATATTTCAATACATTGGATAAAAGACGAAATGCGCAAGATAGGATTTGATTTTAGACCTATGGTTTCTTGAGGAAACATTCTTAGAATTTGCCGTAGATTGCGTTTCTGCTATACGATTTTTTACTTTTTTATCGTCCATACAAATCGACCCGGCGGAATATACTTATTCTAAATAGTTAATTATTTAAAATTAGAATATTTTGTAAAAACAAAAATCCATAAAATTACCGAAAAATAATAATAATAATAAAATAACAGAATGCGAATTTTAGGATTTTATCAACCTCATTTGGACCGAGGTTGATAAACGGCTAAAGCCGAAAATTCTACATAAAATGGGTTAAATTTTGAAAAACGTGTGTAAGATTCCTAAAAAAATATGAAATATATTTTAGAAAATAATAAAAATATTGTAAATTTCTAAATCTTTTTTAGGGGCTAAGATTTGTTTTTGACTAAAAATCTATCAAATTCAAAATGTCTGCAATATTAAATTTCACAGTAACCTATTTTGGAACACATACACAATATTAACTTCAAATTTCTTTTATTTTTGGACTCATACAGAATACTGATTTGAAATTTCTTTCTTGTGATCGGAAACATACTGTATATTTAGAAAATATTCAGTATTATTGGGGATTTCATAAATACTCAATAAAAGGTTGGTTCGATAAGATATCAAAATTAAATTGTTTGCATTGGTCCGCATTTTGATAGAATCAGATCTGGAATCAGATTTCGCTTTTTTTTTATTATTATCCCATATGCATGGGATAATTGAATCGTTTATTTCAAAAACCAGTCAAGCAACATAAAATTCAAAATTGTGTTATTGGGCGATTACTGTTTTGTAAAGGTAAATGCATCGTTTAATGCAAAAAAAACATAAATACTATGGTGAATCAATGACGTGAAAATAAATAAGTCAAGTGACAGCGCTTGACTGGTTTCTTCCTATGTAATACTAAGACCTAAAATATTTGTTTTTAAATATTTCTGAAAAAATAAAATATTTACAAGCTCTAAAACCCTAATTGGTTAGATATGGACAACGGAAACAGAATACACTGTATAACGAGTGGATGATTACGAATAGTTATTTCGGGACAAATAGCAATATGATGTTAAACTCTTTAAAAAGTTCATGTGTACACATGCGAAATACATGTTAAACACATGCGAAATACACGTTAATAAACAATGTTACGCTACACTGCTCCAGAACGCGGAATATTGCTGATTATTTATTTGACCTTAATCACCACCAAGAGGAAGATGATTTTTCATCAAAAATAATCATGAGTGATGAGGCCCATTTCCATCTTAGCGGGTACGTAAATAAGCAAAATTTACGCTTCTGGGGCACTGAAAATCCGCGTGTAACCCACGATGAGCCATTGCACCCGCTCAAAGTCAATGTATGGTGTGCTGTTTGCGCTGGAGGAGTCATCGAGCGCTACAGAGCAATGATCAACGAGTTCTTTTTACCACAACTTGATGAATTGGGATTGGAAAACTTGTGGTTCCAACAGGACGGTGAAACGGCACACGCTGCACATGGCACAACCGATATGCTGAACGATGCATTTCCCGGTCCCCCGTTTTGGCGATTTGCACTGGCCGCTCCAGATTTCTTTTTGTGGGGATCTTTTAAGTCGCGGGTTTATGTCAACAAGCCTTAGACTCTTGCAGCTCTTAAAGACAATATCCGTCAAGAATGTGATGACCTATCGCCGGAAGTTTTGGCCAAAGTTAGGGAAAATGCCATAAAAAGGGCTCAAATGACAATCAACTGTGGCGGCGGCCAGTTAAGTGACATCATATTCTCGACTTGATCTAAAAAAAATTAAAAGACCAAATAAAAATAATCCACAAGAAGAATCAAAGTTTTTAATTTTTTTTAATTACAGCCAAGAAACATCGGAAGTTTTATGTTTATCAAAGAGTTACACAAACGAATAAAATCAGTGTTTAAAAAGCTACGATAACTAACAAATTTTTAACTGTTGCTACAACTACTGCTTCAAAAAAGTGTATGTAGCGGTAGCAGTAGCAGTAGCATTTGTCTTTTTTCGTTTTCTTGATTTTTTAAAACTACTGCTACCTTCAAAATATAAAACTCTTAACAGAGCAGTAGTAATAAAACATGAATTGTAAATGGAGTAGTACCATAAAAATACAAATCATTGCTACTGCTCTATAGTAGCAGTCGATGCAGCAGTTAAGGTAGCAATAAAAGTAGTCAAAAAAGAAAATATTCAGTCATAACACCAAAATTGACAGAATTAAACACTGTGTGTTGTTTTTGTTTTGAGAGACTTTGAAAGAATTATTCGATTTTATTCGTCTCAGATGTTCGTGTTGCTAACAGAAAGATCGTGTTTTCTGTGTGTATAACAGAAAAGCCGAACTTTTGTTTACAACACGACCAACTTACACAAATATACATTCACAACAACAACACATAATATACTTTTTTGGCTGAAGATTTTTATTTTTGACTTATTTTATTGCTACCTCAACTGCTACTTAGCTGCTTCTTCAACTGCTACTTCTTCTACTACCTCAACTGCTACTTCTATTACTACTAAATTTTAAAAGTAGCAGAATTAATAAATGACTGCTACATCAAAACTTTTTCTTTTTTAAGGTAGCAATAGAAAATAAATTACTCTGCTACTTTTAAATTTTTCTTTTATTAGTACTACTACAACTACTGCTACCAAAATGTGAAGGTAGCAAGAGTAGTAGTAATTATTGACTCCGAGTTTTTATTAATTGTAGTCTAGCTACTTGTAGTCTAGTTTTTTAAACACTGAATAAAATATTAATTTGGTAAAACTAATTTTTAATTTTAGAACTATTTAAAATATTGACTATTACGACTGTTTCAAAGATAGCAAAATTTTATTTCAATTAAAAAACATAAAACTGAAAGTGGGCGATTTGATTTAAATATGTATTAAAAACATGAAACCTTTAAACAGCAACTGACATAATTCTAATAAAATGCATTTGTTGATTTGTTGAATTATTTAATCTAAATTCGAAACCACGAGTGAGAAATATAAATTCGTATGTGGAATTTTGTGATGTAATTATAAGAACACAAATCTTAATTAGAATGCTTAATTCGTATTTTCAATTAAATGTCGATTCATTAAGATGCCTTTGAAATTTATGTAGTGCACTATGGGATAACAAATAAATTAATCATCAAGCCTTGAAATAAATGTTTCTTTTCTAATTTAGTGCACCATGTGATAATAAATAAAGAATAGACGTTATTAGGAAATCTCACATACTTAAACCTCCAGCAATTATCTCTACAAATCGAAAACTAATATAGATACATATTTTATATATATATTTTTTTTTAATAACGGTTCACATTTAATTAAAAAAAATTTAAAACAAAAATTAATAAAACCATAAATTATCGTGATGTTGACTTTTAAACATTATGGTGGGAAACCGACATAAAAACATAAAACAACTTAATTTAGTACGAACTACAAAATAAAAATACTACAAAATTGAACATAAAAAAATACTGTGGCAGGCTGTAAAAACAGTAGCAAACTGACCACAGCCAAGAAATCGACACAAGAATGTTTATTCTTTTTTTTATAAATTTATATAAAAACTGTCAACAGTAAATTAAATGAGGGAAAAAACAATGTGCAAAAACTTAACAAAAACAGCGTCCAGCTAAAATTTATGGGTCAAATAAAATTTTAGTATTACCTAGAGCAACACACAGGCAAATTGTACATACGATAATCATTAAAAATTCAATCACCTTTGTGTATGTACCCAAATACATTAATCTTATGGAAGCTGAACAAAAAAATTATAAAAAAAATAATTTGGGGTATTTTGAAATCATACAAACAGTTATATTTTTGAAAAAGTCAACTTATTACGTGAAATAACGGCCTTAAACCCTGGAGTTGGAAATAATTAATGTTTGAGCAAATGAATGAAATCTCCAAAGTTCATAGACTTTTTATGATGCTTGAAAAATTGTCATTTCATTATGTCGTTTGTTAATAATTTAATTACGTCTCTACAATTCAGGTAATTAAACACACATGAATGTGGGTATTTAGAAGTATTTAAATAAGTACCCAGCAGTTCTTGGTGAATGTAAGGAACTATTGATTTTACTTATCAATTAGGGTGACAACTAGTTACATAAGTAGTTACTTGAATAGTTGTTTTAACACATGCATTTCCTAATGATAAACCCCTTCTTGACCCTTTTTGATTACAATGAGACTGTCAATAGCTGGTCCAAAGTAATCTGGTAACTGGTTTCTTGATCAGCTATATTTACTCTACAATAAATTACTTCTGGTGGGTAAAATAGGAGCAACTACTTTCTAAAGTGCAGTACACAATAAAAATTTAGAGTTACTAAACTCTAGATTACTTAGAGACACTTAAGTGACAATTGACTTCATTCTAGATTACCTATGATGTGTAGAGTAACCAATTGACTTCTATCTTATTTTGTCAAAATCCCACAGATATATTTAGTTATCATTCTGACTAAACGGAACACAAGTATTCTCGGTCAATGACTGTTGATCGCGGCCATATTGTTAAAGCTATATCTGTCACATTGGATGTCATGTATTCAGTCCATTGTGATTTGCAAACGATAAAATTGTTTTATAAAAATATTCATTAAAAAATCATCTTTAGCGATGAGGCCTATTTCTGGATAATACGGATGGATGGATGGTACGTCAACAAATAAAATCGTTAAATTTTGGACGATACCAATCCACTATGGACTATAACACTATGAATAGGCTTTGATTAAAATTCACAACAGTAAGGATATTGGGCTCATTCGCCAAAATATGACCAACAAATTAGTTTTTATCGAAATTCGCAAAATTTCCTGAATTTCTTGTTCAAGTGGTCTAAGACACGTTATTGGACTGGGAAAGTTTTAATAACTCTAACATTTTTAACCAATTTTTGTCATTTATATCTCATTAAAACGGCAATTTCGAAGACATTTCGATTATTTTGCATTCAATTGCATAAGTAATTATTTAGTAGCAACATTTTTACAAAAACTGAAAAATTTGCATTTTTTCCGAATTATACCCATAATATAGTTTGTGGGTCATTTGGACCCAAAGGAAATATAGGGTTAATCTCCAAAAGATTTTTTTACTGTAATTTTCATTAATATAAATAAATCTGTATATTTCTCTAAAATAACGCAGAATTTTAAAGAGTTTCACAAATTTATTTCTTATAGATAATAAAATTTTGCATAAATCTGACTTTTGACCTCGATGACCTCGATCGTTGTCGGATTTGGCAAAAAATTCCAGCAAAAAATTTGGATCTAGTGTCACAATATTCCGGCTGGGACTCTTCAAAATTCGAACAACAATTTTTCTCCATGCAACTGATTGTCACTCTAATGGTCATCCCACGTGGAGGTGATGTGAACTAGCCTCTGAGGTTGTATTTACCTTAGAGCAAACATAATCCATTCAATAGGTTCAAAAATTCAGCCTGATGTATACGCCAGAGTCATGGAAAATTGGACAATTAGGCTGGGCGCCACACAGAGAAGACGCGGCGGACATTTGCACGATGTTATTTATATTCAATACATAATGGCATTTTTAAGTGCTTATTTAAGTGATTTTTGGAAGTTGACCTAATATTTGTAAGAGAATTAGGTGTATTTAAGTGATATTTGGAAGTAACCTATATATGGGGGCTATGGTCAAACATGGACAGATTCAAACTAAATTTCGTTATGTGATTTCTTTTTATATATGAGGCTGTTATTATATTGGAATATATGTAACATTGAGCCAAATTACTTGAAGACATTTGCATGGGAGGTAGGAGAAGCTTGTCTTTTTATCAAAGGAACAATGTGTGCAAAATTTCATGGTATTATCTGCAATGTACTCCTATATAAAGAACATAGCAAAACATTTTCGAAAAATATCAGATTTTTTGGAGGTTGACTTTCATTTTGGTTCAGCGAATTTAGCGTATTTGCCTATTTTCTATACCAAAAATTTCTGATCAAAATAGAATATTTGCAAAAAAATCTATCCCCTTACAACAGACAGACGAACGGACATAGCTAGATCGTCTTAGAATTTAGAATATGTATTCTTTTTAGTTCTACGAACAATATTTCAATATGTTACAGAGTGATAAACTCAATATTTTTTGGTAAAAAATAAATATGTATTTTTGATGATCTAATTACTTTTCAACGTATAATGACATTTTAGAATTATTTTTTTTATGTTTTTATCGTATTTTGGGAATTATGGAATTCTTTTTCTTTTAAATATTTAAATGTATGTACGTATGTCAAATAAATATTTAGAACTACATGTTCCATTGCGATATATTAAATATATCGCGATCAATTATACATACATATATAATACATATTCAAAGTTTCGCCAAAAAAAAAACACATTTCGATCTAACTGAATAATTTTGTCTTTCGGTCTATATAAAACTCAAGTATTCCCTGTCAATGACTTGACAGCAAGTAGGTTGGTAGAGCATACCCCAGGCCCAATATAAATATGAAAGTACAAAAGTACGTTTTTCGCATTTTTTAGCAAACTTTTTTATTAATTTGTTATCTGAAAGAACATTTTTCGAAAAAATATGTGCCTGTAGTTGTTTGCATAGATTTTATTTTGTACTCCGAATAAGTACTCAACTAAGTGTCACATATTTGTTATTGAATTTTTAAATCTGCTCGAAAGATTTTATTAAACTCCATAAAATGATAATATCTAAAGTTCAACATAGAATGTGTAACACACACCCAGATACAAGTTCATATTATATATTTTAAAATAATGGAGATCTTAAAATAAGTAGTTTGCCAATATTTGATGGTAATTTTAATTTTATTTAATTCATTTAAGCTTATCTTTTTGAATACACATCAG
The DNA here is from genome assembly GCF_958450345.1 of Calliphora vicina. NCBI lineage: Eukaryota > Metazoa > Arthropoda > Insecta > Diptera > Calliphoridae > Calliphora > Calliphora vicina. The sequence continues at coordinate 62,896,454 of NC_088781.1, read as the reverse complement.
CTGTCAATCTATATTTAAAATGTTGTAACAATCACAATGAAGTGTGTCTCAAATTCGTTATGACCTTATTATTATTTTTTTTTTTTATATTTTCTATTTAATAGTTTCTTTTCTTCTATTTGATACATGACTAAATAAGCCATTAATACGATTTTTATTATAAGTATGTGTTTTTTTTATTTTTAATTTCAGTTTTTTTTTCTTTTGTACTTTACACATGTTTGTTACTTATAAAGTAAAAACGTGTTAAATGAAACAACAAAAATTGGCAACAAGTTTTGTATTTTAATGAAACTGGTGTACGAGTATATTTTTTTGTATGATCAGACACCGTTTAAAGCGATACAAATACACGAAAAGATATTTATGATCGCTGGTAGATGAAGAAAATGATGTCATTTTGTTTATTATCAAGTGAAGAGTGTGATTAAATATATAAAATGTATTTATATTTGAAATATTAATATATTTAGCTTTTGTTTTTTTGTTTTATTTTATGCAGAGTGCATTTGAAACAAGTTGAAGAGAATTTTGGAATAAATTTAACAAAAAAGAACTTAATGGATATTTTTAGAATTGTTTTTTTTTTTGGTTTAGTTTATGAGCGTTTGATTTATTGTTTATTCGATAAATTAAACCATATTTCATTCCTTCTTAATGAAAATTTCAGCTTTAGCTAAATATTCAAATTAAACCTCATTTACTAAGACTACTGTTTTTTAATCCAACTAATCAAATAGAAAATCTAAAAATACCTGAGAAATTTTTCAGGTCTGGGAAAGTTTTTTATGTAGACTCAGTTAAGATGACAGAAGGTTTGTGTCATTCCTCAATGGGTTAAATTAGATTTATAATTTAAGAGGAGTAAAATGTTATGAAAACTATAATTAATATTTGTAACAGCTTTTAATGACAAAAGTCTTTATAGTTAGTGTAAGTATTGGGGCGCATAGTAATCACATATTTGTCATCTTCCAGTTTGATAATTTGAAATCATTTATTTGTAATTGTAATACATAAATATTTATTTTTATACGCTACACCATCTTAGTGGAGATGTATTATGCGTTTGTACTGATGTTTCTGATAACTTTCAAAAATATTTCTCCAACCGGGCCAATCTGCTCAAAATCGCTTTAAGACGATTATGAGATATCACAGTGGGACAAACTCAAAATATTTTGGAATTAGATCAGCAATTTCTAACTGAATTAATCGATTGACATAAAATAGCTTAGGAGATATTCGCATTTGAAAATTAAATTTTCAACATTTTTACCCATCCTACTCCAGGTTTTTGATGACCGCGGTTCCAAATATTTCCCGATTTTATCCACTTTTCTTTTGTAGGATTACCAATAGATGTACATATCAAATAAAGAAAGAATTGTTTAAAAATCATTACTGAATCCAAAGTGACATGTATTTGAATTTAAAAAAATAAAAAAGGCGATTTTTCGCTATTTTTTGGGGAAAAAAAGTACTCTTATTCTTTTTAAGTTATCTAAAAAATTACTAAGAGGATTTATAATGAATTTGTACTTTTTGAAAAGCTAACTTTACATCAAATATTTTGAATGAAAAAAAAATAATATAATTTTTGATACCGAGTCCATGATACCCAGTCCATTCAAAAAACGCCTATTTTTTATGTAAAATTCAACTTTAGGGCGAAAATGCTCAAATCGCATAGTCGGTATCAAATTGTAATAATCTATTTTAGATGGCCCAATATGTTCTAAATTATTTTGTAAAGAGTTCCGATAATCCCGCCCCTAGTATGGATATTATAGCCAAAAAACGAAAAAATCCCATTTTTGGAATTTTTCAATAATTTTTTGGGAATTGCGAGATTCGATTTTCATTAAGAAATTCTATACAAGTGTAAAATTTCATTACAAAATATTCATAAATAAAAATTTTATTTTAATTTGAAAAATTTGTATCTATGCCAAAACTAATTAAAAAGCATTTTTTGTCATATTTTTCAAAAAAGTATTCCATGCATTTGTTCATTGTCAAAAGTTGTATACATTATTGGAAAGTAGACAAAATCTTCTATCAATTGATATATAACATGTCTACATTATGTTTTTTACATGGCAAATTAATTAGGGAAAACCTAACACTCGCTGAGAATTTACCTAGTGTTTAGAATTTATTTAATGCTCAGCAAGAATATTCTATATGTGCAATTTTTTTGAAATCGGAACACAAACGAAGAAATAGGATCATTTATAAAATTGAACATACCCGAGGTGACCTACTTTGGTGACTCCTGGCCCAGCTCCCGGCGGGCTCATGAGGTCTAAGTTCAAAACATAAGGTCGACAACACTTCCTATTTGGGTATGTGGACAAAGGGTTTAGAAGTTACAGATTTATTTCCCTCTTTTTTTTCTCATACCACTGGGCTGTGGTTATACCTACCCACTGTAAAAATCTGTTATCATTTCCTCCACTCTTTCGCCAAAAAATACTGTATTAAAAAAACAGGTTTTTGCTTCTACTGAACATTTTTAAATTTTGAGTTTACTTTCTTTAGAGAAACCAGTGCGATATGTGTAGCAGATGAGAATTCCAGTTGAAGTTTTGACGACAGAGTCTATGTCTCGCTGTCTCGCTGTGTAGTTCCAAAGTAGAGCATCTCAGCCAAAAATAAATTTAGACGCTTTAAAATTGTTTGTGGTATTCTAATAGCCCTCGATTAGATCCATACAAACCATTTTCGATTTCATTAAAAATTTTTTCATTTATGGAAAATGTTTCAAAGTAAAATCTTTTACGAGTCCAAAGTTAAATGATTTTTAATTTAAAAATGTGGGATTTACAATAGATGTAGTATATTTTGAACGCGACTTTTGTTTTTGATAACTTATATGCCATTTTAAAGGGTACATATCTGTCATTTATTCGCACTTAGTCATTGAACATTATAGTGTAAACAAAAAAGTTATTTTATCCCCCCAAAAAATTTCCAATTTTTTAACAACGAATCGTCATGTGGGAAGTTTTTGTTTCAAAATAAAAGCTAAACATTTGAATGAATCCAGCATTTTTAAGTCATACGCCCACTGTTGCCAGATAATTTTGGTATAAAATCGTCAAAATTTGACTAAAAAATCGTCAAAATCGGCAAAATATTTTTGAAATCGTCAAAAAATTGGAAAAAATAAAAATACCTACTTTTTTGTGAAATTTGTCAGTTTTTTTAGAAAGAAAACTAACAATCCAATAAAGAATTCACATATTTAAACAATTAATGTTGTAAAATAGGTTTATATAATAAGAATTATTTAATATTTGCATACAAAAATTAAATATTTGTATACTCTTCACCGTGAGTGGTAAGGGCATATATACAGTAGCCCAAGAAAGTCTACATACAGGAAAAATTAGTATGTTATTTTAATTTAAAGCAGTTTTTTTAGTTTTTTTTATGAGATATATAATAATAAATGTCTTATGTCGATTTTAGCAAAAAAAATCAAATAACGCCCAAAAGTTCACCGTTATTAGAGTTATTGATTCTGAGTAAAATAACGAAAAATTTATTCTCGGTCACGCCTACTTTTAGGTGGGCGGGACTATTAGTTTCATAATATTTTGAACATTAAAGCCAAAAAAACCAAAAAAAAATTTCGTTATTTGATAGGAAATGTTGCTAAAACCGACTTAAGTGATGTTGTTTTAATTTTTTTAATGTGAATTTATTTTTTTAACAAATATATTTCACTACTTTTAACTTACAAATACAGCTTTCAACGAAAGAAATTTAATTTGAATTCCTGTATGTAGACTTTATTGGGCTACTGTAAGTTTATAATTCAGTTTGTATTTTTCATATTTCCACAAAAAGCCACGACTTACCTACATATATCTCGAATACTAAGTCATGTACATAAACAATTCATATATCATATGAAAGGGATTTCAAAGACATTCCAAAGACGTATGCGATATTCGAACCAACTATATGTCAATTTCGAAAAAATCAAGTATCAGGCTTTATTAATTTTAAAAAGTCTTTAGTATAGGTTTATAGACATCCTTCAAGTAACTGTTTGTATAAACGATTTAATTTTTTTATTAATTTGTCTTGGCTAAATATTCGTTTCGCATATATTGTCGCGGCTAAAAGTAAAAATTTAACAATTTTTTTTCCAAAATCTAACAAACATTTTTCATTTTGAGTAATTTAATCTCTTTAAATTCAGATTACATTTTTATATATCATCTTCTATCTTACCAAAACAATTATGGTTCAGTTTGTATTTATTATATTTATTAATTAAATGATTATATGAAAACCTTGATGTAAATATAGACTTTTCATAAAATCGTCATTTTGAGGACTAAAATCGGCAAATCGCACTTTGCCATTTTTACAATCAAAAATCGCCAAAATGTCGATAAATGGCAAATCTGGCAACAGTGCATACACCCAAGTGTAATAAAGGTTTCCC